>NW_023270268.1:84076127-84542137 GCF_011800145.1 Mirounga leonina
AGATTTTATTTTTTTAAGTAATCTCTACACCCACTGTGGGGCTCAAAATCACAACCCTGAGATCAAGAGCCACATGCTCCACCAACTGAGCCAGCCAGGTGTCCCGTAAAACAACATTTTAAAGAGAGGTACAAACACAAAAGGAAAAATGTGTCTTACCTGCATTTAAAAGTAAAGCCCTCTGTAATCATATATTCAAAGAATCTGAAACTTTACCTTAGAGGTTCTTCAACATTTCACCTTTTCTAAAAAAAAATCTCTGTTCTTGGTCATCTAAGATGTGTGTGAAAACTCGTAGTAATAGCAAAGCAGACACACACACACAACTTGTAGTGATAGCTAAGTAGCTAATGTGTAAGGCAAACTAGTTAACTGAATATTCCTTAGTATAAAAAGAAAAGTATATGGAAAGATCATCTCAGTTCAAATTCTCCACCACTCACTTATTTAGTATTTTATCTAAGTTTCTTCATCTGTAAAATGAGTAAAGAAATGCCTACTTACACAAGTTGTAAAGGTTAAATGAGGGGCTGTGTGTATCACTAACCACAGCATATACCATGCCACAAAGAATACAACCCTTAAGAGTCTCTCTCTCTCCTTTCTCTTATCCCTACATTCTGAGGTAAGTTTTGCCTCCTTATTACTTCTATTCAGTAATGCAAGAGAACCATCCTGGAACATGTATAATAAATGAATAAGTGAAATGAAACAATCTATACAACAGTCCTTCAAATAATGTCCATCATGGCACCTACCATCCCCAAGCAACTTCCTCTTTCAGATCAACAGCTTTAACCACTGTAGGCAATGCTTGGCTATTCTGGCAAAGAAAGGACAATGGCTGGATCCGGGACAGCCCACTGACCTGTAACTCAATAAATGACAAAACTCCTAGAGGTGGCTCTAAGATGAGATGGCTCCCTCTGCATTTTTGACCAGAAAAAAACAGAGAGTACATACCCTGGAAACCTGCTTTTTAAAATAAATCTCTCGGGCTGGGATGCTGGGTGGATGAGTCAGTTAAGCGTCTGCCTTCAGTTCAGGTTCTAACCCCAGGGTCCTGGGATCAAGTCCCTCATCAGGCGCCTTGCTTGGTGGGGAGCCTGCTTCTCCCTCTGCCTCTGCCCCTCTCCCTGCTTGTGTTCTCTCTCTGACAAACAAATAAATAAAATCTTTTAAAATAAATCTCTCAGGGCGCCTGGCTGGCTCAGTCAGTTCAGCATCTGCCTTCAGCTCAGGTCATGATCCCTGGGTCCTGGGATAGAGTCCCACATCGGACTCCCTGCTCAGTGGGGAGCCTGCTTCTCCCTCTCCCGCTGCCCCTCCCCATGCCTGTGCTCTCTCTCTCTCAGATAAATAAAATCTTAAAAAAAAATTTTTTAAATAAATCTCTCATTAAATCATTTTGTAATGTGAATAGCCACCCCTTACTTTGTTGGTAAGTTCTGGGTCCTTTAGAATTGGGTTTCTTTAACACCTTTATGCTAAGAAGCAATGGAATGGAATTTTTTAAACTGTCAGTGTTTGAATTCAGTATTTTACTTCTTACACTAGCTATGTAATATCAAATAAGTTCTTTGTGTTTCAATGTCATCTACAAAATACAGATGACAATCTCTCCCATAGAGCTATATGACAAATTTCAAAATACTTACAAAAATTTTAGCATAGTGACTGACAGTAATCAATAAATGTCAGCTATAATAATCTATAATGTTAAAGAAAATAACACAATCTCTTTTCATTTTCATTTTATGGGAACAAAAGGGAAAGAAGCAGTAATAAGATTAAGTTATCACATCCTTCAAACATGAATTTGAAATGGTTTGAAAAATGAGCAAAAAAAGTTAAAACAGGCCTATGATCAACAAATAAAACAGCAAGTCCAAATTCTAAGCACTTCAATACTCTTGCCCTTTTCCAAAAATTTTATGTCAAATACACTTTTCCTAACTTCTTCATTATTTCAGTCTGGACCACAGTGCTACACAATATGACAGGATATTATTTGAAAATCCACTTCGTTTTCCAAGGTCATCAAGGACAGTTCTGTCTGACTCTTCTAAGAACAAACAGAGCCAACTCTGCAATCAATACAAAGAAGTATTAAGATGCTGAATGTATGTTTATTACATAATAATATTAAGCCACCCTATCTAAAAAACTGAATCTTATCACTGCAGTAGGTTTTGACATGATAGGAAAATAAAATAGTTACCATCACTGTTTAAAGAATTAAAATGTTTAACCAAAGCAGTTAAACTGCAATGCTTATCATATCAGTGGCATGTCATGGTCAATACATTTAGGGAGAAGAGAGCACTGTAAACTTCATGGTTCATAACAGGGGGAGAGTAGATATCTATGAGGAAAGAACACTGTGACTGATAATACGGTCAGGATGACCAAGATGGGACTATCAGCAGACTCAATGGAAGAAAGGAGCAAGATGGTAGGGACATCCACGGCTAAGCCTAGACAAAATTGTCAAAAATTATAATCAGAGACCATATTCCCCCTTTCATGGCTATTCACCTTTATCCTTTTCAGGAACTGGAAATGGTACTTAAACTACAGGATAGCCTGCAAATCAGAGCAGGTAAATAACTGCATATTGGGTCTTTCAGGGTTCTATTTGTCTATGACATATCTTAGGCTGCTAAACAAATCCCACCTATAACTTTTCCAGGCTTCTCCGTTAACAAAAGAATCCGTTTTAGTACATAATGAAAATAATTTTGCCATATATTTTCACTGTATTTTACAATCCGCATGGGGCACCTGCATGTATGATACAGCAGTTGTTATAATAATACAGAATAGTAATAATGAACTAGTAAAGAGAAAAACCATTAACAGGAAATGAGCTACAACCCCAGAATCACAGAATCTGGAATTGGAAGAAACCTTAGCAAATTGCTGAATGTCAGAACTGTTTAATGAAAATAGAGCGGGCTGTGTTTAGAAAAGTATTTCACGTAGTATTTTATCTCCATTAAAACCCTGCAATTTTACAAGATCTGTAAAAAGGATGCAGAAGAATACAAATTTAAGAGCCTAATAAAAAGGCTCAGGGTTTTAAAGACACTGTTCACACAGTAAGTTTGTGACACTGAAGTGCCACCTTCTCAGTGGAATGAGCACCTGCCACCACCACCTCCACAAAGCACCCTATGCTCACATCAAATAGAACACTTGGCACTCAATATGATAATTCAACTTGCAGTCTTGTTGCCTAAACTGAGAGACATGAGCAGAGACTATGGTCCATTTAGCTATCTATGCCTAGTTTATTTAGTTACCAAGTAAACATTTGTTTATTGGATGGACAGATGCAGCATTAAGAAAAATTACATGATCTGGGGCCCAAGACCACTCATGATGGTTAGACCTGCATCTCAGTGCACATGTATTTATATGTAACTTTCCAGTTCCCTCTTGCTCCAGTTTTAGTTATTCTAATCTGCCTCTACAGCCTCATATAGATGTTACTATAAAAGCCTTTAAAGAAAATAAAAGAAAAAAGAATACACAAATAATTGCATAAATGTCAAAACTAGATTTACAATGAAATCAGGAAAAAGTCAGTTCTTTCCACATACAAGGATGAGCCTATATACCTTTACCTAGCCATTATTATAATACCTATAATTTCTTTTAAAGTTGAGAGAAACAGGAAATTCTTGTAATATAAAACTCTAGATAGAATATACACTAATATAGGATTTGGATTTCTAAAACAGGCTTTGAAAGAAACCTCAAAGGATCTAAGGAGGAATTCACTGTAACACCACCACAAAATTACACTACCCTGATTCCATAACTACATTCAACTTATAATTCAAATAGAATCCTTGGACATTCAAGGAGAAGAGTCAAAATAGTTACACTAAAGTGGGGGGGGGGGAATTTTTTTAAACAACTTTTAAAAAAAAACACTACTAGAAAAATTCAGACAAATGAAGAAATGAGATTTCCCTTCCTTTTCTCTAACAACAAACAGGAGCAAATATCTATTGCTTGGGATACGCAGATGAAATAAAGAACCTTGCCCTCCTCGACCTTACACTGGAAGAGGAAGACATTCAATAAACAACAAACATAATAAATAAGTCATTTAGATAGTACTCTAAAAGGTGGTTAGTGCTATTAAAAAAAAAAAAGGTTAAAACATCAGGGGGTACGGTGCAGGGGGCAAGGACAGCTACAATTTTAAATAGGATGATCAAGACAGTCCTCACTGAGAAAGTGATATTTGAGCAAAGCCTGAAGAAGTAAACCATGCAGAGAAAGATGTCATGGACAGAAAAAAACAACCAATGCAATGGGTTACTCTAATGTGTTAAAGGAATAGCTAGGAGGCCAGCATGACTGAAACAGAACAAGCACAGGAGAGAGATGCAGGAGAGGAAATGAGAGAAGTAATGCAGAGCTCCATCACCATTAACAGTCTAAGGCATAGTAGGCCAATGATAAAGATTCTAAGTGAAATGGGGAACCACTGAAGGGTCTAAAAAGCAGGGAAGAGACACAATATGACTTATTTTTGTAAGAATCACTCTGGCTGCTGTATGGAGAAGATTGTAGGGAAACAAAAAAGAAAGCAAAGAGACCAGTTAGAAAGCTACAGATCATCCAAGTAAGCGATGAAGGTGGCTTAAACTAAACACCAGTCACTGGTAAAAAATGCTAATATGTATATATTTTGAAGGTAGAGCCAAGAGGATTTCCTCATGAACTGGATGTGGTGTGTGAGCACATGCACAGGTACACCAGTGAGCAGGTAGGTGTGAAATTAAGGATGGATTCCAAGTTTTTAGCTGGGACAGTCAGAGTTGCAACCAACTGAGATGGAGAAGACTATGGGCAGAACAGGTCTGGGGAGAAAAGAACTGTAGTTCAGGTTTGGACTTGATCTGAAATATTTATTAGATATACAAGTGGTGACATCAAATAGGTGGATTAATATGAGCCTAGAGCTTAGGAGTCTGAGCTGGGGATGTAAGTTTAGGAATCATGAACAAACAGTATTTACAGCTGTGAGACTAGATATTATTGAAAAAAAGTGAAGATAAAAAAATAATTTAAGGACTGAGGTCTAGGACACTCCAGTATTAAAGGTCAGGCAAAACAAAGAGAAATAGAAAAAGAAACAGAAGGAGCAACTAAAGAGGTAAGAGGAAAACCAAGAGAGTATGGTATAGAAGGGAAATGAAAAAATGTAACAAGGAGGAAGAAGTGATCAACTATGTCAAATGCTACTAACAGATCAAATAAGGGCTGAGAATAAACATCAATTTTAAGTCAAGTCAAAATGGCTAGGAAAACAATTTTTATATGTTGAAAAACACTTCTGGTTTGATACTTTGATGAACCAAGATTGTGTTCCTATGGAAAAGATTAATATTTTAAAATAGAAGTTTGGAAAATTTTTTTAGGAATATAAGGCATATGAAACTAAAAATGAAAAGAAAAAAAAAATCCCAAATAGAAACTGAAAATGCGTTTTAATAATCAACAAAGACGACGAGTAGGTAGGTTCCCCTCTTTCCCTTTTCATTCTCAATCCCTCCCTGGAAGATAAAGGCAATTAATTAGACAAAAAATAAATCTTCACATTCTTTCTCAGGAAGTCTAGGGCAAAAGTCCTACTGCCACTCATAATATTATACACAATCTAACTCCTATAAATACAAGGACTGCTAATCTAGCTCTAATTCCTCATGAGACGATAAACAGATCAAAATCTGTGCTTGTCTTTCTATAAAATTAGAATTGATTTCATTCTAAGTCTATAACTCATTTTGTATAGCTACAGCTTTGTTATCCTTTGCTGATAAATTCTCAAAAACAACACATATACACAAGACCAATCACTTCAAATTAATTTCATTACCTCTTTAGAGATGGGTTGTAATTCTGTCCCACAAATTCGCCAATCTTGTTTTTCAGCAGTAAACAAAACTGGAAGTCTGGGTTACCTTCATATGAATAATCTAGCTATGGTAACCTTAATACAATCATATTACCTATATTGCTAAGAAGCCAAGAATTCTTATACTTCAAATTTTATTTTCTATCAATAAGTCTTCATCCTCACATTTAACCATCCTTACACTCTAAAGGAGACTGTGCAACTTATGTAAGAGATTGTACAACTTCAGTAATATGTATATTTAAGCTGAGCATTTATTCATATTCCATAGCTCATCAAGAGATCTAGAATCCACTAATTTGCAATGGCTAAGAAAGGACTACAGATACAATGGATGCCCATTAAACATCCTAGACCTATAGCATCTTAGTTGTACATTCTCAGTGATACCTAATGTTACCAACTAAATAACAGGAAAATATTCAAAGACATCAGATGACTTAACTGAGAGAACTAAATAAGCCAATATGTATAATGATGATGTATTTACCTTCAGAGAACGGCTAATGTGACACTTCCAAGGAGGTATAAACTGAGACACCCTACAAGTTCAAAATATTTTGTGTTTAACACAATTCAAGGGGAAAGAAACACAAACTACTACTTAAACTTTACAGACTTAAGAACTGGCTTAAATCTTATTTGTCCTATGTAGCATATCTAAATCTGTATGTAACAACCATCTTATAAAAGGATTTCTACTGGAGTCTCAAAATAACTGCTGGCAAGTCCATTTTGAGTTTAATACCTTAGGAATGGAAATACATGTGTATATGATGCACACTAAAATCTAGACTATATAAAGATGCCAATAAGAAAGTCTCCTGGATTAATGATAACCACACCTATCCCTGACCAAATAATGTGCATATCAAAATATAGACTCCAAGATCCCTATCCCACTCACTCTGATGTATTTTTATCTTCACTAAGCTCCCAGGTAAATCTAGGATGCAGTCAGCCACAGGGAACGTCACTGCCCTCAAAGTCAAAAATAAAAATACACTGCAACACATAAACTTTTTCTTATAAAACACGTAACATTTTAAATAAGAAGAAATCATACATATGTTAGTGAGTCGGAAACAGAAATCACCTAGTTTTAAAATTCCATTGACTATCTTAAACTATTATGACTGTGTCCAACATTGCTGAAGAAAAGTAAAAAGCATCTTTCTTAAGGAAATAGCCCAACACTAAATAGATGTATTTACTATTTGAACATTGAGTTGTGTCATAGTCTGATGAGGCTGTATTATTTAAAACTACAGGAATAAATCCACATTCTTGAAAGGTAAAGTCATTCCCAGTGGCAAGTGTTAAGGTAGCACCCATCATCTGGACAAGACCAGTAACAAAAACAGCAGTGTCCAATGAAAAACAAACGCTGGCATCTGGTGGCTCAGTCGGCTAGGCTTTGACTCTTGATTTCCACTCAGGTCATGATCTCGGGGTCCTGAGACTGAGCCCCCTGTTTGGCTCCCCACTGGGCATGGAGACTGCTTAAGATTCTTTCTCTCCCACTCCCTCTGTCGCTCCCTTCCCCCAAAAAAGAAGAGCAAACACATAAGGTGGGAATGGGGAGTTATTGTTAATTGGTACAGTTTTACTTTTGCAAGATGAAAAGAGTTCTGGAGATGGATAGTCCTAATAGGTAGACAACAATATTAAGTGTACTTTAATACCACTAAACTATGCATTTAAAAATAGTTAAGACAGTACATTTTATGTTATACTTTTATCACCATAAAAAATGGAAAATAAATTAAAAGTATGAATATCTACACATCAAAAGATACCATACACATTTTATTTAGCTATTTCCTTGATAATCTCTAATCTTTAGTCTTTTGCCTGTGACAAGCATATTTCTGGTACCAACCAATTTCATAGAAATTTCTAGGTCAATCTGCTGAGGGATTTGCAGGTAACTAACAATAATTATGCTGCATTAAAACTCACAGTGGATGTCAAAATTTGTTTTAAAGGTAGGTCTTAATGGTAAAGGATTACATCTTATACTATATAAACCTGCTGATCAACTACTTAAGAATCTATGCTTAAAAATAAAAATCAGCGGGCGCCTGGGTGGCTCAGTTGGTTAGGCGACTGCCTTCAGCTCAGGTCATGATCCTGGAGTCCCGGGATCGAGTCCCGCATCGGGCTCCCTGCTCAGCAGGGAGTCTGCTTCTCCCTCTGACCCTCCCCCCTCTCATGCTTTATCTCATTCTCTCTCTCAAATAAATAAATAAAATCTTTTTTTAAATAAATAAATAAATAAATAAAAATCAGCATACTCTATTAAGTAAGGTAGCATAACTTTCTGCTCAGAATATAAAATTTGAAATTCTGAACAGTTAGTAATGAGCAGAAATTTAAGTCCTTTTCAGCTGTATGAATTTTTCGTAAAATTAATCTTGGGAAGAGCAACAAATTAAGACCATAATAATTGTCTGAAATCAGCAGTAATTGTAAAATCAATTCAGAGATAATAAAAATAAGACTGTAACAACTGCTTTTGAAATCAGCAGGTTTTTTTTTTAATATCCCAATAAACTTTATTTACAGAAATAAGTTTGAATTTTATATAATTTTCATGTCACAAAATTTTATTTTCTTAATTCCAGTATACTTAACATATCGTGTTATATTAGTTTCAGGTGTACAATGTAGTGATTCAGCAATTCTATACATTACTCAGTGCTCATCAAGATAAGTGTACTCTTAAATTCCCTTCACCTATTTCATCCATCCCACACCTACCTCGCCTCTGATAACCATCAGTTTGTTCTCTATAGTTGACTGTTTTTTGGTTTGTCTCTTTTTTTCCCCCTTTGTTTTGCTTTGTTTCTTAAATTCCACATAGGAGTAAAATCATATGGTATTTGTCTTTCTGTGACTGGCTTATTTCACTTAGCATTATGCCCTCTAGATCCATCCATGATGTTGCAAATGGCAAGATTTCATTCTTTTTTATGGCTGAATAATATTCCATTGTATAAATATATACCTCATCTTTTTTATCCATTCATCTAGCAATTGATACTTGGGCTGTTTCCATAATTTGGCTATTGTAAATAATGCTGCAATAAACATAAGGGCACATATATCTTTTCAAATTAGTGTTTTTATATTCTTTGGGTAAATACCCACTAGTGGAATTACCAGGTCACATGGCAGATGTATTTTTAATTTTTGAAGAAACTCCATACTGTTTCCCAGAGTGACTGAACCTGTTTGCATCCCCACCAAAAGTACACAAGGGTTCCTTTCTCTTCCACATCCTCACCAACACTTATTTCTTGTGTTTTTGATTTTAGCCATTCTGACAGGTGTGAGGTGATATCTCATTGTAGTTTTGATCTGCCTTTCCCTGATGATGAGTGATATTGAGCATCTTTTCATGTGTCTGTTGGCCATCTGTATGTCTTCTTTGGAGAACTGTCTGTTCATGTCTTCTACACATTTTTAATTGAATTATTTGGGTTTTTTTTATGTTGAGTTGTATAAGTTCTTTATATATTTGGAATACTAACCCTTTATCGGGTATGTCATTTGAAAATATCTTCTCCCATTCTGTAAGTTGTCCTTCGGTAGGTGAATGGATTGATTGATGGATTGATTGACTGATTTACTTACTTACTGTGGTACATCTAGACAGTGGGATATTCAAAAAGCTAAAAAGGAATGAGCTATGAAGTCATGAAAGGACGAAACTTAAATGCATACTAAATGAAAGTAGCCAATCTGAAAATGTTACACATTGTTTGATTTCAATTATGACATTCTGGAAAAGGCAAAACTATGGAGACATTACGAAGATCAGGGGTTAAGGGGAAGGGAGGGATGAATTAGAGCACAGAGGATTTTGAGGGCAGTGAAACTATTCTGCATGTTAACTATGATGGTGGGTGCATGTCATACATTTGTCCAAACCCACAGAATGCACAACACCAAGAGTGAACCCTAATGTAACCCATGGACTTTGGGTGATAATGATGTGTCAATGCAGGTTCTTCAACTGCAACAAACGTGCCATACTTGGATGCCTGATAAAGACAGTGGAGGAGGTTGTAAGTGTGCGGGGTAGGGATAACATGGGAATTCTATGTACTCTCTGCTCAGGTTGGCTGTGAACCTAAAACTGCTCTAAAAGATACAAACTACTATAAAGAACACACACATTTGCTGATGTCTGTATCATCATTTATAACTGTAAAATATTTTCAATTGTATGACCATTCAATACCACTGACTGATCAAATTTTTCTATGTATGAAAGATAGAAGTTACTTTTTAAAATTAAGATAGATAGATAGATAGACAGATAGATAGATGTAGGGTGCCTCAGAAATAAGTTTGAATTTTAAACTTCAAATATCTTATGGAGAAGATAATGCCCAATTTATTTTAGTTATGGTCCATTCAGGCAGAGACATTCAATAGGCAGTCTGAAGCTCTGAGAGATATGGGCTGGAGATGGAAGATTTGAGATCTTGGTATTTATATCCTTGAGGGTAAGTAGGCAGTAGAGCACGAGACTCTTGATCTTGGGGTTGTGAGCTAAAGTTCCATGTTGGGTGTAGAGATTACTTTAAAAAAAATCTTTTAAAAAAAGACATATATATATATATGCAAAATAAGTAGTAAATTTTAAAATTCTCAAGTCACAGAAGATCAAGTTTTAAGATGAAAAAAAGTAAAGTGAAGACAAACTACATGTTAAGCAGTGAGATTTTCACTGACAAAGATCAATCAGTTCATTTGTACAAAAATTCTACAAATCAAAAAGAAAAGGGCAAATGCGCCAATAGAAAATGAAGGGCAGGGGGGAATATGAATAGGTAATTTATAGAAGAAACATCAGTGAACAATCAACATGAAAAGATGCCCAACTTCATCAGCAATTAAAAAACAAATTTAGGGGGACGCCTGGGTGGCTCAGTAGGTTAAGCATCTGCCTTCAGCTCAGGTCATGATCCCAGGGTGCTGGGATCGAGTCCCGCATCGGGCTCCCTGCTCCGCCCTCTGCCTCTGCCCCTCTCTCTCTCTATCTCTCATGAATAAATAAATAAAATCTTTAAAAAAAAAAAATTTTAGGGCACCTGGGTGGCTCAGTCTTAAGCGTCTGCCTTCAGCTCAGGTCATGATCCCATGATCCCTGCTATGGGCTCCCTGCTCGGCAGGAAGCCTGCTTCTCCCTCTCCCACTCCCCCTGCTTGTGTTCCCTCTCTCGCTGTGTCTCTGTCAAAAAAAAAAAAATTTTTTTTTTAAATTTTAAATCACAAGATACGGGCGCCTGGGTGGCTCAGTTGGTTAAGCGACTGCCTTCGGCTCAGGTCATGATCCTGGAGTTCCTGGATCGAGTCCCGCATCAGGCTCCCTGCTCGGCAGGGAGTCTGCTTCTCCCTCTGACCCTCCTCCCCCTCATGCTCTCTGTCTTTCAGTCTCTCTGTCTCAAATAAATTAAAAAATAAATAAATAAATAAATAAATAAATAAATAAATAAATTTAAATCACAAGATACCATTTCATACCCATCAGATAGGAAAAATATTAAAGTCTGGCAATACCAAACATAGGAGAAGACATAACACATAGAGTCTCACACACAGCTAGTGGTAGTGTACATCAATATAACCCCTTTATATAAATCAATTTGGCAATATCTGATAAAATTGAAGATAGTATCCCCTTCCACCTGGTAGTTCCACTCCCTAGCTCTCAGACTTGTGCAGACATGCACAGGAAATTTCACAGTGACAGTACAAACATAGTAGCACTGAGAAAAAAGGAAACAATTTAAATGTCTAGCCACAGAAGGGATAAACTCAATAAAGAATTTTCTTACAATGGATTCCCAAATGCCATGAAAAATGTGAAAAGAAACTAAAAGAACAAGTACCAATTAGGTTGAATCTCACAATTGTAACACTGGAAGTATAAACATATTCAACAAAACACTTTCAGAATGCCTGTTTTATTTGGCAAGCAGCTCTTTCAGCACAAGCTGAATATGTATCTATTGTAAAACAGAAAAGGAACTTATCCCAACTTATAAAATCAACTTACACTCAAGGATATAAATACCAAGATCTCAAATCTTCCATCTCCAGCCCATATCTCTCAGAGCTTCAGACTGCCTATTGAATGTCTCTGCCTGAATGGACCATAACTAAAATAAATTGGGCATTATCTTCTCCATCAAATCTGCCCTTCTCTATCTCAGTGAGTAGCAACAATATTTGCACACCTGATCAAGACATAAATCTAGACATCATCCTGGACTCCTTTCTCATCTCTCATACGCAAGCAAACACAATGTCCTAACGTTCTACCACTTAAATACCTTGATGCTATCCTACTTCTGACCATCATTCCCTCTCACCTGAGTTGCAGCAACCACCTTCTAAAGGACTATCCTGCTCCAATGAAGTTAATTGCATCAACACACTGCAATCAACATGTTCTTTAATAAGCAAAAATATGATCAAGATACACTAACCTCCTGATTAGCATTTTTTGATGGCTTTCTACTATCCTCAGTTTAAAAATCCTTAATGTGGGGGCACCTGGGTGGCTCAGGCAGTTAAGCGTCTGCCTTCGGCTCAGGTCATGATCCCAGGGTCCTGGGATCGAGCCCCATGTCGGACTCCCTGCTCATCTGGGAGCCTGCTTCTCCTTCTCCCTCTGCTTGTGCTCTGTCAAATGAATAAATAAAATCTTTAATTAAAAAACAAAATAAAATCCTTAATGTGACTCAAAAGGCCCATGATCTCGCCCTTATTTATGCCCCCATCTTCACCATTCTACATTCTCACCTACATTTGGGCCTTAGTACATGCAGCTCTGTGCCAGAAATCCTTTCCTTAAACTCCTCTTCACCTTGATAATTCCCAAGTTGTCCTTCACCTGTCAGCTTAAACATTCCTCACCTTGGGAAGCCTTGCTTGCCCACGCAAGATGGAGAACTTTTTTATATACTCCCAAGATTAACTTCAATTATATCACTTAGTACACTGCAATTTAAGTGTCCATTTGTTCCATGAAGCAAAGATTGAGTCTTGTTCACCATCAAACTCCAAAACATAGCTTAAAGGATTAACAGGTTTAACCTTCAAAAAGCAAGAAATTACAATATCTTGCAATTTGCAATTAACTTGTTCTTCAGTGATTACTCAGTCTGCCTAAAACCCATCCTGAAAATAATTGTTTTTAATAATTTCTGATCAAAGGGATAAACAAGAAGTCCATATAAAAACATTAATTCTTCTAAAAGTGTTTTGTAGAAAATATTACCCTCTAAATATGCATATGTATAGAACTATTCAAATCACTGAGACATTATATAACATGGAGATACTTGCAAATAGAGTATTAAGTGAAAAAAGCCTTGGGTAAATTTCTAAAAGTGGAATTGCTGAAACAAATGTTTTTTGGGGGTTTTTTTGATTTTTTTTTGTTTTTAAAGATTTTATTTATTTATTTGACAGAGAGAGACAGCGAGAGAGGGAACACAAGCAGGGGGAGTGGGAGAGAGAGAAGCAGGCTTCCCGCGGAGCAGGGAGCCCAATGCGGGGCTCGATCCCAGGACCCTGGGATCATGACCTGAGTCGAAGGCAGACGCCCAATGACCGAGCCACCCAGGCGCCCCTGAAACAAATGTTTTATGAGTATAAATATTTTAAGGGTTTGTTGTTGTTGTTGTTATACAGTGTCATATTATCTACTCTCCTAGCCCCCCACAAAGGCTGTATCAAATTATACTTCCACCAGCTACATATGAGTATACCCATCTCTTTATATTCTGGGTATTAATCATTTTAATCTTTATCAATTGAACAATTTAAATTAATGGCATCTCCATGTTGATTTAATTTCCCATTTCATTAACAGGAAATATGAAAGGGATGCCTGGGTGGCTCAGCTGGTTAAGCATCTGACTTCGGCTAAGGTCATGATCTCAGGGTCTTGAGATCAAGCCCCTAGTCGGGCTCCCCACTCAGCGGGGAGTCTGCTTGTCCCTCTGGGTCTGCCCCTTCCCCTGCTCCTGTTTTCTCTCAAAAAACTAAAATCATTTTTAAAAAGTAAATATGAAAAAAAATTAGATTTATAAGCCATCCACGTTCCTTTTTCAAATGCCTATTTATGATACTAGCTTATTTTCTAAGGTTGGTTTGCAATAAAAAAAAAATTTAACAGCTTTATTGAGATAGAATTCAAATATAATACTCATTTAAAGGTGTGAGGTGATATAGCTCATCATGGTTTTGATTTCCAAATAAGGTCACATTCTGAGATACCAGAGATTAGTACTTCAACATATCTTTTGGGAGAACACAATTTAACCCATAACAGATACTTTTGGGTAAGACAAATTACCAAAAAGTGGCAGTCAGAAAGGTCTTATGTAGGTGAATTATGTAATTATATAACAACTTGAAGAACAAATAATTTCAAAATCAAATTACACCACAGCATGAAGAAAGAAGTAGGCATTTGGTTTTTTGGGTTTGTCCATCCATTTTATAGTGGGTGCCTGGGTGGCTCAGTCATTGGGCGTCTGCCTTCAGCTCAGGTCATGATCCCAGGGTCCTGGGATTGAGCCTTGCATTGGGCTCCCTGCTCAGGTCATGATCCCAGGGTTCTGGGATCGAGCCCCACATCAGGGGAGCCTGCTTCTCCCTCTCCCACTCCCCCCTGCTTGTGTTCCTTCTCTCGCTATCTCTGTCAAATAAAATAAAATCTTAAAAAAATAAATAAATAAATAAATACATAAAATAAAATAAAAGGCCAGTATGGGGCACCTGGGTGGCTCAGTTGGTTAGGTGGCTGACTCTTGGTTTCAGCTCAGGTTGTGATCTTGGAGTCATAGGATTGAGTCCCATGTTGGGCTCCACGATCAGCAGAGTCGGCTTGGGATCTCTCTCCCCCTCTCCCTCTGCCCCTCTCCTTGCTCTCTCTCTCTCTCAAATAAATAAAGGGACACATGGGTAGCTCAGTCGGTTAAGTATCTGCCTTCGGCTCAGGTCATGATACCAGGGTCCTGGGATCGAGTCCCGCATCAGGCTCCTTGCTCAACAGGGAACCTGCTTCTCCCTCTCCCTCTCTCTCTCCCTGCCACTCCCCCTTCTTGCACTCGCTCTCTCTCTCTCTCTGTCAAATAAATTTTAAAAATATTAAAAAAGTCAGTATAACATTATTACCAAAACCTAAGACAGAACAATTGTTTATTATAACTTATGAATATCAATGCAAAATTACAAATATTAACAATATCCTATGTTTTTAAAAATTATAACCAAAAGATTATTTATGACTGTAATAATATTTAAATATTAAGATATCTCTTAATTTAATTTACTATGGTAATAAGTCAAAGAAAAGCAAAATGATTCTACTATAGACTGAACATCTGTATTCCTCCAAAATTCGTATGTTCAAACTCTAATCTCCAAAGTGATCATATTTGGAGGTAGGAACTTTGGGAGGTAGAGTTATACTATGTCACGAGGGTGGAGCTCCCATGACAGAATTAGTTCCCTTATAAGGAGGTGAAGGGACCACAGCTTTCTCTTTACACCAGGAAGAAGGCCCTCATCAAGAACCCAACCATGCTGACACGCTGATCTTGGACTTCCAGCCTCCAGAACTGTGAGAAATAAATGTTTGCTGCTTAAGCCACTCAGTCTCTGGTATTCTGATATGGCAGTCCAAACTGACTAAGCCAGTCTCAAATGATAAAAAGGCATTAAACAAAATTAAACATCCATTCCTGATCTAAAACCCTATTTATTTAAAAATAAAGGGGCGCCTGGGTGGCTCAGTTGGTTAAGCCACTGCCTTCGGCTCAGGTCATGATCCTGGAGTCCCAGGATCGAGTCCCACATCGGGCTCCCTGCTCAGCAGGGAGTCTGGTTCTCCCTCTGACCCTCCTCCCTCTCATGCTCTCTGTCTCTCATTCTCTCTGTCTCAAATAAATAAATAAAATCTTAAAAAAAACAAAAAAAAAAAGAGAAAATTTAAAAAAATAATAAAAAAAAAGAAAAGAAATATGGATATTATTGTTAAGTGAAAAAAGGCAAGGTGCAGCAGACTGAATAGGATCTGATGTCATTCATGCAAGAAAAATATATATGTTAGCATAAACAAAGCAAAATGTCTGAAAACATAAACACTAAGTTGCTGGCAGTATGAGTTAATTTTAAATGTTTGTATTGTATTATTTTTCTAATATAAACTGTACAAAAAAATAAAGCTTCCTAATTTAAGACAGAAGAATGAAAAGAGCATTGCATGTAAAAGTTTGTAGTGCCATGGCAATGTTTAGGTGACACACACAAAAAAATTAGAAGACAAAGGAGGAAGTAAAAAAGGCCTTATTAGCAAAGTATACCTCAAAGGCAATGTAAAGACAGAGAATTTTTGCGTATAAAAGTAAAAATGATGAAAGAGGTATCTTAGGAAATATTATTAATACACTACAATAACAATACCTGGTAGCACTGGGTTGGGCAGGAACAGGTTATCTAGCAAAGTCATATAATGAGGTTGTCTATGATGGGGGTTATGGAGATGGGTCTGAGGTATGACACAATACTTTTGTTATTAATGACTGGGATATTAATGTTATCACATCACTTGCCTGGTAAAAACACTTTAGTGGCTATCCATTGCAATTGTAAATGATTTACTTGTTCCAGAGAAACCGAATAAGGAGGAATGGGGTTATAGATAGCCAGTTGGGAAAACTGCCTTGCCTAAAAGCATTAGGTTTAAAAAACCAAGGAGAGGGGTGCCTGGCTGGCTCAGTCAGTAGAGTACGCAACTCCTGATCTTGAGGTTGTAAGATCGAACCCCATGATGGGTGTAGAGATTACTTAAAAATAAAATCTTAAAAAATAAAAAACAAGAAGACTGACAATCACTATGCTTTATCTATTTACATACATTAAAGAAGAATTCTGACAGTTAGAGCGGTAGACCTTGAGTAAAGGTTCAGATCCAATCACCTAAAAAGGCTTTTCAAACTACCGCTGCCCCCAAAGTTCTGATTCAGTAGGTCTGGATATGAGTCCAAGCAAAGGTACTGTGGAAAAAGCTTCCCAGGTCATTCTGATGTGCACCTCTGGTTAAAAACTGCTTATCTGACTACACGGGTGGCTTCCCAAATTATCAATGAAACATTAAAAGAAAAAGAAAAAGAAAACATTCTTAATATAGAGGACAAAGACCTTGAACTAAGTCATCTGTTAACTTACTTTCTTAGAATCATATGCTACCTTCTAACATTGTCATATTTTTACTTCAATGACTACTACCAGCACCTGTGACCAGAATGCAGCTGCTGGATTCAAATCAAAAGAGATGCCATTGTTTATATCTCTTGGAATCATAGTAAAGGGGTACTAATAATGCATTAATACTGTATTCATACGGAAGATTACACATAATTTACACAATAGCTGATTGATAAGCAAGAAATCTCCACAACAGCATTCTGCAACTGTGAATGGTGGTTTGAATTAAAATTTTGTAATTTGTACAGAATTTTTCTATGGTCATAGATAGCCTTCTGCCATACTTAAAAGATGGCAGTTTTTAAATAAATACTGTAAGAACAAGATTATTTCTTAATATCCTAAAATGCTGGATTATTCTCAAGAGATTCAGGAACATAGGATTTTTGCTAATTCTTTTTCTAGGCTAATATTTACAAATAAGTTTCTTTAAAAAAAGGGGGGGAGCACCTGGGTGGCTCAGTAAGTCAAGCATCTGCCTTCAGCTTGGGTCATGATCCCAGGGTCCTGGGATCCAGCCCGGCATCTGGCTCCTTGCTGGCAGGGAGCCTACTTCCTCTCCCTCTCCCTCTCCCCTGCTAGTGCTCTCTCTCTCTCTCTCTCTCACTCTTTCTCTCAAAATAAACAAAAAAATAAAATCTTAAAAAAAAAACTTTAAAAAAAAAAAAACAAAGAAGTTTCTTTGATATATATCTTGACACTATATATAAAGAACTCCCCTTCGGAGGGGGAGATGAACCATGAGAGACTATGGACTCTGAGAAACAAACTGAGGGTTCTAGAGGGGGGGGGGGGGGATGGGCTAGCCTGGTGATGGGTATTAAAGAGGGCACGTACTGAATGGAGCACTGGGTGTTATACGCAAACAATGAATCATGGAACACTACATCAAAAACTAATGGTGTAATGTATGGTGATTAACATAATTAAAAAAAAAAAAAAAGAACACCTCTGGAAAGTAAAAAAAGTTTACAATACCAGACAACTTTCACATGCAAATTAACCCTTCTAGTTCATTTTTCAATTCAAAAAATGAAATGTTGGTGGTTATGACTTTTTAACCTCTTATGAAACAAATAATACACACATACTCATCACCTAGTTTCAACAACTGAAACAAGGCTATTCTTATTTCTTATAGTCCTATCCCTTTCCTGTTGATGTACTTTAAAGCAAATCCCAGATGTTGTACTTTATTGATCTTTAACAGATAAGAAATTTTTAATGGGCTCTCTTTATCATTATTACACGTAACAATAATTCCTTCAAATATCTCATACCCATTTCATGTTTGACTTTCCCAGATTGTCTCAAAAATGTATTTTTTTACACTTTTGTTCAAGGCTATCTCATTTTGTACCAAATTGTGATATACTAAAATATTTTGCCTCAAAAGTTAATGTTATATATACTATCCAAATTTGAACATGTCAAATGTCTTTTAAGAGCTTCCCACTGTTTCTATGATGATCCACCAAAGTCTTTAACATGATAGAAAATCTTGCATGATTTGGCCCTCACCCAAATCAAGGCCTCAGAGATGACTAAGATCTCTCCTAGCTCCATAACAATCCAGTACTTTCTTAATGGTTAATTCATCCCAGTGAAAGATGATGGATTAAAAGAATCAAAAATGTACAGTCAGCTACAGGTAATGAAAAACCAACCCACTGCATAAACCTTGATTAGATGCTAGGGAAAAAAAATTACTTATACAAGGCATTATTGGTACAGTTGGGATAATCTGAACATGTAATCACTATTAGTGTTATAAATGTGGCTATGGTGCAGAATGTCCTTATTTTGCATGCATGCCAAACTTTCAAATGATTTTTAAAAATGTACGTGCTATGTATATATACATGTATGTGTGTGTGTAAGAGCAAACAAATATGCCAAAATATTAACAACTGATGAATCTAGATGAAGGTTAGATTGATGTTCACTGTATGATCCCTTCAACTCTTAAGTTTGAATAATTTTTTTTAAAGATTTTATTTATTTATTTATTTATTAGAGAGAGAGAGAGAGAGAGAGACAGCGAGAGAGGGAACACAAGCAGGGGGGAGTGAGAGAGGGAGAAGCAGGCTTACCGCTGATCAGGGAGCCCAATGCAGGGCTCAATCTCAGGACCCCAGGATCATGACCTGAACAGACACTTAATGACTCAGCCACCCAGCCACCCCAATTTTGAATAATTCTTAAATAAAAAGCTGTGGGGGTGTTTGATATTCACAAATCAATCAACATGATACATCACATCAATAAGAGAAATGATAAAAACCATATGATCATTTCAATAGATGCAGAAAAAGCATTTGACAAAATACAATATCTATTCATGATAAAAACCTCAACAAAGTAGGTTTAGAGGGAACATACCTCAATATAATAAAGCCCATATATAACAAACCCATAACTAACATCATACTCAATAGGGAAAAACTGACAAGAGTTTCCCCCAAGATCAGGAAGACAAGGATGTCCACTCTCACCACTTTTATTCAACACAGTACTGGAAGTCCTAGCCGCAGCAATCAGACAAGGAATAAGGGCAACTGGGTGGCTCAGTCAGTTGAGTGTCTGACTCCTGATTTTGGCTCAGGTAATGATCTCAGAGCGTGAGATTGAGCCCCGCAGGAGTCTCCAAACTGGGTGGTGGAGCCTGCTTAAGATTCTCTCTCTCCCTCTCCTTCTGCTCCTCCCCCACTTGCTCTCTTATTCTCTCTCTTAAAAAAAAGAAAAAGAAATAAAAGACATCCAATTTGGTAAGGAAGAAGTAAAACTTTCACTATGTGCAGATGACATGATACTGTATATAGAAAAACCTAAACACCACCAAAAAACTATGAGAATAAATGAATTCAGTAAGGTTGCAGGACACAAAAATCAATGTACAAAAATCAGTTCCATTTCTATACTAATAATAATGCAGCAGAAATTAAGAAAATAATCCCATAAACAACTGCACCAAAAATAATAAAACCCCTAGGAATAAACTTAAGCAAAAAGGTGAAAGACTTGAACTCTGAAAACTATAATAGACATTGATGAATTAAAGATGACACAAACAAATGGAAAGATATTCCATGCTCATGGATTAAAAGAGAACAAATATTGTTAAAATATCCATACCACCCAAAGCAATCTATAGATTCCATGGAATCTCTATCAAAGTACCAAGAGCACTTTTCACACAACTAAAACAAACAATCCTAAAATTTGTATGGAACCACAAAAGACCTCGAATAGCCAAAACAATCTTGAAAAAGAAAAACAAAACTGGAGGTATCACAATCCCAGATTTCAAGTTATATTACAAAGCTGTAATAATCAAAACAGCATGATACTGGCACAAAAATAGACATATAGATCAATGGAAAAGAATAGAAATCCCAGAAGTAAGCCCACAAGTATACGGTCAATTAACCTTTGACAAAGGAAGCAAGAAGATGCAATGGGGAAAAAGACGGTCTCCTCAACAAATGGTGCTGGGAAAACTGAACAGCTACATGCAAAAGAATGAAACTGGACCAGCTTCTTATACCACACACAAAAATAAACTCAGAGTGGAGTAAGGACCTAAATGTGACACCTGAAACCATAAAAATCCTAGAGGAGAGCACAGGCAGTAATTTCTCTGATACTGGCCATAGCAGCATTTTTCTAGACATGTCTCCTGAAGCAAGGGAAACACAAGCAAAAATAAACTACTGGGACTATATCAGTGTAAAAAGCTTCTGCACAGAAAAGGAAACAACCAACAAAACTAAAAGATAACTTACAGAATGGGAGAAGATATTTTCAAATGACATACCCGATAAAGGGTTAGTATCCCAAATATATAAAGAACTTATACAACTCAACATCAAAAACCCAAATAATCCAATTAAAAATGGGTAGAAGACATGAACAGACATTTCTCCAAAGAAGACATACAGATGACCAACAGACACATGAAAAGATGCTCAATATCAGTCATTATCAGGGAAATGCAAATTGAGACCACAATGAGATATCACCTCACACCTGTAAGAATAGCTAAAATCAAAAACACAAGAAACAAGTGTTGGTGAGGATGTGGAAGAGAAAGGAACCCTTGTGCACTGTTAGTGGGGATGCAAACATTCTACTTGCACAATCTTTTCTATATATAAACAATCTGATAAATATCCTTGTTCATGTAATTTTGCACATTTTTCTTATTATTCCTGAGAAGAAATTCCTAGATATAAAAACTCTGAAGCAAAGTATGTATTTTTAAGTTCTGAGATATTTTACTACTTTGTCCTTTGAAAAAGCTCTACCAAACTCCACTCTTTCCAACAGTATGAAGACTGTTTCCCTAAACTTTCCCAGTAGTGGGAACTCTTAAAATTGAAGTCTGACAGAAAAATCTGCTTGCTTTAGCTTTACATATATCTCACTGCATCTTAATTTTCCTCATAATGATTTCCAAGACACTTTTGGACACAATGTGCAGCAGACTGTATTTTCCAAAGATGGCCACACTGGGTCATCTGTTACATGACGTTGCCATTCCCCCAGCAAGATATAAAGTCTATTTCTCTACTCCCTTGAATCCAGGTGACCCCTGTGACTACTCTAAAAGAACATGATAGAAATGATGTGTCTCTTCCAAACTTAGCCTTTAATTGGCCTGCTAGCGTCAACTTCCTATCTTTTAAAAATAAGCTGCCAAGGGGCACCTGCCTGGGTTAGTAGGAAAAGCATGCTACTCTTGATCTCAAGGTTGTGAGTTCCAGCCCCACACTGGGTGTAGAGGTTACTAAAAAAAATAAACAAACAAAAAATGAGTGGCCATGTAAGTGCAATTACCCTAATACTAACATGCTGTGAGAAGCCCGACCACAAGGAAAAGCTCTGAAGGATGAAATGGCATATAAAGAGAAGACAGAAAGACCAAGAAGAGCCAGAGCATCAGATGTGAAAGTGGATCTAACAGCCTCTGCCACCCAGCTTTCAGAACATGATCACAGATGAACCATCCAGCCAAAACCATTCCAAACTCCTGACCTACAAACCTTGAGCAAAATAAAATGGTTATTTTTTTAAAATAATTGTTTCAAGTAACTAAGTTTTAGACTGATTTGTTACAGAAGAACAGATAAACTAGGACACGATTTAAAGTAACTTTTGAGGGTGCCTGGATGGCTTAGTCGGTTGAGCATCTGACTCTAGGTTTCAGCTCAGGTCATGATCTCCTCGTTGTGGGATCGAGCCCCACATCAGGCTCCTCACTGAACGGGGAGTCTGCTTGAGATTCTCTTGCTCCCTCTCCCCCTGCCCCCCTCCCAAAGTAAATCTTTTTTTTTAAGATTTTATTTATTTATTTGACAGAGAGAGACACGGTGAGAGAGGGAACACAAGCAGGGGGAGTGGGAGAGGGAGAAGCAGGTTTCCTGCTGAGCAGGGAGCCCGATACAGGGCTCGATCCCAGGACCCTGGGATCATGACCTGAGCCAAAGGCAGACGCTTAATGACTGAGCCACCCAGGAGCCCCAAAAGTAAATAAATCTTTTTTTAAATAAATCTTTAAAAAACAAAGTAACCACTGATAAAAATTTTAAGATCATTTATCTCCAAATAAGCATGCACTTCAAAACCTATCTTAGAAAAACACACTTACTCCAGTGATTTCTCAATTGCTATAAGCATCTTTAAGAACAACTCTTTTATAGTTTTTTATAGCTTTTAAGGAGCTTTAGTTACTTTTTTTTCAAATATTTCATTCTGATTCATGTGATCCAGGGACAACAATTTCAAAAGGACTTAGATTTTATAAGTAGACAATCAACTGAAAAATTAAGAGTTTATCAATATGACAGGATATGACACCCCTGATGACATATTTTTTCCTTTAAAAAAATTTTTTTAATTTAAATTCAATTAATTAACATATAGTGTATTATTAGTTTCAGAGATAGAGTTCAGTGATTCAGCAGTCTCATACAACATCTGGTGCTCATTACATCACGTTCCCTCCTCAATGTCCATCACCCAGTTACCCCAGCCCCCCACCCTCCTCCCCTTCAGCAACCCTCAGTTTGTTTCCTATGATTAAGGGTCTCTTATGGTTTGTCTCACTCTCTGATTTCGTCTTTTTTTTTTTTTTTTGGTCTATTCAGGTTTTCTATTTCTTCTTGAGTTGGTTTCAATAGATTGCATCTTTCTAGGAATATATCCATTTCATCTAGCTTATTCTCATATAATTATTCACAGTATTCTCTTATAACCCTTTGTATTTCTGTAGGACAATCCCAATGTCCTCCCTTTCATTCCTGAATCCAGTAATTTGAGTCTTCTTTTTTTCTTGGTCAGTCTAGCTAAAGATTTGTCGATTTTATTGATCTTTCTGAAAAACAAATCTTTGGTTCCATGACTTTTTCTACTGTCCCATTCTCTATTTTTTATTTCTGCTCTAGTCTTTTTTATTTCCTCCCTCTTCCTGCTTTACGATCAGTTTGCTAGTTCCTCTTTCTAGTGTCTTAAGATAGATGGTTTGATCATGATTTGAGAAGATTTTAACACAGGTGTTTGAAGATATACATATCACTCTAGGCACTACTTTAGCTACATCCCATAAGTTTTGGTATGTGATTTTGGTTTCATTGGTCAGAAAGTATTTCCTAATTGCCCTGCTAATCTACAAATGAAAAACCTTCAGAATGGTACACAGTAAACACTGTTAAGGATAAAACATAAATGTGTATCAGGTAAAGACTAAAGTTTTGAAGACTTGTAATGCCAATATTTTTATATTTGAACATTGCTTAGATCAAAAATGTTTCACAATTCAGAAAGTGCAAATTCAACTTTTTTTTTTTAATATTCACTCCTGCATGAACCATAGTATGTTTAAATAAAGGAAAAGCACAATTTTTTTTAATTCTATAAAATTCTAAAGAGCAACTACATATACAGTTTAGAGTCCAAACAAATTCAAACTTCTTCAAACAAATACTGGTCAAAATGGAAAATTCCAATTTAAAAAAAGTATGCTTTGACACATATACTTTCTTGTAGATTTTTAGATGAACAAGATTTTGACCTTTAGACTAGTTTTTTAAAAACTAAAAAGGTAATTTTTAGTCACACAAAATTACACAACAAAATGTGCCTTCCAATCTAAAAACAAAAGAAACAAAAAAATGTCCACTGGAATGTAAAAGTAACCATAGGCTTTATTCGCATTACTAAAGACAATGTTGCAATAGCAACATCCTTCTCTCCCTATTTCAACCAATCCCCCTCCTATTTTCCTTACCGACTTAGCAGGAAAATTAATGTTTAGAACTTGAACACTGGTAAATTTTTCTTCAGCAAGATCTGCCTTCTGCAACAATTCTACAGCACCCAAGGCAGTTATGTCCCCATGCTAGACTTAAATGCCATAAGATTCATTTATAAAGGAAAAATAAAAGAATTAGTTTTAAAACATCACAACAGATCAGAACACTACAAGGAATAATAGTGCAGCTGCCTTGCTATCAAAAAGCAAAAACAGTGCCCCTGGGTGGCTCAGTCAGTTAAGTGTCTGCCTTAGGCTCAGGTCATGTTCTCAGGGTCCTGGGATCCAGCCCCAGTTGGGGGGTAGGGGTTGGCCCTTGCTCAGCAGGGAGCCTGCTTCTCCCTCTCCCTCCCCGCCCCCTGCTCATTTTCTCTCTCTCTCAAATAAATAAAATCTTTTTTTTAAGATTTTATTTATTTGAGAGAGAGGGCACAGAGGGAAAAAATGAGAGGGAGAAGCAGACTCCCCGCTGAGCAGAGAGGCCGATGCAGGCTTGATCCCAGGACCCAGAGATCATGACCTGAGCTGAAGGCAGAAGCTTAACCAACTGAGCCACCCAGGCGCCCCATCAAATAAATAAAATCTTTTAAAAAAGATTTTTTAAAAAGCAAAACCAGAAACAAAACAATTAATAGGCCCACCCCTCACAAATTTTCTATTCTAATATGAGAGTTTCAATATATCATTCACAACATGCAGATACTCTTAAAAGTCAAGTTTCTCTTATACATAAAGCATATGGATAAAAGAATTCTAAAATATTCTTTTCAAATGATATACAAACTTACATAGTAATGGGGTTATAAAAAGACTGGAAAAATTAGGAATGTGAGAAATAAAGGATGAGACCTTTATTTCTTGGCATACTTCCCTCTATTGCAAATCTAATCTAGTTCCAAAAATGTATACCAGATATTGGAGTTATCTGAATCAATTTCTCTTCCCAATTTGCAGCCAACAATAATTGGAATACTGGAAGCAACTCTTTGAAAAATCTTTAATACTGAATTAAAATAGAATAGATATTATATTCAAGTTTAACAAAGTTCACTATCATATTCCATATAACTTAATCAGTATCTTTCCCTCTTATTTTATATTCAATGATTCCTTTATTTCAAAAACAAAGACATCACATGGTTTGTGAACAACACCAGTGACTACAAGTATTTCCATATCACTTCTCTCAACTTGTTTAAAAAAATCCAACTTAAAATGTGAAACAAATTGAATATAAAGCCACATTCTCTAGAGGGAAAATGCTGTTACTTCATTAAAAAAACAAATAGCCAAGTCATATAAATAAAAATTCACAAAAAGCAGAATTTTCTGAGGTACACTTTAAAAATTACTTCATTTGCCACACAGTCTGGACTCTACCCTGCAAAGCTGTCCTAGGCAATCCATGTGTGTCCCCTTTGGGTCCTTTTAATTCACACGGAGCACAAATCTTTCAAAAACTAGTATCAACAAGAGCAATCAAACCAGATGCAGCTTTTTACAAGCAACAGCCCTAAGCTCCAAATAAAATTAACACCCTCCTCAAAAAAAAGCAAGTCAAAAAAAAAAAAGTTCTTAAATTTTCTCTTAGGAGTTCCTCAGTTTTACAATTCTTTGCTTTTCAGTGAAAAGAGAATGGGAAATCAGTGATAAGAATGAGAACAGTTAGTTCCCAGGAAAAGGATGCAAGAATTTACAACTCAGGGTTGGCCTAGAGATCAGCAGGCAAATACACACCAATGCTCAGAGAAAGCTTTCAAGAAATGTCATTATCTTTTTTTTTTTTTTAAGATTTTATTTATTTATTTGACAGAGAGAGACACAGCGAGAGAGGGAATACAAGCAGGGGGAGTGGGAGAGGGAGAAGCAGGCTTCCCACTGAGCAGGGAGCCCGATGCGGAGCTTGATCCCAGGATCCCGGGATCATGACCTGAGCCGAAGGCAGACGCTTAACGACTGAGCCACCCAGGCGCCCCAAGAAATGTCATTATCTAAGGCAAGTCGTAAGGCCTCTTATTTTAAGGCCTAAGGACAGCCCTATACATGCACCGTAAAATACAACCTATCAAAACTATTCTCCAAAAACAATTCAGGAGTTTCCCAAGATGCCCGAAGTAAAGGGCAAGTACTCTGGACACCCTCAGGACGGCCGCCTCTCACAGGGGAGGGAGGCCAGCCCCTGTGAATCCGAGTGCCACCACGTCAGTTTATGTGACAGATCCACTGGGAGCATCCGACTGTGATCCGGGGCCCTCCCGGGCCGACGCTGCTGGAAGAGGAACATATATGCAATCTTCAGGGCCCTCCTACTTCCGTTCTCAGAACAGAAATGCACTGTTTCTCCTAGTCCTCATCCCTCAGCCCAGCACCTCTCAACTGCGGGGAGAGCTCAAGTGGAAAGAAAAGCAGGCAGTCTCCGACCAGGGTCGACAGAATGCGGTTGGTCAAAGTACTCCCACCCGCGACTCCGGGGGCAAAGCGACCGCCAGCGCCTCCCTGAGCGCCCGCCCCCCCGGCAGGGGACGCAAGCAGCAGCAGTCCCAGGTCGCCCCACTCCTTCCTCCCCGGGTAAGGGGAGCGGAAAGGCGCAAAGAGGAACTAAGTGAACTGCAAGAGGGTGCCCTGCAAGCTCCTCAAAGAGGGGGTGGGGCGGGAGTGGAAACGAAGACGGAGCGGAAGGAAAGGGCAAGGAGCAGCCAGAGGAGGGGGACGAGAGCGCGCGCCCGCAAAGGGCACGACTCTCCGGGGACGCGGCTGCACCCTGGTTCCTCGAAGCGGACGGGTGCTCCCGGCCTCCGGGGCGCCGCTCCCCGGGCAGAGGACGAGGAAGCGAGATGAGGAGGCGACGTCCCCCTCCCGGCCCAGCCTCAGCCCTCAGCAAGGGTCGGTCGGGGCTGCAGTGCCCTCGCCGGGTCCGGAGCTGCGACAACGGTCGCTGGCCTCGTCGGAAGACGCGGACTGCGGGGCCCTCTGCGCGCTCAGCGGGCCGGCTTTCGCGCCCCCACCCCCGGGGGAGGCAGCTCCGGGGTGACCGGCGCCCGGCGGCCTCGCCGGTTACCTGAAGCGGGGCGAGTCCTTCAGACACTCTTCGAAATCCACCGTCATCTTCATCCTGCCTCCGCCTCGCCTCGAAGGCGGCGCTGGAAGAGCCTAGAGAGCCGCGGGAGTGGCTGCGCCGGGGACCCAGACAGCGACGGCGGGCGCACGGCCGCGACTAGCGCTGCGCGGAGGTGCGGAGGGCGCCTCGCCCGCTGGTCATAGCAGCCGCGAAGACGGCGGCGGCAGCGGCGGCTCGTCAGGCCCCAGTCCGGCCCCTCTTCCTCCCGCCTCCAGCCGAGCGCCGGTCACAGGGAAACCGCCCGGGAGTGACAGGCTCCGCCAGCCAGCCACGAACCCGGCGGCCAATGGGAGGGGCTTCCGGCAGCACCGCCTGCGGGCGCTCCGGCAACGCACCTGAGCGACGGTAGCTCGAGCCAATGAACAGCGCGACCGTGGGTGCCCCCTTGCCACAAGCGTCCCCGAGGACCAACCGGGATGCGCAGGAGTCGTTAGGCGGGACGCGCCCGGTTGCTGGGAGGCCAGCGGCTGAGGCTCCTTGGGAAGGAAGTCACGTGGCTGAGCGCCGCGCTTCCCTCGGAGCCCCCGCCTCTTCTCGGGCTTCTCAGCCCCGCCCTGCTGAGCCGCCAACGCGGAGGAGCCGCCGCCTGCAGGTCTGAGGACTCCTACAGCTTCGGCAGAAATCTGAAGAGGTTGGGAGTAGAAACTATCAAAGGAAGAGATAGGCTAAGCCACCAATTCCTTTCCGTTTAGAGAAACTGAGGTCGGGAGAGGAGTAAGGGTGGCTTTAAAGATTCAATCCGTCTTTCACTTTACTGACTTCATCTCTTAATAACTTGGAAATCTCTCCCACGTGTATCTTCCATTTAACTAAGAGACTACTTCCTGAAGGAGCTGGTATTTGGGGCGAGCCTGGAAAGATCAGGATTCCGACAGGTAGGCGAAGTAAGGCGTTTGGTGTGGAGGAAACGCTTTCAAACCCGCAGAAGACATTCCTCCTTACTGTTACTTTCCTCTCAATAGCTTTCACCAGTTCAAAGACCGTAGGGTTCTGAAAATCAGGCTCACCTCCTCATTTGCAACACCAGCCCACTGAAAGTTGTTCTAAGAGCCCTCCCTGCAAGATATGCATCACCTGATCCAACAAAGCATTTACCATACTTCTGATTTTAATATGCCATTGATTGTAAAAAAAAAAAAAAAAATGAGGATACATTATATTAAAATGTAACCCAACCGAAAAGGCATAAGAGTATCCATAGAATGCAACAAAATGCATACTGTAACAGTGTAGTGGCTCTGAGTGAGAGCCTGAAGGCAAACTTTCTGGATTTTCCTCCTATCTTTTCTTACTGCAAAATGAAGGTAACACCACCGATCTGATAGAGTTGCCTTGAAGCTGAAATGAGAACTCTAAAGACACAAGACAGTGCCACATAGTAACCATTCAGTAAATGCTGGCTATTATCATAATTGTACCACTTTATTCTTAAGTGCTATAATAAAAGTTTAAATGTAAGCCTTCTCACTTCCACTGCCTAAAGTCTTATATAACCATTTTGACCATCTGGCTAAGTGTAGCATGATGGTAGGATGTTTTACATAACCAGTGGTTGTATCTTGATCTCTTCAGCACCTTTTAGAAATTAACAGTATAATTTTGAGACATTTCAAAGAATATACAAACATTATATATGTTTCTTCTTTGGTTATAAACTTGGTTTCTTTTTATTTTTTTAAGTTTTTATTTTAATTCTAGTTAACATACAGGTGTTATATTGGTTTCATGTGTACAATATAGTGATTCAGCTCTTCCATACATCACCCAGTGCTCATCAGGACAAGTGCACTCCTTAATCCCCATCACCTATTTCACCCATCCCCCCCTTAATCAGTTTGTTCTCTATAATTATGAAGCTGTTTCTTGATCTCTCTCTCTCTCTCTCATTTTTTCCCTTTGCTTATTTGTTTTGTTTCTTAAATTCCACATATGAGTGAACTCATATGGTAACTTGGTTTCTTTTTTAAATTGAATTGCATATCCCTGGAATCTACACAGCTTCTTTTGATAACTGGAAACTATTGACAGTTAAGCCTTCAGTATCCCCAGACACTTCAGTTGGTCAAGCCAACCTCTTCTGGATTTATAACTTCTGTGTCAAATTTAGAAAGAGAGTTGGCCATTTCTGCATTTAATTGTATTCCTGATGCATGACAACTAATCTGTATATACAATAACTTATTGTTTCAATGCTTCAACACAATGTAACCTTTTGGAAGAGGCCTAACTTGACACTTTGGGATTCAAATTAAAATTCAGCTGCATTAAAATTCAGCACCATCAATGTAAATGACTCAACGAAGCTAATTGTCAATAATGAACATTTTC
This sequence comes from Mirounga leonina, assembly GCF_011800145.1. Taxonomy (NCBI): domain Eukaryota; kingdom Metazoa; phylum Chordata; class Mammalia; order Carnivora; family Phocidae; genus Mirounga; species Mirounga leonina. The sequence goes on from NW_023270268.1 coordinate 84,106,124, forward strand.
TGCGGACAGCTAAATTTATGTACATCCAGTTAGTGATAACACTATCAATTTTTTTTTCTGCCCTGTTGTAAAGCAAGCATCTGGGGTTGTCAATTGTGGGGTATGTCCTAAATTAAGAAATATTACAAGTGGGTTAGGGTGGGAATAGTGAGTCTTAGAAGAAACATAATATTCTTGACTTAGAGTAATGAAAACCAAGGCCCCAAGGTATAGAAATAACTTGCTGGGTGACTCAAGCTAAACACAGGCCCCATGTCACCAGACTCTTAACTGCAAACTGCCTGCTCTCCCCTTTAGAATTTGGCCTTTATAAGTGTGGTTCTATCTGCCTAAGAAACATTTCCTTTTCATCCATTTCATTTTAAAGATGTAGCTCAAATGCCACTTCTTTCAGGAAGCCTTCTCAGTTTGCTGAAATACAGACCTCTCTTTTCAACACACAGTGAAAGTTAGTCGGTAAAGGATATAAATAATCAAACCTTAAATCTCACAAATGTCTTTTCCCCAGACTTCCCAGTCCCTTCCTCGAAAGCCTCTGGAACCCTGTATACCCATAGACCTTCCTTCCCAGAATGCTTCTGATTTCCTCTGAGGATACTTTTTTTTTTTTAAGATTTTATTCATTTATTTAGAGAGCGTGTGCACGCATGTGGGAGGGGGGGCAAAAGGGAGAGGGAGAGAGAACCCCAACCAGACTCCAAGCTGAGCGCTAAGCCCATCATGGGGCCTAATCTCACAACCCTGAGATCATGACCTGAGCTGAAATCAAGAGTCAGACGCTCAAACAATTGAGCCACAGAGACGCCCCTCTCTGAGGATACTTTTTTTTTTTTTTAAAGATTTTATTTATTTATTTGAGACAGAGAGAATGAGAGACAGAGAGCATGAGAGGGAGGAGGGTCAGAGGGAGAAGCAGACTCCCTGCCAAGCAGGGAGCCCGATGCGGGACTCGATCCCGGGACTCCAGGATCATGACCTGAGCTGAAGGCAGTCGCTTAACCAACTGAGCCACCCAGGCGCCCAAAGTTATTGTCCTGTTTGTTTTTTTTTTTTTTTTTTTAAAGATTTTATTTATTTATTTGAGACAGATAGAATGAGAGAGACAGAGAGCACATGAGAGGGGGAGAGTCAGAGGGAGAAGCAGACTCCCCGCCGAGCAGGGAGCCCGATGCGGGACTCGATCCCGGGACTCCAGGATCATGACCTGAGCCGAAGGCAGTCGCTTAACCAACTGAGCCACCCAGGCGCCCTCTGAGGATACTTTTAACTGTACGTCCTCTTGAGTAGAAGTTGTTCACTATGCCTTCCCTGACCCTCCTTGGCCAAGGATACATAATCAGCAAGAATCTAACTCTTGACAACTTACAATTTACATTCCACCTTCATACAAGAATTTCTTTTGAGGAGATAATGTCATCTAGCTACACCACTGTCTTGCTGTCCTCGTTGCTGTTCTCTACCAATTTCCCACTCACTCCCTACCTTAGCCTGGCTCACTGCATTGCAAATTATGTCAAGAGCCTGGAGTTATGATGAGGGTAACTGTGGGCAGCTACTGAAACGGGGAAGCCGCAGAACCCAGACACCTGGGGGAACTGGTTTCCCTCTCCTGGTAGCTGTATCCTCAATCTTTCTCACCTACTGCCCAACTCTCACCAGGTGTCCTCTGCTCTGTGTGGATTCTGTTTCCCTGTGAGCCTGGCTTGCATATAATGCCGAATTGCTACTGGTTCCTTCAACAAGCTGGTGGTCAGATGGCTACGGGAGCCCAAGCAGATGACGTAAGTGAAGGAAGCTGGCCAGGTGTAAGCAGCATAGGGGGGTGGTGGCCGAGGTGAAGGGGGGAAGCATGTGCCCCGTGTACTGCTCAGCTCCAGGATGTTTTTGCCATATCAGGCCTTCAGATTTTATAAGAGAAGCCAAACAGCCAGATTTTAATGTGAAACCTCCCCAATTTTCAAATGTTGGCAACACTTTCAAATTATTAGAAAATATTGCACAGTTCACAAAAATAAGTTTCAGGGCCACTCTGCAACTGCTATAGATTTTTTTTTTTTGACAATTCTTGATGTATCCTTTCAACCTATGCTGGAGCTTATCACTTTAATCTGTTTCCTAATTCCCAGATCCCAGGAGAAAACAGATTAACCCAGCTCATCTTTTTATGACAGGTCACACAGGTCCCCAGCCAGCAAATAGGAGGGTCGGATTACCCAATTTAATCATTCCTACAGGAATGGGGGTCAGGATGGAGGCTATAGGACAAGTGCCTAGTAGACAAGGCAGTTTCCCTAAAAGAGAGTATTAATGGCCTGGTCCCATAAAACACAGCTAGTAAACCTTTATGTTTGGCCTCTGACTCATAGTCCTCCACCCCAACTCCTGCCACCAGCTAAGGTGATTTTAACATTCAGTCATTCTTTCTTCATTTAACAATATCCATTAAGCAGGTATGCTGCCCAGACACATGACAGGCTCTGAGGTTTACAAGTGAGATAAACGGTATTTCCCCTCTAGAGTTTGGAGGGCTGTTCATACTCTGACAGTCATTTCTCCTGGAGAAGGAAATAAGGGTTCTTATATCTTGCAGAAAAGTAAGATCCAAGGAAAGGTGAGGAAGTTTTTCCCAAGGACCTTTAGTCACAGGGAACTGTGTGACTAAAGCAGAGGTTAACAGTAACCAGATACAAAGGATTTTGCCACCGTAAGGAATTCATATATATTTTTTTAAAGATTTTATTTATTTATTTGACAGAGAAAGAGAGCGCACAAGCAGGGGGAGCAGCAGTGGGAGAGGGAGAAGCAGGCTTCCCAAGGAGCAGGGAGCCCAATGTGGGACTTGATCCCAGGACCCTGGAATCATGACCTGAGCCAAAGGCAGATGCTTAACCAACTGAGCCACCCAGGAATTCATATTTTAAGGCAATGGGAAGCCATTAGAAGAATTTAAGCCTGGAGTGAGGCGAGACAGTTTGAATTTTAAAGGAGAGTGTGTCAAGGGGGTGGGGCTATCAGGACTGAGACAAAACACGTAGCAGTTGAGAGGTTTTCAACCAAGGCCATTGATGTTTAGGCAACAAAATCAAAAGGATCTGATGATCAACTAAATGTGAGGGAGGAAAAAAAGACTAAACTCCTAGGGTGACTCCAGGTTTCAAGTTAGAGAATGATTGGTGGGATGTGGTGCTATCCATAGAGAGAAGAAAGTTTATCTCTTTGTCTCAAAATATGTCATTTAGGGCGCCTGGGTGGCTCAGTCGTTAAGCGTCTGCCTTCATCTCAGGTCACGATCCCAGGGTCCTGGGATCGAGTCCCACGTCGGGCTCCCTGCTCGGCAGGAAGCCTGCTTCTCCCTCTCCCACTCCCCCTGCTTGTGTTCCTGCTCTCACTATGTCTCTCTGTCAAATAAATAAATAAAATCTTAAAAAAAAAAAATGTCACTTCAGACAGTCCTTACATATACCCACCTTAAACCTTGTCCTTAAACCTTGTACATTCCATACACAAGCTCAGTCTCAAATGTCTCCTGCTGACTCGCATACATTCACTTGACACTCCCAACCCCACCCCAGGATTCTTTTTATCTCCTAGGCTGCTGGTATCCACCTGTCTTGCTTTCCTCTCCACGTCAACAACCCCCCCAAACCTCTTCCCAGGCCCTTCCATGACCGTGTCACATACCCAGCACTAGATCAATCCAAGCATTTCCTTTGGTTTCCCCCTCCTAGTTGCTGAGCAGTGCTAGAGACAATTTGTATCTTAAAGCAATGGGAGCCACTGGAAAAATGTTAAGCCAGGGAGTGTGATGTGATCTGATTTGCATTTTAAAGGGGGCTGGGTAGGCAAGAGGTGAAGGCTTTTAACGCTGAGACTACTTCACTGCATTTGATGATACAAGACCTGGACATGACATGCTTGGGATTTTCAACTGTCTTTGTATTATTTATCTGTGGCCAGATCCCTGGCCTACTGGCCACAATGGCTGTTCCTAAACTTGCTGTCCAAGCTGTGGCCCACCCCTCTCATAAACTGTAGATAATTTTGACTCTTCCCAAAGAAAATAGGAATCATTGGGTAGGAACACTCTTCCTAGCCCTGACCCACATACTCACCCACATTCCCATCTTCTTTACTTCTTACCCATCTATCTCAAAGAAAAGTACACCTCTTCCTTGTGCTCCAGACCTCATACCTTCCATTCTCCTCTGAGAATGGCTCTATCAATTACCTCTTTCTCTGGATGCTCAACCTTTCTCTCAAGTGACCTTTCTTTTCTCTTTGTAGAAAAGAGAAAGAAACAAAAGCATACACCCTCTGTATCCAAAAGGATCTGTGTGTGTGTGTTTAAGAGACTAGTGAATAAGGCAAAAATAAAGAATTCATGATTAGGTAGAATGGCTTTACCCTAAGCCCAGATGATAGGCTTTCCATGGACCTTGAGAAGGATTGGCAACCAGGACCTGTAAAGCTTGGATGCTCCTTCCCTTCCATTCTTTCCATACATACTTTGCTCTTCTGCACATCTATAGCTCATTTCATCTGATTCTCTAGGCCCAGCTCTCAAGATTAACCAACTAATTGGACTGAAAGGGTTTTCTCTCTTGGCCCAAGTTATAAATTTCTTGAGGAAGTATTGGCCTAGCTTGCATGATGTACCCCATCAAGGGCCAGTCAACTATAGCAAGGGGGCAGTATGTACATACATGGCTATCCATGTATGGATAGGGGATCAGTTAGCAAAGAAGGGAGACATGTGAATTGGACAAATACCCCTTTGGCTATGGCCAAATCTCCCTCCATTGCTTTCCATCTAAGACTCCTAAGAGCACAACCTCCTCTTTTTCTCCTCCTATTCATTCCACTATGCCACTGCATTCTCTTTTCCACTCCCTACCCACCCCCACCAACTGTTTTCAATAAGGCCACTTTCCATTTGACACACCAAAGGACACTTTTCAGTACTTGTTTTTCCTGACATCACTTTAGCACTTGACACTGTTTGCAGCCCTTTTCACCTTGAAAACTCGTGCTTCTAATTCTTCACTGGTTTATCATTGCCTAAAGCTATGGTTTTTAAACTTTCCTTAATCACGGAACCCTTTGTTTAAAAGAAAAAGTCTTTCAGCCGTGCTCACCATTAAATCGATAATAGTGAAGCTGGTCTGGTTGAAATAGATGGGAGACGCAGAGCCCTGCCTGCCTTGCTCCACTCCCCACCCCAGATGACTCACGGGTAGACTCCGAGGGGTGTTACAGCTCCACTGAGAAATATATAATTTGGAAACCACAGATCTGTAACAAATTTCTTAGTTTTAAACGTAAGGTTCCTTTAGTATCCAACACCTACCAACCTTCCCTATCTTCCTTGCTGTCAGTGTGTCTGTTACAGATGGGTTCATCTATCCACAAAGGAATTCTTGTTGTCAACGGCTTTAGTCTGGTGCTTTCCCAGCCCCACCTTGGGCATGATGTTTCCTCTGCGCGAATGAGACTTCTCCCTTTGTGTGCCTGCGGAGCTCCTATTCATTATTTCAAACTTGGCTTAACTAGAATCTCAGGTACTCCCCACTCACAGTGACCTGACTTCTCCTTTGTGCTCCTTTTGTCACCTGTTCCATGTAACTATTAGAATAGAGTTCAGTATTATAATTTGAGAGTTTTATACCCATATTCTCTTCAGACCTGGAGCTTCTGAGTAGTGACATTATTTTCATCTTTGTAGCTCTAGAACCAAGCCCAAGTGGCTGGCACTTAGTGTCTGATAAAGGTTGAATAAATGGATGTATTTCTCTCCACAGTGATCTTTTCCTTATTCAAATCCCATGATTACTTGTGCACATGCATGTATTTCTCCAACAGATTATGAGCTCAGAGAATGATACTTCTATGTTCGGGTGATTTGAGGATTATATAAGCTACACATAAGAGTGCCTAACAATGCCTGACTCATCAGTAGTTTTTCCTCCTGGCTATGTAACAGAATCCCCAATAGAGTTTTTCTGTGTTTGTTTTTAATGTAGATTCATGGGCCTTACTTACTAAATCATATTTTCCAGAGAGGGTGCTGGGCATCCATCACACAAATGATTCTGATGCACAGCCTTCAATGAAACTCAATAAATGCTAATGTTCATTTTGTAACTCCAGAATCTGGCACAGAGACTAACAATGTAGTAGGAGCTCACTAAATATAGTAGAAGGAATTGAAATATATAATGTTTTCAACGTGTAGAATATAACATTTTACATCTAACAAGCCACGGGTTGAGGCAAAAGGTAGATTTAGGTTAAAAGGGCCCAGATGACAACTTCTCAGTCTCTCATTGCTGGGTCTGTGTTCAGTGAGCTCTCTCCTGCTCTTCCCAACTTCCGCCCCCTTCCCACCTTCCTGCTTTTTTTAATTAGTAGGAAGACTCATCTTCTGTCCAATTACCATCCCCAGGGATCCCAAAACACTAATGTTTCTAAGCAGTTGCTTCCTAACATTTTGATTTGGCTGTGGTCTGCCTCTGAGGGCTCTCCTGGAAGTCTTCCTCTCTCATAACCACCACACTGTGCCCACCTTCCAAACCTCAATGCCACCGCTTTGGTTCAGGTCTTCAGTATCTCTTGCTTACTAACACACAGAATTCCCTGCATTCAGACCAGCCTTCCTCAGGTCTAAGGCAGGATTATTGCTACTCATACTCATCCCTCAAAATCCACTTCAGATGTCAGATTCTCCGGGAAGCCTTCCTTCTGGATTTGACCATCTTATTTGTACTCCCAATACACTGCTGTCTACTTCCCACCATAACACTTACCATACTGTCCTTCCATAGATAGTGAGCTCACAGGCAGGAACTGACCCTGTTATTTATGTGTCCTAATATATGGCACGGTGCCCAGCTCTAAGTAGATGCACTACAAATATGTAAAGGAGTTTATCTCCAATCCTCTTCTCACACTTTATGCTCAAGTAATGACAAACTGTTTACAGTTCCCCAGGTGTACCGTGCTGTTTCGGATTCCTGGGCCCCTTCATATGCTACTTCGTGCTGCTTCCTTCATGCAAGAAATAACTTACCCCCCCCACTCCCAAATATATATGTTATGTATGTGTGCATGTATGTATGCTATGTATAAATACATAGCATAAAGAATAATACAATACATGCCTTGTACCCACCACCCAGCTTATGAAATAGAACATTATCAACACTGTTGGACCCCTCTATGAGTTCCTCCCTGATTGCCTATCCTTACCTCCCCCTTGGAAATTATCTCGAATTTTGCATTTGTTATTCCCTTACTTTTTGTTCCACTTTAATTTGTATCCCTAAGCAACAGATTATTTACTTCTGTATAATTTTTTAACTTTACATATATTCTCCTGTACTTTTTTAAAGCTAAAAATCATGTTTATGAAGTTTACCCCTATTGATATCTATAATTCTAGATCATTCTAAATCATTCACTTTAACTGCTGTATGAATATACTTTGTTTATCCGTTCTCCTGTGAATTTAAGTTGTTTACAGTTGTTGTTTTCAGAAACAATGCCGCTGTGAGCATTCTTGTCCATAAGTTCGGGGCCCTAATCCAATATGACTGGTGTCCTTATAACAAGAGGAAGGGACACGAGGGGTGCATGCACACAGATATGTATCTGTTTATAAGAGTATCTCCAGGGTATACCTAGGAGTGGAATTGCTGAGCCATGGAGTATACAGACCCTCAACTTTATAAGATGGAGATACCTTATTGCCAAGTGTTAAACCACTTTGTCTTACCCCCACCCTGCATGAGCTCCCATTACTTCTTACCCTCTCTAATACTTGGTGCTGTCAAATGTTTTAATTCTTCCCAATCTGATGGTATAAAAATCATCTCATTGAGTTTCTAATTTACCTATATATGTTTCCCTGATTATTAATGAGCTTGAACATCTTTTTACAATGCTTATTGGTCAGTCATGTTGCCACTTCTGTGAAATGTTTATTCATATCTTTTGCCCAGTTTTTATTAGAGTTATTTTTTCTTTACTCGCAGAACATCTTTATATCTTTTGTCAATTATGTGTTGCAACTATCTTCTCTCAGTTGTGGATGCTCTATTTTTTATATGGTGACTTTTATTTTTTTTAATTTTTTTAATTTATTTATTCATGAGAGTCAGAGAGAGAGGGGCAGAGGGAGAAGCAGGCTCCCCGCCTAGCAGGGAGCCCAATGTGGGACTCGATCCCAGTACCCCCAGATCATGACCTGAGCCGAAGGCAGATGCTTAACCATCTGAGCCACCCAGGTGCCCCTATATGGTGACTTTTAATAAAAAGAAGTAATTATTTTTAATGTATCCAAATCTATCTTTTTGTTTATTATTTGTGCTTCTTGTATTTGAAGGAATTATTCTATACCCTGAGATTATGAAGACATTCTTTTATATGATCTTCAAAAATTTTGTTCCTCTCATGTAAATCTCTAATCACATGTGGACTCAATATTTGTGAATAGTGCAAGATAGCTACCTTAAAATATATATATATAGAGAGAGAGATAGCTCATTGTCTCATGCACTGAAAACTCCATCCTAATAGATTACTCTTTGTTTGTTTATACATCTATGTCCCCTTACTAGCCCATGGATCCTTTATCTTATTCTGTGTGTATTCACTGTCTAGCATAGTTCCTTGCATTAACATTCAATACATATTGTTGAGTTTGCAAACATACTCTTAAACCCATAACATTATAGACTATCTGAGCTAGAAGGAACCTAAAAACATTGTCCTGTCCAGCCCCTTTATTTTACAGGTGAGGAAACGGAGGCCCAGTGAGTGAGTGATCTGTGCACTTACGAGATCACGTGGGAATTCAGTGCCTAGCCAGGGCTCAGCACACTGTTTCCTGTTTCTCCTAAAAGCCCAGGCACCTAATCCAGTTCCACTTACCATGGTCATCCAGCACCTGAACTAAGTCAGGGGCCAGTTGGCAAGGACAAAGAAGGCACTGGTATCTACCACCATGGCAAAGGATTAATGTAATTAATCCTGACAAATCAGAAAGAAAAGACCAAGAATGGTCATATTAAAAAGTGGAAGAAATACAAATGGGCAAAAAATTATTGATTCAGAAATCAAACACATGCAAGTTAGAAAGATATACTTTTGCTCCCCTCTTAGATGGTAAAGATAGAAAAGAATGCCTTAGGAAATGGTCCACTAGGAATATAAAACTTCCTGAGAGCAGAGACCGTCTGTTTTGCTCACCACTGTATTCCTATCATGTGGCACAGGGCCTGGCAGATAGTTGGAGCTCAATTACTATTTAATATTAAATAAATGACTAGCACTTAGGTGCATTTTCGAGATTGGGGCTTTCCTTATTGCAGGAGGAGGCAGGCAGATCCCAGTCCCACAGCCTTCCCTCTGCCACACACAACACAGGAGGAAATGCCTATTCTTCAAAAGAAGCATGGCTGGTGATGCTACAAGTTCTGAGAGCTCAGGCTCCTGAGAAGATAAACTGCTTTCAAAAAGGAAACAGGAGGGGCGCCTGGGTGGCTCAGTCGTTAAGAGTCTGCCTTTGGCTCAGGTCATGATCCCAGGGTCCTGGGATTGAGCCCTGCTTCGGACTCCCTGCTCGGCAGGAAGCCTGCTTCTCCCTCTCCCACTCCCCCTGCTTGTGTTCCCTCTCTCGCTGTGTCTTTCTCTGTCAAATAAATAAATAAAATCTAAAAAAAAAGGAAACAGGAAACATGTATAAAGCGAAAAATTAAGTAAATATCAGTGAAACTGTGCAGACAGAGGTTCCCGCAAGCTGTTAGTAGGAGCATAGACCTTTTCTGGACATTCTGGAAATATGTATCAAAATGCTAAATAGGTGTATCTTTTCAATTTATCTGAAAAAGACAGGACACATACACATATGCATGTTTGCTGCAGTGTTGTTCCTAGAGGAAAAAAGGATATATCCTAAGTTTTTTACTAATACATTGGTTGAATAAATCACAATATATCCGTATAGTAGAATACCATGTAAGTTATTCTTAGGGGGAAAAAAAGGAAATAAATTAAATGCTAGCAATGATTATAGGTTTTGCTTCATTTTTTAATGCAGTATCTTCTTTTGTTGTAGACAGTTATACATATATTTTTAAATATTTTACTTTTTTAAAGATTTATTAACTTGTTTTTTTTAGGGGGTGAGGAGGAAGGGCAGAGGGAGAGGGAGAGAGAAACCCCAAGCAAACTCCATACCGAGCACAGAGTCGTGGCGGGGCTTGATCTCAAGCCCTGAGATCAGGACCTGAGCCAAAACCAAGAGTCGGTCGCTCAACCAAATGGGCCACTCAGGGGCCCCTTAAAGATTTTATTTTTATGTAATCTCTACATGCAATGTTGGGCTCAAACTCACAACCCTGAGATCAAGATGCTCTTCTGACTGAGCCAGCCAGGCACCCCTTATATTACTATTATAATCAGAAAAAAATATTCCAGGAACAGTGGATCCTGAAGAATTTCAAGTTGTATCTACTTACTTTCTTTTAATTATTTATATTCTGCATAGTTCTTGAATTAAAAAATATTAAATAAGGCAGTTAAAATGAAAGTTTAAAAAAATTAACACCTTGGGCGCCTGGGTGGCTCAGTTGGTTAAGCGACTGCCTTCGGCTCAGGTCATGATCCCGGAGTCCTGGGATCGAGTCCCACATCGGGCTCCCTGCTCAGCGGGGAGTCTGCTTCTCCCTCTGACCCTATCCCCTCTCATGCTGTTTCTCTCTCTCTCTCTCTCTCTCTCAAATAAATAAAAAAAAAATTTAAAAAAAATTAACACCTTATAGGGAAAAGAGTAAAAAGCTATGCCAAAAACCTAGGCTTTTTTTTTTTTTTTTTGACAAGGCTAAAAATGAAATATACTGTTAATGTGGTTCTAGTTAGCTAAAGAAAGAATTCAAACCAGCATGTTAAGAAAGACATTTTCCAGAGTTCCAAGAGGAATTTATACAAGCTTAATTTATATTCCTATTACCTGTTAGCTAACTAACTTGCACTTCCACTGAAACCTCTCTCAAATGCTGAATCCGCAACTTTGAAAGTGCTTCTACGTGAGGATGTGGTATTATCATAGGATATTCTGGTACTTCCTTTGGGTGGGCATCAAAACACGTACCCTATGTTTTTTGCTTGTATTATTTTTAAGAAAATTTGGCATTCCCAAACATGGAAACGAAGGTTAAATTAAAATATTCAGGGACTTTAGTTTTGTTGCTATTGTTATGATTTAAATACTTAAAACATTTGCACATGGTACAAAGGGGTAGGCAGTGAAGAGTAGGTCTCTCCCCTGCTGCTGTTGAAGTTGGGGGCACTCAAGTCTTGGACTTCACTGTTTCTCTCCTTAAATGCCAAACCACCCACAACCTTCAGCATAAACCCTTAACTGCTTTTCTTCTGAATATCTTTCTTTTCCCTTTAACTGCCTCTAGATTCTAGGTGGAGATGCTAAGGGAAGTATTAGGCAATAGAAAAAAAATTGTCTTCTTTCACGTGATAAAATTGGTATTGATAGGTAAACCAAGCTACTGACTTCTGTGGTTGAAATTTAAAACATTTCTTCAATTTTTATCAACAGTACAAATAGAACTAAATATGTCCATTAATTTGAAAAGCTAAGAAGCTACCTACACCAAATACCTGCATCTCTCTTTTTTTTTCTTTTTAAGATTTTATTTATTTGAGAGAGAGAATATGAGCAGGGGGAGAAGGAGGGGCAGAGTGAGAAGCAGACTCCTGGGAGCCCAAATGCTGGGCAGGGAACCCAATGCAGGGCTAGATCCCAGGACCCTGGGATCATGACCTGAGCCGAAGGCAGTAGCTTAACCAACTGACCCAGGCATCTGCATCTCTCCTAATGACAAAGTGGCTTCTTCTTGTTAAAAAAAAAAAAAAAAAAAAAAAAGTGGGGGACTGGGAAGGGAGAGGATAAATTTTACTTATTTGTTAGTTCCTTTGAATATACTGTCCCACAGCATGGTACAGATCTACATTACAATTATGACTTCAAAAAAGTCTTTTAAAAAGAGGTTTAGTTTCACCAGAGGGAAGTATTCATTTTTATATTTTATTTTTATTGGAAAATAGTTGAGGTATTCATTTCTAAAATGTTGTAATGTTGGCATTACTAGTAGCCTTTTGCACCAAAACAAACGCTTGCCAAAGCGCTATAAATCCCAAACTACACATTCAAAACAGCAGATTTGTGTGCTCTGAGAAGACAAGGGGAAAGACGACGTTTCAGTTTAGTAAAGAAGAACCAGACCAAGGAATAAACTGTTAAGGAAGTGGCAGAGTCCAGGAGTACAAGGGGTTAAACACTCCCCACCCCCAGCTGTGGGGCCTCAATGCCTCAAAGCGTAATGCTGTTCAATGTACTGTGATTTCTACATGATTGGTCACAGCATAATTAAGTTCAAAGAGCAGAAGTTGTCCAACTCTCCTGGTCCTAGCCGCCACTACCCAACCTGACTCCCAGCTTTCTTACCTCCCAGACAATCAGCAGATTCTTTCGAGCAGAACTAATGGATGGGCTGGTCCCGGTGCCAAGCGGTCACTGACAGAAGGTACAGAGCCCACCGGCATTGGGTAAGTCGCTAGGTCAACCCTCCCCTCCACCCGTGGAGCAGCTGACCTGCCAGGCAAATTCTGGCAAAGTTCCACAGAGGTGACCATCAGCGCGTGGGGACTGCCAGTCTTCCGAGGGCCATACCAACCTTCCCCGTTCTCAGCTGATTCCATAATCGGCAGCTAACAGGGGCCAAGGGTGGGCAGGGGTACCGTCACCGAGCTGTCGGCAGCTTGTGGAAGTGACTCTGGAAGGCAGCAGAGGTGGGTGGCACTATGGAGATAGGCAATTCACACCTCCCCGGGCTTCCTCCCACTCCCTAACTTGGAAACACAAGGTACTTTGGGATCTGGATTCAGCCTCCTGCAGCTGTTCTGCTATGGCTTATGCTTTGCCAACTGCTTCCTTGGGACTGTCCTCAAGGAGTGTTGGGTTTTAGCTTCTTCTGTCTCACTCTAGGTCACAGCGAGACATTGGGCCACACACCCAAACAGAGAGGATTTCCAGCATCGAGAGTCGTAAGTTTACAAAGCCGTAAGAACCGTGAAGATTCCGGAAAGAACGCCCCCAGGATGTCACAGCTAGCTTACAGCAGTGTTTCTCACATGGTCAGAAATACATTTGACCTGGTGACCAGTGAGTGTGAGTGTAACATAAACATACACAAGGTTAATAGATACATCTGTGTAATTGAAACGGGAATGTCATGATACAATGTTACCCTTTCCAAATGCTATGTTGTTTTCCTTTCTATTGTTGTTTTGGTAAAGCTGTTTTTGACCCACGAAATTGGTCTATGACCCACTAAAGAGTCACAACCTGTAATTTGAAAAGTACCGTACACATAAGCAAAAACTCCTTGTGCTATCTCATTCTGAACCATCTAACTCACTTTTAATTATGTAGTAAAATTTTCTGAAACTAAGTGTAATCACCACTCTTGGTTCAAAAGGTCTCATGTTTCATGTAAAACCCTTTTCAGAAAACAATTATTTTCCCTGCTCCTCACTCTCCGTTTCTGCATACATAGCTAGAGCGAAGCTGTTACACTGTAAGTTCTATCACGTCAGTCCTTTGCATGAAACCCTTCAGTGGCCCCTGGTTGCCAGTGATTATAATAGCTAACACTCAAACACGCTTACCATATGCCAGGCCCTCTTCTAAACATTTTACACGTTTCACTCATTTGTTCCTCACAGTAGCTCTAGAAGGCCGGGTTATTATCAGACCCGTCTTACAATGATGATGAGTAACCAGCACAAAGACCCGCCGCTAGTCAGAGGCAAGCTAGGATTTGAACCCGAGCCACAGTCCAGTTCGAGTCAGCACTCTTGGCCACTGGGCCTCGCTCCCCTTGGCAGAGAACAGTGCTTAAAATACTTTCCAAGCCTCATCATGCCACCCTGTGTGCTCCTGCCTCCTGACCAGTGCTGTGACCTCCCACATGCACTTCCCTATGCCTAGCATGAGTCACCTCCTGCATCTGAGCTTCCCTTCAGGTCTTCCTCACTCCTTTACACGGCCTTAGATGTCCCCTCTGTGTTCCCACAGTACTCCGTTCCCTGCGCCCCTGCTCTCCCCCTCATTCTGACACTGACTCCATGCAAGGAGATAGAGGAGCAAAAGTGACCAAGTCCTTGCCCTCATGAGCTCATAGTTCCCAAAAGGGGGTGAGGGGAGAAGGTAATACATGACTATCTAGAATGTCAGCTGGTGACAGTGTTAATGAGAAAAATAAAGCAGAGTAGAGGGGATAGGGCGTGCGCAGGGCAAGGGCCATGTGCCTATTTTATATTGGGAGGGTAGGGGAAGGGCTCACTGAGGAGGTGACCTCTCAGCAGAGATCAAAGGAAGAAAGAGACAGCCATGTGGCTTTCGGGGGGAGGAATAGTCCATTAAAAGAGAACCACCAATGCAAGCGCCTCGAGTGTAGAGAGTGCATGGAGGGTTCAAGAAGAGTAAGGAGGCCAGTGTGGCTGGAACAGAGTGAGACTGGAAGAAAGTGAGTCAGAGAGGTAGGGTGCCAGATGGCTCGGGGCCTTGCAGGTCACTTGTCTTTTACCCTGTGTGATCCACTAGAAGGCTCTGAGCAGAAGAGTAATATGTGAGCTTTCTATTCCTGCTCTAAAAATCACACAAATTTCATGGCTTAAAACAACACAAATTGATTGTCTTACAGTTCTGGAGGTCAGGAGTTAGACACAGGTCTCTCCTGGATAAAATCAAGGGGTTGGCAGGGCAGAGCTGTGTGTCTTCTGGGGGCTTCGGGGGAGAATCTGTTCCTCGCGTTTTCTAGCTTCCAGAGACTCTCTTCATCTTCAGAGCCAGCAATGTACATTTCTGTGACCACTTTTTCTGTGGTCACATCTGCCTCTGACCACAGCCACGTCTAAGGATTCATGTGATTTAGGTTGGGCCCACCTGAATAATCCAGAATAGTCTCCACATCTCAAGGTCCTCAATCACATCTGCAAAGTCCTTTGGTAGCATATTTATAGGTTCCAGGGACTAGGACATGAACATCTTTTGTTGGAGAGGGAGGCATTATTCTGCCTACAACAAGTGACATGATCTGTCTTCAGTTTTAAGACGATCACTCCGGGGTGGACACAGGGAGACCAGGTAGGAAGCCATTAGGGTCATACAGATGAGATCGATGGAGTCCTGGGCCAGAGTGCTAACAGTAAGAGTGGAGAGATGAGGTCAAATTCTGGATGTCTTGTGGACGTAGAGGTGACATGATTTGCTGATGTATTGGATGTGGGATGTGAGAGGAGAAGTCAAGGATATTTCCAAGGTTGATACTCTCTCCCCTGCTTACAGTATTTAACAGAGACACAACCTCTGGTGTTATTTGTTAAACTATCTCCCTTAATTTAGTTATTTAACTAAATTAGTTTGTTTCGTTTTTAGACTAAGACTCCCCTTTAGACTGAGAGTTCAAATCTGGATTGTTCACTGTTGTATTTTCACATCACTGAGTGTGTAGAACATAGCAATACAGTTCGTAATTACTGCTTATTGAAATATTACCATGTGTCAGGTGCTTTATCTTATTTAATCATTGGAACAGCCTCTATTACTACCATTATTTACTACATGAGGGAACTGAGGCCCAGGAAGATTAAATGACTTACAGAAGTAAATAGAAGAGCCAGGATTTAAATCCACATTGAGTTAATATATGAATTCAAATTAATCAAAATAGCCTGACCACATGTGGAATGGGAGATGGAGAAAAAAAACACAGGTTTATAAATATTTTGGTTACAGCCATAGACCAATCATGTCAAGAAACAACAGAAGTTAGCGCAACTGACTTACAAATTCTTTTTTTTTTTTTTAAAGATTTTATTTATTTATATGACAGAGAGAGACAGCGAGAACAGGAACACAAGCAGGGGGAGTGGGAGAGCGAGAAGCAGGCTTCCCGCCGAGCAGGGAGCCTGACGCAGGACTCGATCCCAGGACCCTGGGATCATGACCCGAGCCGAAGGCAGACGCTTAACAACTGAGCCACCCAGGCGCCCTGACTTACAAATTCTTAAGTATAGTCAATTTAGCTGTGGTTTGGTTACTACGATGAGTGACACAGGTGATAATTTCAGAAATGTTTTGTAACTACTCTGAAGGCGAAGAGGAGAAAAACAGATGACATCAGGCAGACCGTGGTGGTACAATGAAAACTGCCCAGATCTAAGAGGAGTCTCACTTCAGTTCCAACCACTTATTAGCCAGTCTATTTTGAGGTATTTACATCATCTTTCTGAGACCATCTCGACTATAAAAAGGATATATTTTCTACCTTATTTACTTCAGAGCCTCTTGGGAGAAACTAAGTTTATTCATTTAATAAATACAGAGCATTATGTGTGCCTGGCATTGCTGTGGACACCAGCAACAGGTCATGAACAAAACAGACAAAATCCTCACCGTCGTGCAGTTTGCATTCTAGCGGAAAGGGAGACTGATAAAAATCAGAATAGACAATAGTAGATAAATGCTATAAAGTGATAAATGCTAAAGAAAAACAAAACAGGACAGGGCTTAGTGAGTGATCCAGGGAGGAAGTAACATTGGACAGAGACTTGACTAAAGAGAGATCAAGCTAGACAATAATCTGAGGAAAAGGCAGTCCAGGCCGAGGGAAGGAACAGAATTTGTGAAGTTCCTGAAGTCAGAATGATCTTGGGGTTCATATCTGAGGCACAGCAAGGAGCAAGCAGGGACAACGGTGGATGATGCTGAAGAGGTAGGCAGAGGCCCGCTCATGCAGCCTTGCAGGCGAGGGCAGAAAGCATGCATTTTATCGTGCTCATGAGAGGAAGAAAATGGACTCAAAAAATGTGGGAAGAGCAACACAAACAGTAGACAAAGGAGGTGGCACTCCTGTTGAGAGCATGGGCTCTGATATGCCTGAGTTGGAATCTTGGAAGCACCACTGTGTGTAGCCTTGGATAAGTTAATTTCTCAGCACTTCAATTTCTCCACTTGTAAAATAGGAGTAATAATAGTGCCTACCATGTTAGAGTTGTGTTGAAGGTTAAATGAGATATTACATATATAACCCTTAGAATAATTTCTAGAACACAAGTGCTCAGTAAATGTCAGCCGTTATTACTATTAACTACCAAGCTGTGCAACAGCCTGAGTTCACTAATGCAGAGTTCTCTAATTAAGAATCTGCAATTTTTTTTTAAAGATTTTACTTGAGAGAGAGAGAGAGAGAGAGCGAGAGAGAGCACCAGCAAGGGAAGCAGCAGGCAGAAGGAGAAGCAGAAGACGTGGGGCTCAATCCAGGGGCTCCGGAATCATGACCCAAGCCGAAGGCAGACGCTGAGCCAACTGAGCCACCCAGGTGCCCCTACAATTTATTTTTTAAACAAAAAACTTACATATAAAGAAAAAAACCTTTTAAACAGAAAAATTGTATATTTTTTAAATATATAAATTGTTATAGAATTCAGGCCATAAATGAAATTAGCCTCCTCCAAAGTACTGGATAATACATTTTTTAAAGATTTTATTTATTTATTTGAAAGAGAGAGAGAGAGAGAGTGCACGAACAGTGGGGAGGGGCAGAGGCAGAGGGAGAGGGAGAAGCAGACTCCCCTCTGAGCAGGGAGCCCAACATGGGGCTCTATCCCAGGACCCTGAGATCATGACCTGAGCTGAAGGTAGACGCTTAACTGACTGGCGCCCCAGTACTGGATAATATTAAAGGACTTAAATATAAAGGGTGTAAATAAACACACTGAAGGGCTTTACTGCCCATTGTTCTCTCCTTTAGGGGACCAGCCCTCCCTCTTCCCATGATTTTTCTTGGTCCATGTAATAATGGTGAGGAGGGAAATAGGGTCCAGGTCTGCCCAGAGGCGTCCATCTATACTCTGCCCTCACTGTCCCCACCCACTCTCTGCAATGTACACCCATAGTGATTGTTCTAAGAATGAACAGCACAAGACCCAGACTGGGACAAATCAGAGTCCTCCTTGAGGTTTTTGCCAAACCGTAGGAGAAAGATGCTCTCTCTCTGACATCTCAAGCCTCTACAGATGGTGTGGACCAGGTACCAGCAGCCAAATCTATCTACCACTAGGTGGAGAGAAGGAAGCCAACACAGAAGAGCCAAAAGGTGGAGCCAAAAGGTGGAGCCACAAAGAGGTGGCTCTTCTGTGGAACCAGAGCCCTGCTGGGAATTCAGCCATGAATGTGGTTCTGTGGAACCAGAGCCCTCAGCCCTGCTGGGAATTCAGCCATGTCTAAAGTCAGATCACCTCTGCACTTGACAGTTATGGGAGCCATAAATTCCTATTCTGCTTAAGAATTTAGTTTGTCACTTGTACCAGAAGATTCTAGATATACATACCTTCTATGAAAGACACTCTGATTTTCCGAAATCTGTAATAGCTTGTGTCTATACAACATACTTTATATAATGCTTTAAGAACCTGTTAAATTTAAAAATTCAATACAGATGTTACAGTATGGATAAGGATGAAAGTTAGAAATCAAAGTCAGCTTAGCTAATAAAGCAAGGCACCGACTTTGTCAAGATTGTTGATAACCCATGTTTTCAGATCTACAGAGGACCTCGTGCTAGTAGAGGTACCTTAGGAATGACCCATGTCATATCAAGCTTTCGTTGTATTTGATACTTTTCAGAGAAAGTGATTTCAATCTCAGTAAAAACTAATACGTGTACCACGGCAATGCAATTTTTGCATCTTTGTGTCATAATAAAAAGGCAACATCTGTTTTCAATAGTGTAATGTGATTCCATATCCACAAATTCACCCTATTTTATATTTTTATAACTTTCCCCTTACCTTATTTTTGATGTTTGAATGTAAGAAGGAAATTAGAGTAATATGTAATTGAAGCAGACCAGATGAAGAACAAAGCTGTTCTGAAACCCAGCTGCCAACCAGCTACGCAGTCACCCACCTTACTTAATTTGTTCTCTTGGAATTGAATAGCAGCCAAAAACAAATTCTCTTCAAAACTGGATTAAGATGCGTGTAAATAACAAAATGCTGTGAAACAATCTTCTGATATCAGTAGATAGCTTGAAAGGAGAGAGGCAGGTGAAAAATCCCTTGGAAATTTATAAAAACTTGGCAGAGATGTTTATCATTTGGGTCATGCAGGAAACAACCCTGATAAATAAGCACACTGAAAAAAGTTTTGGTGTAAAGCATAACATATTTTACCACCATTTGAAAAGTAAACATGTTTTTGTTTTTATTTTTAGCTTTTCTAAGTCCAAGCACCCAGTGCCTTTAAGAAGCTATTTCTGGTGGTGGTACAGTGTTCTGACACCTTTTCTCTAAGTAAAATTGACACAGCTGCTGAAATTAACATTTTTATCTCCATGGACCCACATGTTACTGAAAAATATAAGCATTGTGTTTTTTGCTAACCAGCATTTAGAAGCAGCTGTTAAGCCAAACCAACTCCAGTCCCCCGAGAGAGGGACTATGTTATTATTAATTCCTATCTCCTTTGAATACTGTAAAGCCTTGAACAGGGTGGATAAACACAGCTCAAACTAACTACACTGAATCGATGTGTCTGTGGCAGCCCAAATCCCGTCAGTTGGAATCTGCACATAGATAATACATTGGTAATCCAGCAAGTTTGTTTGGTGCCTAGAACTAAAGAGGGAGGAAGAGCAACACAACTGTCATGTTTTCTTACATCCAATAAAGAAACAGGTCCAAGGCACTGGAATCTTTTCCTTTTACATCCAGCTATAAATTGACACTAGGGCTCTCTTTTGGGTTCCTGGGCCCGACTTCCAACGTGTGGAGGTGGGAGGCTTCCCCACACATCCAATCAATGCACCAGATATCAGCTCAGTGTCCTCCAATTCAACTAAATTCTGACACTATCTACTCAGACAGAACATCAGATTCCATAGGTTAAGGGTTCAGGCCTAGAAGACTGCTCCCCACCCCACTATTCCAGACACCAGTCCCAAGCCTCACGCTGTTACCTGTGCTTCTGACCAAAAGCTACAGACTGTGGAGTCTCCAGCCTCCTATTAGGTTGGGCTAATTTGTTACAGCAGCTCACAGAAGTCAGGGAAACACATTTACCAGTCTGTTAAAAGATAGGATAAAGGATATGAATCAACAGCCAGATGAAGAGCTACATGGGGCAAGGCATGGGGAAAAGACATGGAGCTTCCATACCCTCTCCAGGTGTGCCCCGTGTTCACCAATCCGGAAGCTCTCCAAACCCAGTCCTCTCGGGTTTTTATGGAGGCTTCATTGCATAGCCATGATAGACTACTAGCCATTGGCCAATTCAACTTCCAGCTCTGCCCTCCCGAGGTGGGGGGGTAGGGGGGCAGGACTGAAAGTCCCAATCCTCTAATTACATGGTTAGTGCTCCTGGCAACCAGTCTCAACCTTGGGGGGTTGGGACCCCAAAGTCACCTTCACTAATAACAAGACACCCCTTTCACCTTTTTGTGTCTGAAGCATTTTCAGGCACAGTGGATGAAGATCAAGTATGTCTAAGAAATATATTTTGGTCATCTGAATAACCACATATATATTTATTATAAATCATTATATCACAGGCTCCATCATTGGAGATTGGAATCACATACTAATGCTTCACTAGTCAATATACCTCAAGATTCAAGAATTACTAAACATTTGTCATGCACTTTCCTACGTGTTAGAACATATCAGATGTGGTTAGTCCAAGAAAAGAGAAGACAGGTACATAAATAATTATAACACAGAACAGAACATGATTAGGGAAAAATAAGCATAATGTAATAGGGATTCACGGGGAAAAAAAAATCATAAGGAAAAAAGGTTAATGAAAGAGGTGAAACAACCTAAAAGACAGAAATGATCAGAATAATAGAGGGTTGACAGAGAAAAGAAAAAGAAGAAAAGAAAGCAAAAGCTATGTTAGAGAAAAAAGAGCTGTCAGCCTCACCCAAACCCAGGGGATATACAGCGAGTAGAGAGAACTATGCCTGGGAAGGTAGACCAGGGTCAGAGCATAAAGGACCTGAGGACACTGAGTTTCAATTTTATCCTGAGGGCCATAGGGAGCCCGGGGTCTCCAAACTGGGAATATTTTAATGTATGATTACTTCCGTTTTAAAAGGAAATTAACATCCAGGAACCGAATGTAGATTAGCAAGAGTTACAGAAGAGGTACTGAAGGCAGGAGACTAGCTGGAAGGTGGGTAATGAAGGATCAGAGTGAGAACAGTTACAGAGAAGCTAGAAAAGGACAGATTAAAGCAATACTTTGAAGGTAATATTCACAGTTTAGTAATTTAGAAGATGTAAGAATGAGGACAAGAAGGGCATCAAAGATGACTGTGCATAGCATGGGTGACAGGAACACACTACTCCGCAATTATGGCATTGTTTGGTAGGGAAATTTTAGTTTAGTTTTGTACACATTGAGTTGAAACAAAAGGATGCAAACTTAAAACTGTTGGGTTTTTTTTCCAGATATCCTTTTGAAAAATTTTGCTTTGACTGCTGAATTCTAAAATTAGCTCTGAGCTGTCTAGCCCTGTGCCCAAGTGCTTTGTTTTGGGGCATTAGAATATCCCCTTTCTCTAAGACCTGCCACTTCTACTGTCCAAAATTTCATTTAAAAAAAATAGGAGGTGGTGATTTTAAATGTTTTTCTCAATAGCCTTTCCCCTCCCTACCATCAGTAGATATTTTAATTTTTATTTTAACAAAATTTTGGATGCAATAAATTTTGTTAATAAGATGGGTGAACAAAGAACCATAAAGTTTGGGGTTCTAACTTTATACCAAAGCCTCTGACTCTAAAACATATTTTTTAGCTGTTTGCCATCTGTTTAGAAACTAATTAATGGTTTAAAAATAGATGATCTTTTGAAGGCAAAAGACATGAAAATAATAGAAAATATATTTTTAAAATATTTTATTTTATTTATTTGAGAGAGAAAGAGAGCACAAGAGGCAGTACGGTCAGAGGGAGAAGCAGACTCCCTGCTGAGCAAGGAACCCAATGCGGGAGTCGATCCTGGGACTCCGGGATCATGACCTGAGCCGAAGGCAGTCATTTAACCAACTGAGCCACCCAGGCGCCCAGTAATAGAAAATATTAATATAGCTCTCATAAATCTGCACTACAGAAAACAATGGCGTGCTTCAGGCATTGCTTTAAAAGAACAGGCTGAGAAGATGCCACAATGAGATGCTTAATAAAGAATATGTGTACATTATAATATGCACAGATAAGGAGGTACTTCAAAGAACTCTAAGTCACAGTTACTAATTAGGTATTTCCATAGGTCTCTGTTCACACTGTTATTGCTGGTGATTAATTTTTAATCTTTAGTAATGTGTACATTCATACCTATTTACAAAAGGTGATCCTTCTCTTCCTATCTTCTAAGTCTATACTAATTTGTAAAATAGAATTATAAACATACAAATCTTTGTTCTACCTTGTTCTGTCTCCATCTTCCCTTTCACAGCTAAATTCTTGGAACAAGCTACCCACACATCCGTCTCTGTGTCCACACCTTCCACTCACTCCTCAGCCCCCTGTAACAGCCCCCTTCCACCTTCACAAGCCCAATGAAGTCAGTTCTCACCAAGATCACCAGGATCTAGGTGACGCTTAATCTAATGAAGACTTTGTCATGTTAACCCTCTTGCTTTGGGGACTGAATAAGTTAATTCTATACTTAGTACTGAGTGTCTGAAATGTTTAAGATATGTTCCAATGTATCTTTTATTGGTCTATCCACACCTTCTATAGGTAAATCCAGTAAGTGGCTCTTTTCATTATTTATGTATTTATTTTTTTTAAAGATTTTATTTATTTATTTAACAGAAAGAGAGAGCGAGAGCAGGAACACAGTAGGGGGAGTGCGAGAGGGAGAAGCAGGCTTCCCGCAGAGAGCCCGATGCGGGGCTCCATCCTAGGACCCTGGGATCATGACCCAAGCCGAAAGCAGACACTCAACCAACTGAGCCACCCAGGCACCCCTTTGCTGGTCTTTTTCAAAAGTAAAATATGTGAGGGTAGTTACCACTTCTGGGTGTGGGCTTTGTGACTGTTTTCCTTGATGCCAAGAGGCATTTCATTTCTGGCTTAGTGTCTTTGTTTCTGGTTGTAATTCCCAAGATTTCACACGAGGGTGAATTACTGTAACGTAATACTCCTTGAACTGTGCCCAGCCCTACCTGTCTCAGTAAGGTCTTTAACACTTTTGAAAAAATACCAGTTGCTGAGTCCTGTAGTCCAACTAGAACATGAGTCCAAAAAGTTCTATGAATTTTGAGAACCAGATTTTGAATACTTTCTCCTTTGCCCAAATTCTGGAAAATTATATGTTGATGAGATTCTTCTGAAGACTTAAAATGGAAGAGCATACTTTACCGTATTCTTTTGTTTTTCTGGCTTAGTTCTATAAATACAAGTGAGTGTAAATGTGATGGCTTTTTGTTTATTTTAAATATTGAAATCTAAAAAATACATTAAAAAAAAAAAAAGACCAGCTTGTTAGACTTGGGAAAAATCCCTTCAATTGGCTTTGAGGGCAAGACTTCCAGACAACACAATGATCAATGCTCATAAAACAAACTGGAGTCAATAAGTAAACATTATGTCTGGGGTCACTAGTTTGTGAACATTGTGCAAGAGAGTGGCACAAGATTTGAAGAGGTAGGTGGGGACCAGTACATGCAAAGAAAGCGGTAGAGAAATCACTGAAGGGATTTAAGTATGGCAGCAACGCTTGCTGTTATAGGAAATGGATTGGAAAGGGATAGAATGAAAGTGGGGAAATCAGGAAGTTGTGACAGGAGTTTAGGCAAATTACGATGGAGCTTGACTAGGATACTGCAGTAGGGATTGGAGAAGGCAAGAGATATGATACATTATGGAGTAGTCAAAAATGTTTACTAAAGGAACTGGTTTTATGTATATGAGAGAATGAACAAAATCAACACTGAGAAATGACATAGTGGAAGAAGAATGCTTAGTGTGGGGAATAGTGCAATTAAGAATAGTTTGGAGGGGGGCGCCTGGGTGGCTCAGTCGTTAAGCATTTGCCTTCAGCTCATGTCATGATCCCAGGGTCCTGGGATCGAGCCCCGCATCGGGCTCCATGCTCCTTGGGAAGCCTGCTTCTCCCTCTCCCGCTCCCCCTGCTTGTGTTCCCTATCTTGCTGTCTGTCTCTGTCAATAAATAAAAATCTTAAAAAAAAAAAGAATAGTTTGGAGGAGGGCGCCTGGGTGGCTCAGGCCTGCTTTTTCCCTCTCCCACTCCCCCTGCTTATGTTCCCTCTCTCGCTGTCTTTCTCTGTCAAATAAATAAATACAATCTTAAAAAAAAAAGCAAATGTTTTTAAGAAAATCTTAAGAGAAAATAATTTATAGTATTATAGTGGATCTATCAAAAAAAAATTTGCATGTAAGTGGACCCATGCAGTTCAAACTGTTGTTAAAGGGTCAACTGTATTTTCTTTTATCTTCCTATGTAAAAGAGATACCCAATTGAAAAATAAATAAGCACTTTATTGTAGGGCACCATGTCAAGCTAATTGGGAGCTATGGACATAGAAGAGTTTCCCTGCCTTTAAAGATTTTCAAATTTATGTGTGCAAATGGAGCAGAAACCACTGCTTTGGGGGAAAAAGGAGGAGTAAGCAATGCACTTACCCTCTCTAGCCATTCTGAGGAGGCCTTTCTGTAGGGAAGGCTGGACTAATTATAATTAGCAAGACTTTGCTGTGTACCAGTTTTTATACAGTTTTCCTAAAAACCACAAAGTACAATCTCTTTAGTCACCTACGACAAAATTGTTACTAAGCAAGTTAGATTCCACAGATATCAGAAATGTCAAATGATTTTTTTTAAAGCATATTCCACAATGTTGGATTTCAGAAATTGAAGCAGATTATGGATTGTTGCCAATTAAGCCATTTTAGTAATCCCTAAGTCAGTTTATTGGGAGTAAGGGGGGATGGGGTAAGAAGGTCTGAGTCAAGACCACAGTTATGGGAGTCCCACTCTGACTTGAAACTATCAGGAAATGTGCCCTGATCCAGTGCTAACTTTGAGAAGCAAATTATTCTCCACTAACCTACTGGGAGCATCTTGGATTTTTCATGGTAAATCACAAAGTATAGAATCTAATCTAGGAGTCTTTAAAACAGCCCTAGTAGGGGGAAATTGACCACATTGCAAAGTGAATTGGACCCAGAATAGTATTCTGTTATTCGAAGCTTCAAGCATTGTTCTGTAGACCTAGAGTTATCCAAAATTTTATGGTTTAGATAACACATTGATGAATATAAAGTTGAGTGAAGGGGAAAGATGTTTATTTTTGAGAACATTATTAAACATTTATTAAGCACTAACTATATGCGTAGGAATTTACTGAGCAGTGTGCAGAAAAAAGTAAATAAAAAATGGTTTTAGAAAAAAGATACGCAATTACTGTGACCAAAATCAAAACATAAGATATAAGAAGTAGAACAGAGGGTTCAGAATGTCTGTTGCTTACGTAAGACGGCTCCCACATCAAACAGCATGTCCAAAACTGAGCTCTTTATTTGTCCTCCAAACTTTTTTTTTTTTTTAAGGATTTTATTTATCTTTCAACAGAGAGAGGGAACACAAGCAGGGGGAGTGGGAGAGGGAGAAGCAGGCTTCCCGCTGAGCAGGGAGCCCGATGTGGGGCTCGATCCCAGGACCCTGGGATCAGACCTGAGCTGAAGGCAGATGCTTAATGACTGAGCTACCCAAGCACCCCAACATTTGTTTTTCTCTGCTTAGTTTATTGTAAAAATACAGTATATTATGCATATAACATAAAATATTAATCAATTGTTTATATTACTGGCAGACTTCAGATCAACAGTAAACCGTTAGTAGTTAAGTTTTGGGGGAGTCAAAAGTTATATGTGGATTTTCAACTGTGCGGGCAGTAGACACCCGTAACCATTGCATTATTCAAGTGTCAATTATATATTGTCTTTTAAGTAATTGCTTATGTAAGAGATACTTCAGATAGCAGGAAGTGTAACTAAACAAGAGTATAACTAAACTTTCTTCTTCCTATGTTTTGTTAGTTCTGTTACTGGTAAGACTTTCTCAGGTTGGACCATTTTCTTAGAACAATTCATACTGCAAAGCATACTGCTTATAATCCCTTTTTGCTTAAAAAGTGAGGTCAAATGATATTAAGATAAAAGATCAGCCTGCACAATCCTCTATTTCTAGTCAAACACTCTGTTATCAATTCAAAAAGAATTAAACAGACAAGAACAAAAATTTATAGAAACCCTCTTCCATTCCAATAATCCTATTGGTAATAGAACTGAAATGCTGAACACTCACTTGGCAGACTTACTGAAAAAACTTCAGGTTGGGCAGTTGAGATAAAATCATGACTAAACACTTGCCAAATCCACCCTCACTTACCTACTTTCAGCATTACCTCCCCCAAATAATTCCTCAAATAAAAAACTAGATGAGTCAACCCCTTCCCCCAACCAGAACCCCCCAAATTTACTTTGCTGGGGCAGCTAACCAAGGCTTGGGGGGTATAAGCCATGGACCACAGACACTTGCTATATGCTCTTTTATTTTCCTAATGTGTAGCAGATGTGCTCCTGTCAACCAGTTATGTAAGAGCTGACGGGGAGGAGAAGGCATCTGGGAAAATTGCTTAGGGCAGCAAGTCTTTGAGCAATAGTTGTATCAATAGTAAACCACAGCACAAAACAGCTCCTGCCCTATCACATGTGCTAGGCAGTCTTAGTTGGTACCAGCGCTCATCTAAAATGGCTCCTGCCCAGGAAGCAGGGGGACCAGCCCTGACCACCAGTGCACCCACAGCAGTAGTGAGCCAGCCCACAAAGGGAATACCCTGGGAGCTCCTGATTCTGGTCCCCAGGGGTGACTGTGCTTCTGGGCGTCACAGGACTCGTACATAAGGCCACTCCTTCAAAATGAGGAGATGTAGCTGATTTACCTCATACACAGAAACACATGCAGAGAGGTGGGCAAAATGAGAAGACAGAGGAATATGTTCCTAATAAAAGACCAAGACAAAACCTCAAAAAATGAACTAAATACAATGGAGATACAGAGATCTCTCTGATAAAGAGTTCAAAGTAAAGGTCATAATGATACTGCACTGAGAATACACATGAACACAAAACTTCAAAAAAGAGATAGAAAATATAAAAAAGAACTAATCAGAGCTGAATAATACAATAACTATAACGAAAAATACAATAGAGGGAATCAACAGCAGCTTAGAAGCTGCAGAAGAACGGATCAGTGATCTGGAGGACAGTGTACTGGAAATCACCCAAGCTGAACAATAAAGACTAAAAAATAATTTTAAAAAATGAGGATAGACCTCTGGGCTAACATCAATCATACTAACATTCCCATTATAGGAATCCCAGAAGAAGAGAGAGAAAGGAGCAGAAAACTTATTTGAAAAAATAATATCTGAAAGCTCCCCTAACCTGGGGAGGTAAACAGACATCAAGATCCAGGAAGCACAGAGCCCCAAACAAGATGAACCCAAAGAGTCCATACAAAGGCCCATACTAATTACAATGTCAAAAACTAAAAATAAAGAGAGAATCTTAAAAACAGCAAGAGAAAAGCAACTAGTTATGTATAAGGGAACACCTAAAGACAATCAGCTGACTTTTCCTCAGGAAGTTTGCAGGCCAGCAGGGAGTGGCACAATATGTTCTACAATCAAGAATACTCCATCTGGCAAGGTAATCATTGACAATTAATTGAAAGAGAGGTAGAGTTTTCCCAACAAACAAAAGAAAAGGAGTTCATCACCCCTAAACTGCCCTTACAAGAAATGTTGAAGGGACCTGTTTAAGCGGAAAAGAAAAGGTCAAAGCTAGAAGAAAATGATGAAAGAAAAGAATCTCACTGGTGGTTAAAGCAAACATATGGTAAAGGTAGTGGATCAACCACTTATAAAGCTGGTATAAAGATTAAAAGACAAAAGTGGTATGACCAACTATATATACAATAATCAGTTAAGGGATACATAAGATAAAATATGTAAAATTTGACATCAATTACATAAGACCTGACTAGGGAAGAGTAAAAATGTACTGCTTTTAGAATGTGTTCAAACTTGAGTGACCACCAACTTAAAATAGACTGCTATATACACAGAGTGTTATATATGAACTTCACAGTTACCACAAACCAAAAACCTGTAATATATACCCCCCAAGTAAAAAGGAATCCAAATATAACACTGAAAGAAAGTCATCAAATCATAAGGGAAGACAGCAAGAATAAAGGAAGAGAGAACTACAAAAATCAACAAGTGATTTTGTCAGTGGTATGGTGTGCTATGCCTAGAAAATGGCCTCTCTACTCATTGGCCCATTTCCCAACACTCGGGAGTTGTTAGCATTCTTGGTAGAAAGTTAGAGAACCTAACCCCAGCCAGCTCATTAAAATGCTGACTATAAAATCAATTAAAAACAAACAAACAAACAAACATAGGATGACTGATAAAAAAACAAGACCTATCTATGTTGCCTATAAGAGACTCACTTCAGACCTAAAGACATACAAACTGAATGTGAAGGTATAGAAAAAGATGTATATTACATACAAACGGAAATAAAAATAAAGCTTGGATAGCAATACTTTTATCAGACAAAATAGACTTTAAAACAAAGACCGTAACAAGAAACAAAGAAGGGCATTACATGATGATAAAGGTATCGATCTAAAAAGAGGATAGAACAGTTATAAGTATCTATGCACCCATCACAGGAGCACCTAAATGTATAAAGCAAATATTAACAGATATACAGGGGAAAGTGTAATAGCAGGGGACTTTAACACTCCACTTACATCAGTGGTTAGATCATGCAGACAGAAAATCAATAAGGAGGGGCACCCGGGTGGCTCAGTCAGTTATGCATCTGCCTTTGGCTCAGGTCATGATCTCAGGTTCCTGAGATTGAGTCCCGTGTTGGGCTCCCTGCTCAAAGGGGAGTTTGCTTCTCCCTCTACCCCTCCTCCTGCTCGTGTTCACTCTCTAATAAATAAATAAAATCTTAAAAAAGAAAAAAAATCAATAAGGAAATAGTGGTGTTGAATGACACATTAGACCAGATGGACTTAACAGATAATATATAGAATATTCCATTCCAAAACAGAATACACATTCAAGTGCATCAGGAACATTCTCCATGATAGATCATACTAGGCCACAAAATAAATCTCAATAAATTTAAGAAGATCTAAATCAAATCAAGCATCTTTTCTGACCACAACAATATCAAACTAGAAATCAACTGCAAGAACAAAAAGTGGAAAAACAAAACACATGGAGGCTAAACAACACACTATTAAACAACCAATGGGTCAAGAAGAAATCAATGAGGAAATAAAAAAATACTGAGACAAGTAAAAATAGAAACACAGCATTCCAAAATCTGTGTGATGTAGCAAAAGCAGTTCTACGAGGGAAGTTCACAGCTTACAGACCTACCTCAAGAAACAAGAAAAATAAACAATCTAAGCTAACACCTAAAGGAACTAGAAAAAGAACAAAGCCCAAAGTTAACAGAAGGAAGGAAATAATAAAGATCAGGGTGGAAGGAAATGAAAGAAAAACTGAAAAAGCAATAGAAAAGATCAGTGAAAAGAAGAGCCAGTTCTTTGAAACAACAAACAAAACTGATAAACCTTTAGGCCAGACTCACAAAGAAAAAAAAAAAGGGCTCAAAGTCAAAAATGAAGAAGCTACAACCAACACCATAGAAATACAAAAGATTGGGCGCCTGGGTGGCTCAGTTGGTTGGGCGACTGCCTTCGGCTCAGGTCATGATCCTGAAGTCCCGGGATCGAGTCCCGCATCGGGCTCCCTGCTCGGCGGGGAGCCTGCTTCTCCCTCTGACCCTCCCCCCTCTCATGTGCTCTCTTTTCATTCTCTCTCTCAAATAAATAAATAAAATCTTTAAAAAAAAAAAAGAAATACAAAAGATTATAAGAAACTACTACAATTATATGTCAACAAATTGAACTTAGAAGAAATGGATAAATTCCTAGAAACATACAATCTTCCAAGAATGAATCAGGAAGAAATGACTACTGACTGACTACTAGCCATGACACTGAGTCAGTAACAAAAACCAAAAACCAAAAACCAAAAACCTCCCAACAAACAAAAGTCCAGGACCAGATGGCTTCACAGGTGAATTCTACCAAACATTTCAAAAAGAATTAGTAATACCTATCCTACTCAAACTATTTAAAAAAAACTGAAGAGGAAGGAATGCTTTCAAATTTGTTCCATGAGGCTAACATTGCCCTAACACCAAAACTAGAAAGATACTATAAAAGCGAAAACTGCAAATCAATGTCCCTGATGAATACTGATGCAAAAAATCTCCAACAAAATATTAGCAAAGGAAACTCAACAATACATTCAAAGGTTCATACAGCATGATTAATTTATTTGAGGGATGCAAGGATGGTTTATTATCTGCAAATCAATGTGATACAACATATTAACAAAATGATGAATATCACGATCATCTCAATAGATGCAGAAAAAGCATTAGACAAAATTCAACATCCATTTATGATAAAAACTCTCAAAAAAGTAGGTATAGAGGAAACATACCTCAACATAATAAAGGTCATTTATAACAAACCCAATGTTAACATCACACTCAACAGTAAAAAGCTGAAAGCTTTCCCTCTAAAATCAAGAACAGGACAAGAATGTCCACTCTTACCACTTTTATTCAACACAGTACTAGCAGTCCCAGCCACAGCAATGAGACAAAAAAAAAGATATAAAAGCATCCAAATTGGTAAGGAAGAAGAAAACTGCCGCAATTTGTAGATGACATAATACTATATGTGGAAAACCCTGTAAGACTCCACACAACAAAAATATCAAAATAAATGAACAAACTCAAAATGGACTAGAAAACTAAATGTAAGACTTGAAACTATAAACCTCCTGAAAGAAAATACAGGCAGTAAACTCTTGGACCTTGGTCTTAGCTATATATATATATATCCCCCCCCCCCCCCCGATTTGTCTCCTCAGGCAAGGGCAACAAAAGCAATAAGATAAACAACTGGGACTACATCAAACTAAAATGCTTTTTATACAGTGAAAGAAACCATCACCAAAATGTAAAGGTAACCTATGGAATAAAAGAAGGTATTTACAAATCATATTATCTGATAAGGATTTAATATCCAAAATATATAAAGAACTCATACAAGTCAACACCAAAAAACCAATCAATCCAATGAAAAAATAAGCAGGGAACCTAAATAAGCATTTATCCAAAGAAGACATACATATGGCCAACAGTCACAAGAAGAGATCCTCAATATCACTAATCTTCAGGAACATACAAATCAAAACCACAATGAGAAATCACCTCACACAAGTCAGAATGGCTAATATCAAAAAGACAAGAACAACCTGTTGTGTTGAGCACAGGCTGACATATGGAACTGTTGAATTACTGTATTGTACACCTGAAACTAATGTGACACTGTATGATAACTAATGGGAATTAAAATAAAAACTTTAAAAAAATGAAATGAAAAAAAAGAGAACTACAAGTGTTGGTGAGGACGTGGACAAATGGAACCCTGATGCACTGTTGGTGGGAATGTGAATTGGTACTGCCATTATGAGTAACTATGGATAGTATGGAGGTTCCTCAAA
Organism: Mirounga leonina; assembly: GCF_011800145.1. Taxonomy (NCBI): domain Eukaryota; kingdom Metazoa; phylum Chordata; class Mammalia; order Carnivora; family Phocidae; genus Mirounga; species Mirounga leonina. The sequence goes on from NW_023270268.1 coordinate 84,137,971, forward strand.
AAATTAAAAATGTTAACACCAGAAGTTTCACTTCTGGGTACTTACCTGAAGAAAATGGAAACACAAATTCAAAAATATATATGTATTCCTAGGTTTACTTCAGCATTACTTACAATAGCCAACATATGGAAGCAACCTTTGTGTCCATTAATAGATGAATCGATAAAGATGCAGTATATATATGCAATGGAGTATTACTCAGCCATAAAAAATAAAGAAATCTTGCCATCTGTTACAGCATGAATGGACCTAGAGGGTATTATGCTAAGTGAAATAAGTCAGACAAAGACAAATACCATATGATTTCACATGGAGAATCTAAAAAACAAAACAAATGAACAAGCAAAACAGAAACAGACTCATAAATACGGAGAGCTAGTGGTTGCCAGCAGGGAGGAGAACAGGAGGATGGGCAAAACAGATGAAGTGGATTAAGAGGTACAAACTTCCAGTTATAAAATAAACAAGTTACAGGGATGTAAAGTACAGCATAGGGAATGCAGTCAATAATATTGTAATAATGACGTATGGTGACAGACTTATGGTGGTGATCACTTTGTTATGTATAGAAATGACAAATCACTACGTTGTACAGCTAAAAACTAACAGAATAGCATATGTCAACGGTATTTCAGTTAAAAAAATACTAAAGTACAGCAGCTTATAACCAACCACATCAACCACATCTTTGTCTGTCCTGGATATGTATTTTACTGTTTCTTGCATAAGTTAGCAAAAATTAATTAATTAGTCGGGGGGGTGGGGGGAGTGCACAAGCAGGGGGAGTGGTGGGCAGAGGGAGAAGCAGGCTCCCTGCTGAGCAGGGAGCCCGATATGGGGCTCAATCCCAGGACTCTGGGATCATGACCTGAGCCAAAGGCAGACGCTTAACGACTGAGCCACCCAGGCGTCCCTAAGGTAGCAAAAATTAAAGTCTTATGTTTAACAAATTATATACGACCTATAGATACTGTGCACTTATTGCTAACAAGCCTTCCCTCTTTCAATGGTAAATTATTCTCTTCCTCTTTTAGGAGGAAGTTCCAACTATCATGCTCCCCACTATTTGCTATGTTACTTGAGGGAAAGGAAGTTATAGTGAAATATATTTGAAAATGGTAGTTTAAAAACAGGTTGCTTATGCAGGATATCTCAGACTCTTTAATATGATAATCAACATTATTTTAAATCTCCAAGAAAGTAGGGGACTAAAGTATGTACTATGTACAGAGCTTATTTGCTCCTGGATTCCTTTCCATGGAACATACCGTGAGATGAGGGTTTCATGGAACACACTGGAAAAACACTGGTTTAGGTACATGTTACATTTTTATAGACTAGCTTAGTTCTTAATTCATACTATTCGTTCTATGAAAAACTTACGTCCTGAGTTTGAAACAACACGCTTAAAAAAAACCTTGCCGAATGCAACCAAATCACATGTATTTAGATTTCTATAGCCACTGATTACTGTGCTTTTGAGATTTTCCCTAAATGGCATGTTAACCTCAAACAAAATAAAATTATTCCCAAGTTTTCAGTTTAAAACAAGAAATAAAAACTCAAACTAAACACTTGAAAAATATTCCTATAAGCAATGTTTATCAATAATCCAAATAAAGTTTATTTGTAAGGTGCAACTTATAAAATGAGAGAATTTTCTGTATCTTAAAAAGCATAATATTTGGTTGGTCTGGATTTGAATCCTGTCATTTAGCATTTATGAGAGACTGAGACTGAATAACTTGGCCAAGAGCTTTTTCCTCCCTACAAAGTATTAGTAAGAATATTTGCTTTGTGGGCGCCTGGGTGGCTCAGTTGGTTAAGCGACTGCCTTCGGCTCAGGTCATGATCCCGGGGTCCTGGGATCGAGTCCCGCATCGGGCTCCCTGCTCTGCGGGGAGCCTGCTTCTCCCTCTCCCGCTCCCCCTGCTTGTGTTCCCTCTCTCGCTGTGTCTCTCTTTGTCAAATAAATAAATAAAATCTTTAAAAAAAAAAAAAAAGAATATTTGCTTTGTGTGGTTGTTTTGAGGATTAGATTATAAAGACCGAGCACAATGATGGGCAAGAACAAATAATAGGTTTTGAAGAAATGGTAGTTCTTCTTATCATTTCCATCATAAAATAACTAGTTTGCCACAATATAGTCCAAGAACTTCTCATGGTATCCAGAACACTTGGCTAATAGAACATGGTGCTAAGACAACTGGGTAGCAAGAAAATAAAATCCACAGGTAGAAAATTGTCATACTACTATAGTTTCTTATAATGTGTTTACTGTATGGAACTTAAAAGGGGAAAAATTATGAACGCCTAGGGGAAAATGGCACTTTCCTTCAATATTCAATTTAAAGTTGTTCATATTTAACCATCTTTCATACCATTATATGTCTCAGATTTTAAAGAGCATCACTGCTTGATTTCAGACTGAAAAATGAATACACAAAAAAGATACCAAAAGAATTAAGCAGAACTGATACTGATTACAAAGTTGAAAATAAAATCTACCCTGGCTAGAACTGAACACTGACAGTTAACTTTCTCCAAAGGAAAATCTAACTTGAATTATATTCATTTTTTTAATATAGTTCAATACCATGTCAATGAGGAACTCAAGACACAAAAGCTGTTTTATCTGACTACCTAAAATTCTACTGCACATTGTCATTTTTCAGATCTTACTCCTCTGAAATACTTACGTACTTCCTGAAACCGGAAATGAGGGTTTGCCTGTGATTTAAGTTTCAGGAAAGTTTGTAGAAAACAACAAAGCAAATCAGTTGTTAAAGATCCTGCTTTTTCGGGCGCCTGGGTGGCTCAGTTGGTTAAGCGACTGCCTTCGGCTCAGGTCATGATCCTGGTGTCCCTGGATCGAGTCCCGCATCGGGCTCCCTGCTCGGCAGGGAGTCTGCTTCTCCCTCTGACCCTCCCCCCTCTCATGTACTCGCTCTCTCTCATTCTCTCTCTCTCAAATAAATAAAATCTTTAAAAAAAAAAAAGATCCTACCTTTTCTTCACTATATAGCAGCTATTTCTACAAATATAAAAGAGTATGTGCATACTTTCTCAGAACTCAAAATGAGAACACCAAGAACAGAAGTCTATGTGCATAAACATATGTATACACATATGTATCAGCTAAATTCCCCAAAGTGGATTTAAACCAGTAAGAATACTTTGACATTCTAAATTCAGAAAGCAGACATAAGCACTATTTTGTTTATAAATCAGAGGTATAATGAGCTAATAAGTTTCACTCGGAATATTATATAGTTTAGAAGTACTCTGACTGGATCCCATTAAAAAAAGTCATTCAAAATAAAAAGCACATTCTTCTAACAGCAAAGAATTCTCCCACTTTTTATTTATTTTGACATATTGGTATTTTCATAAACTTGCAAGTGGAAGATAAGCTGTTCAATAAAAGCCATTTCATATATACAATATACAGAAATTATTTTCAAAGTCTGTTCATATAATGAATTCTTTTGGTATTGACAAAAAATTAAGATACAAATAATTGACTAGAAATGAAACTATCACTAAACTAACACAGGAACTGCACTTCATTTCAGGAAAAAAATCCAGATCTTACTGTGTTAGAAGAATAAAGCACATTTGTCATAGTATACATTATCATATTCCCCTAAAGCAGGGACTATTTAAAGTTTTTAAATTAAAAAGTATTCAGGATTACTTCTGTCTGTACATTCAGGAACTATCATCATATCACTGATTACACACAATTCTCTCATCATGCAAAAAACCTGTTAAGTTGTTTTCTAAGGTCTAATCAAGTCAAACAGTAAACTAATTATAGCAATTTAATTAGCAAGCTGTAAATCAGAGAGGTGTAGAAATTCCACAGTTGAATTGTATTTCCTGTCTACAGTATGGCCGCTATTCAATTTTCTCCATGTATTAGAACTAATAGGCATTGATAGTCAAACATTTCATTGTAGCAGCAAATGATAGAATATGTGAGAGAAGGAAGAGTTCCTAATTTCATGACAATCTTTATTACGCTTTGTAAAAGTAAAGGGCTGTGTGTGTATATGTGGAAAGGAGTAAGAAACAAAGACAGGAGGTTAAGACAGGTATATAAAGGGAATGTTGAGACTATACCAGAATTGTATTTAAATATTTAAAAAACTGATCTGAAAGTCTGCCCATCAAGTGTACAAAAAACAGAGCCGATGTTAGTGCAAGTTTAACCTGATCATTTATTTGTGAAAAAAGCTAGTTTTGATGAGGAAAAATTCAATCCTGTCCTTGTAAACATAGAGAAACTCAAGGGGAATTTTAAAGATAGTAGGCCAGAAAATGCAAGTTACTCTTATAATCCTTTTCAATTGAACAGACAAATCAAGTTGAAGACACATGTTAAAATACTTTTCAGACTGACTGAATATTTACCAGCTTATATAATCTCTTGTTCCAACTGGATTTCGATTTAAAAAAAAAACAAAAAACACTTTTTATAAGAGCTATCACACCTAGAAGTGAAGAAAATAAATTAGATCCCCCCAAGAGATATTATTTTAACCTCTAAAGCATAAAAAGCTATATAATATACAAATTAACCAGTGTTCTTACAAAAGTAATGTAGTTTTGGACTGATGACATTATGCTATATTTGTGGTGAAGTACTAGGCACAAGAATATATGTATCAATTAGGCATTTTCAGTCTAATTAGTCTCAAAAGTCATTTAATTCTTGGCAATATATAATAACTGGTATGCATTCTGGTACTTAAGTCATGAATTGTTGAGAACAAGAAGCAGTGTATTATAGTAACAGGGTCTGTATCTGACAATTACAGTGTTGAACAAATCTTTTCTATGAACTCTGTGATTTGTTTTGCAGTTGGTCACTTGTAGTAGATCCTGCAAAGATAAAAGAAAAAAAAGTCAATATAATTTATTGTGTATTGTCAACCTTGGAACTACCTGAGCTAAAGTCCCCTTTCACTGCTATGGATGATAAATATAAAAACCTAAAAAAACAAATAAGGATGTTTGATGTAGGCTCATTAGTCTGACATAAAAGAATCAGTATACCTCCTAAATATTCTAAAGGGCAGAACAAGAGTATCTACTTGGTGATGGGACAAAAGGTTTCAGATTGAAATGTTTCTGTGAATAAATCAAAAGCAGCAGTTAAGACAACTCAAATATCCAAAGTTATAAAAAGATCTCAAAACAAGAAAATATTTCCTTAGAGTCTAAACATGCTACTTTTCTTTTTATAACAACAGCAATAAAATAGATGAAGATGGGCAGAGGTTGGGGAGAGGAGAATGACAATGCTCATAAAGTAATGGGCTACATAGGACCTGGAGATTTTAAAAGCTGGTAAGACTTTTTTTTTTTTTTTTTTTTAAGGGCTCAAAAAGAGTAGAGGACAAATAAGGAACTTACTTCCCTAAGGCTTATTACATAGTCTTTTCTATCCTTGTGGACTTAATGATGATAAAATATAAGCCTGTCATTGAAGGAAAATCAGGCAGTGAGCTAACACAAATTTTATACTTGAAAATTGGAGAATCATTTATTGAATTTAAAAGAAAAAAATGTATTTATGTACTAAATGTGTGAAATCTAGTATCTTACCAGCAATGACAGACAAAAGGCCAGAGTTATTTTTCAAAAGCCACGGCTTAAAGAAAAAGAAATCCGTGGCACCTGGGTGACACAGTCAGTTAGGTGTCCAACTCTTGGTTTTGGCTCAGGTCATGATCTCAGGGTCATGAGATGGAGTCCCACACTGGGCTCTGACCTCAGAGCAGAGTCTGCTTAAGACTCTCTCCCCCTCTCCCTCTCCCCACCCCCCTTAATAAACACATAAATCTTAAAAAAAATCCTTTAAATCTTTGACACAGTGTTACTGATGCAAATTTCCAGCAAATGAAGGACATTCCTAGTGCTTTGCCAGAGTCACTAAGAATTGATATTAAAAGTCTGAGCAAAAATTGATGAAAAGTTATAACCAAAAAAACATTCATTTTGAATACATCAAAATAAATCCCCAAGATATGGGAAACAAAGACTGATTAGGGTATGTCACCTAAAAATGGATAATAAACTTTAAAAGAGGAAGAGAGAGACATGTAACAATAATTACTTAAAATGAAGTTTGTTCAGTTAAATATAAGCTAAAAAACAACTATGGTGAATATAATGGAAGTGAAATGCCATATGAAACAAAATGAAAGTCTAAAGCATAATATGGAATAAAAAATATTGTAATTAGGACATTAAATGAGACACAGAGTCATCAGGTTCTATCACAGAATCATTCATATTTCATATATGCTCATCAAAACAATAATATAATAATGAGTTACTTTCCTAAGGCTTAACCATCTGAGGCACAACAAATAAAGTTACATCTCCAGTTTTCAAGTATAAAGCAACAGTTTTCAAGTACAAAGAGTAGGTAAATGGGCACAAAATCTGCATTAGCAGTATAGAAGATTCACCTTCATTAAACACCAGAATTTAATTAAAAAAATAAATAAAATCTATTAACTATGTTGGATCAAGAGTTGGCAGGTTGCAAGGGCTGACTGTCCAAGACTTAAAAACAAATAAAAATCAGACAGGTATTTTGTCAATCCAGTAGTCAAAAGAATTAATATTGGAAAGGTATGACATACTCTGTACTTGAAAGGATGTTAAAAACAAATCTTCTGTATTAAAAACATGTTTCTTTTAAAAAGTTTAAACCTTAATTTAGATTGGTAGGACAGATAAAATAGAATATGAAACATCAAAAACAAAATACAGCTTAATGTGAAGACAAACATCCTTGCTTAAGCCAAGTAAACAAATGAAAAAACCCAGCCATATACATATGGTCTTAAATCAAAACACCTCTGGGCATAAAAACTTTATTTTGAAATTGGCCACAGGGGTTGAGATTTTAGAAAGTTTGGCATAATAAATTTAAGTGAATTTCAAAAAAATTTTCTGAGGTTTTTTTAAACGTGTAAAGCAAAATAAAGTATGTCATTTAGGCACAAAGAATCACAAGTGTCTCAGTGATAATTTCAGAAACATCTAACCTTGATTTGACTCTTCCATGTTCATGCTTTCTTCGGCTCCAGTCTCTAACATTTCTTCATCTTCCTCATCATCATGTAGGTCTTTTGAAATTAATTGTCTAGCTAATTTAATATTCAGTCCTTCATTGTAGTGAAGCTTCCTTTTCATTTCAAACTGTCGCTTTTTTTCTACAAGATACAAAAAGTAGGTTTAGGAAGTCTTTAGCTCAAGGATTAGGAAAATACAGCCTGCGTCTGTTTGGTAAATAAACTATTATTGGGGGCCGCCCGCGTGGCTCAGTGGGTTAAGCGTCTGCCTTCAGCTCAGGTCATGATACCCGGGGTCCTGGGATCCAGCCTCGAGTAGGGCTCCTGCTCAGTGCAGAGTCTGCTTCTCCCTCTCCCTCTGCCCCTCCTCCCTGCTCATGCTCTTCCTCTCTCTCTCTCAAATAAGTAAAATCTTAAAAAAAACTTATTGGAACATGATCGTGCTCCTTTGTTTCTATAATAACTTACAGCTACTTTTGAGCTCAATGGCAGAGCTGAATAGGTGCAGTTGAGGCCATATGGCCCATAAAACCTAAAATATTTATTTATTTATTTATTTTACTGAAAAACCTAAATCTTGTCTTATACAGAAAAAGTTTGCACACCTCTGCTTTAGATGGTTCAAGTACATCTTAATGGGAAAATAGGAATAAAAACCATTACTAGGTAAATTTGTGAAGAAAATTTAAAGACATAAGAAAAATCTCCAGAAAGAATTGAAATGAGGAAAAAAACAAGCTATATAATACCATATATGTGTCAGGTAAAAAGTCTGCATGCACGTGTATGCATACACACAGAAAATAAGACAATTAGCATGGTTAATTTTGGGACAAGGAACTGTGGGGTAATTTTAGTATTTTCAAGTCTTCCATTTTTATAATTTATTACAAATTCCCTCAAAAATTCTTATTAGCAGGGTGCCTGAGTGGCTCAGGCAGTTGAGCATCTGCCTTCGGCTCAGGTCATGATCCCAGGGTCCTGGGATCGAGCCCCTTGTGGGGCTCCCTGCTCAGCTGAGAGCCTGTTTCTCCCTCTACCTCTCCCCCCTGCTCGTGCTCTCTCTCTCTCTCTCAAATAAATAAAATCTTTAAAAAAGAATTATTAGCAAAAAAATAAAAATTCTCATTATCCATGAAGAAACTGCAGTGATTTAAAACACTGCTAGTTAAAACATAACTTCATTCCCAGAGTAATTTTAAGAAAAAGCTGTTATAAGGCACAGCGAAGAAATCCTAGACTATTCTTTCATTTATAGTCTTCACCATAGAAACACAGGGTTAGCAGCAAATCAACTTAACTGATCATATTTTATTAACAGCATTTAAAGACTATTTCTGTAGAAATAGTTCTAAGATTTTAAAATTTCTTAGACTGGTAAATAAAAAGGGGTGACATAAAATTGCCAACTGTTTGTCAAACAAGAGCATTAAAATTCATTTATCAGAGTTTTATTATGTTCATGGAAGTATTTTAATGCCAAAAAGCATAGAGAAATCTCTGCATAAGGCTACTCAAAGTACTTTCTCAGTCTCCTTTAATTCCCTCTGTTTTAATAATCATCTATACTTACAGATGACTTACAGTTACTTATGTTTCAAAAGCAGGCATTTATCGTTCTTGTTAGTACTGATCAATCACTTTTCAGCCTCTATTTGGGTTGGGAAAAGGAAAGTTCTGAGACCACCAACTCAGTATTCCATAAACATTTGTTTCAAACGACCAAGATCTTGCCAGGCATCTTTCTTCTTCTCTACTTATGAATTGCTTTTGTGATTTATTTTACTCTTTGAGAATACCATATGGTAGAGGGAAGTAAAATTGAAAAAAGAGGCCAATAAAAAGACCAAATCCTCATGACTAAATTTTTAGTGATGCCTTTCAAATATTCAAATGATGTAAAAACCAATATTAAAAAACCAAAAAAATGGTTTTACAAACTTCCAGTGACAAAATAAATTAAGTCATGGAGATGTAAAGTAAAACAAAGGGAATATAATCAATAACACTGTAATAACACTGTATATTATACAGTGACAAATGGTGCCTATACTTATGATGAACACTGAGTAAGGTACAAAATTGTTGAATCCATATGCTGTACATCTGAAAACTAATGTAACATCAATTGTACTTCAATAATGAATTTTAAAAAATGGTTCTGATTGCCTCCAATATCACATCTCTTTACTAAAAAGGTAACACTTTTTATCATTACAAAATAACACATGTTCATGGTAGAAACTTAAAAAAAAAAAAAGCACTCAATTTCCTCACTCAGAAATTACCATTAATATTTTATGACTTTAGAATTTTTTCTAGAAATTTTTCTAAAAATAACTCCTATATTTTTATATATGCTATTTTTTCACTTACGATATAGTTACAATTACCATATGTCCCAGTTTGCCCAGGCAAGGTTCAGTTTATGCCTACCATCTGAGGAAGTATAATATGACCCTTTCTTTCACCCTAAAATGATCCAGAGTTTAGCTAATTAGATATATGAAGATATAGTAAAATTCTGCCATGTACATAGCAGATTTATATAATTTTTAAATGGCTATAAAGTATTGAGTTACCATTTCTCTCTTCTTGGTCAAAGATTTCTAATCTCCCTCTATGTATTTTCAATGTTTTTAGAGTGTAATACACATACATTTTGTGCTTTGGTTCTATTACTTTCTCAGTGTGAACTAGTGTCTTTTCAAACCGTGCATCAGGATTCCTTAGTGGGTTACAACCAGTATTTTTTAAAAAATGAAAAAAAAAAAAAAAAAAACACAGAATAAACTGCTATGCATTACACATACTAAAGGTGAGTACTGTTTTGTGAAATTTTTCTTTTTATAATTTATGCATACATGTATAACATGTAGAACTTAGTCAAAAATGTTTACAAAACACTAGAACAGATTCTGGGAAACTGAATTGCTAGATCAAAGGGTGTCATTTTCTTTTAAAGCTTTTGGCTCGTATATTGCCAAATTGCCCTCCAGAAAAAACAAACCATTTTTCATGCCCACCGATAAGTACATGAGTAACTTATTTCTCTACATTCACACCCAAAGAGAAACTCATTCTTTTTAATCTTTGTTGATCTGAAAGGAAAGAAAGGGACCATGATGCTGTGTGCTTATTTATGTACTATGTATGTATGTATGTACGTAGTCTCCATGCTGAGTATGGAGCCCCACACAGGGGTTGAACTCACAACCCTGAGATCAAGACCTGAGCCAAGATCAAGAGTTGGCTGTTAAACCAACACAGCCACCCAGGTGCCCCCATGATGCTGTTTTAATTTGCAATTTTTTATTCCTAGGAGTTGACATTACAGTATTTCTCTCTTGTGAATAATATTTACAGTCTAAGAAAAAATTTTTTTTAATTCTAAGAGATGCTGAACTTGGTTTTGCTTGTTATACATTCTAATTTTAGAATACTCAAAATGCTTTATGTAAGTTTAAAATATACAATATATTCATTTTGTAGAAAGATGCTAATACAAGTGGTCTCAATCTTCTTTGACTATTTATATTCATTTTACCTATAATCCTTGTATCGTAGAGCAACATACTACAAAGAGTACAAGGACGTTAAGATTTTAGGCCTGGCTTTAACAATAATCAACTCTCCATGTGAACTTCACAAGTGAATTACCTTTTTTATATTTTCTTTTACTATTCTATAAAATAATGGAGAATACACCCAAGTATTTAAGTTATTACAAGTTATTATTTACTGAACACTCACAATATGACAGAATCAGTGTTAAGTGCTTTAAATTCTTTATCTCATTTAATACTCACAATACCTCTAAATATTTTTATAGATGTCAATTTAAAGAAACTGAGGCTCAGAGAAATTACAAATTAGACACATGACATACCTGGAGTATAAACTTTGATTCGTCTGATTCCACAGCCAATATCTTAATTGTTACGCTATCAGTTACACGATAATTTTTTCTAAGAATTTGTATCAATAAACAAGGACTTTCAGATATGTAATTTGTTTAAAAGCAATAAACACCTACAGGAGTCAGTACCTACTAGTAAGAACTGAACTTGTGAACTTGTAACTAAATTGTTCCCCCTGCTGGCTAATTCTGGAACTACAATTTGGGGGGAGGGAGGAAAAAAAAATCCCTTAATGAAAACTGACAATATAGACTAATAATAAATTTCTGTTCTCAATATATCATGTTTTGTTTTTTTTAAAGATTTTATTTATTTATTTAACAGAGAGAGAGAGACAGCGAGAGAGGGAACACAAGCAGTGGGAGTGGGAGAGGGAGAAGCAGGCTTCGCGCTGAGCAAGGAGCCCGATGCGGGGCTCGATTCCAGGACCCTGGGATCATGACCTGAGCCGAAGGCAGCCACTTAACTGACTGAGCCACCCAGGCGCCCCTCAATATATCATGTTTTTAAGAGGATAATGAAGAAACCAGCTCCAGAAACAATTTATATTTGAAACCGTTTTCAAGGGTCTTTGGAGTATATTTTTAGATAATAAGTTAGGAAGTCACTGAGAATACAAGACCTATAATACAACTTGGGATTGGGCTATACATAAAAATTTTTTTTCTCTTGTACCACAATTAGGCTCAGACCATCACAGTTTGTTGAATAAGCTATATTCTGAAGATGACAGACAGGAGTAGCAAATTATACCTTAGGAGCTACACATAACAAAGATTCTGACAATTAACTAGCAATATTCAGAATCTCAGTTCTAAAGTTGCTGAACTTTTTTACAGTACAGGTAACATCCACATTTCAAGGCTTCAAGTACACTACTAACTCTTTTCTTTTTCTTTCTTTTTTTTTTTTTTTTTAAAGATTTTATTTATTTATTCATGAGAGACAGAGAGAGAGAGAGGCAGAGGGAGAAGCAGGCTCCCAAGGAGCAGAGAGCCCGACACGGGACTCGATCCCAGGACCCTGGGATCATGACCTGAGCTGAAGGCAGACGCTTAACCATCTGAGCCACCCAGGTGCCCCTCTTCTTTTTCTTTCTTGTGAGGGTGTGTTTGTGTTTTTCTTGCATCTTTTTTCCTATACATAGGTTTGGTTTTTCCTTTTAAAAATAGTTAAACACGGTGTTATGCACAAACAATGAATCATGGAACACTACATCAAAAACTAATGATGTAATGTATGGTGATTAACATAATAAAATTTAAAAAATAGTTAAACACTATATAAACAACTTTAATTCTTGAAAAAACTATACACTCACATGGTTCAAAGAGTGTAAAAAGCAACAAGATGAAATATCTTCCTTTTCTTCTTACCTCCACAGATAACCACTGTTACTTGTAAAAATAAACTGTGAGTAGGTAGCAATGCCTTAACTGTGTATGTACTGTATGCACTACAAGAGCCTCTTCCAGCCCTGCTGAAAAGGCTCTTTACTCTCCTGGCCTATGACATTACTGTTCTTTTTTTTATTTAATGGGACCTAAGAAAGATCTTCACTCTACATGTGACCATCTTGGTTCATTTGGTAAGTTTCACCACTGTTTTAAAACAGAAAAAGCACAAGCAATTGGGAAATTAGCTCTTACTGCTATCCATTTTAAGATCATCCAAACACTCAATGACTCTACAGGCATTAGTATTTACTGAGCATCTACTCTGTATCAGACAGTAAAAAAGAAAAAAGTACAAAGGAACTATAATTACTTAAAAGATGGTAATATTTTCCCAAATTCTTGAAACCGAGGGAGGTGGTGTATGTGTGCAGGGGGGAGGGAAGCTGTTATCCAATAAACCCACATAAGTAGAATGTGAATTATAAAAATGTTGCTCCTTAACCTTCCACCATCCACTTCCCCAAAAGGAAAACTACTTGACAACCTTCAAATAATGGATTTATTTTAGCAAAAATTATTAGCACACTGCTGAAAAGTCAATCAACTACCTTGTTCTTCAGGTGAGAGGTCACTATCCTCATCTTCACTGCTTTCTTGTTCATGAACCCGATACTTTGGCTCTGAGCCTTCAGCAGCAGCTAATCTACACAACAATCATTTACAAAGAAATCAACACTGTGATATTCTTTTATTGAGTGTCTCATTCATTCAACTCTTCAGTTTCATAAAAACATTTAAAGATTATTAATATGCCAGCTATAACCTGATGAGGAAAATAAAAAGTGGGAATGAGTTTAGAAACCAGTAAGCAATAAGAAAAGTGGAAGGTGACAGAAATCAAAGCAAAGAGATAGAGCTTTTTGTTTATGAACCCACTTATTTTTGCATAATCTCTAGGTATAGACCCAATGTGGGGCTCAAATTCACAACCCCAAGAGTTGCACGCTCTTCTGACTGAGCCAGCCAGATGTACCATCTTACTTTGATCTTTAAAACATAGGATATTAATTAACACAACAAAAAAAACACAAAAGCATAGGGGATTGACACAAGGAATCCGTGTACCAGGCTCTAGTACTCCAAATTTTCTGCTACCTGCATACTTTGATTTTAATCTAGAGACAAGACTATAAAAGTTGCTAGGAAAATCCAAATAAACTTAGCTCATGCTTTTTATTTACACTTGTACAAGTATAGTAGAATGGCTTCAACTCTGAACAATTAAAAACAAGTGAAAATGTGTAAGTGAAAATGCTTCAGTCATCAGTACTTACTTCTTAGCTAAGATATCTGGGGCCAGGGCTTCAGTGGTTTCTGAGTCACTCAATGCATCTTCATCATCACCAACCATACTAGAATGACAAGCACATTATAATTAATACCTAAACTGTAATTTTTCAAGCAGAAAAACAAGGTAAGGAACCATAATTCTATTGATCTAGTTATAATATCAACATATTTATAGCTCTGTTGTCCTATTTGAAGCTTAATTTAATTTTTATTTATTTATTTTTAAAGATTTTATTTATGTATTTGAGAGAGAGAGAGAATGAGAGACAGAGAGCATGAGAGGGAGGAGGGTCAGAGGGAGAAGCAGACTCCCTGCTGAGCAGAGAGCCCGATGCGGGACTCGATCCCGGGACTCCAGGATCATGACCTGAGCTGAAGGCAGTCGCTTAACCAACTGAGCCACCCAGGTGCCCAATTTAATTTTATTTTTAAAAAGATTTTATTTCTTTGACAGAGAGAGAGAGTGCACTCACAAGCAGGGGGAGTGACAGGGGGAGGAAGAAGCAGGTTCCCTGCTGAGCAGAGAGCCTGATGCAGGGCTTGATCCCAGGACCTCTGGGATCATGACCTGAGCCAAAGGCAGATGCTTAACCGACTGAACCACCCAGGTGCCCTGAGGCTTAATTTTAAATTGTTTCTATTCCATGCAAATATTTGAAAATACAGCACCAATCAAAAAAACTCTCCAAATGATTTTTAAAAACCACTACTGCAACCATGAAAATAAATACTAAGAACTCGAATCATTTGTAAAAAATTAAAAAACTTCAAATATTCCATCCAGTGAGAGGGAACAAATATGTAGGAAAACAAAAACAAAACCACTGTCTGGTTTTAGAATATATATTTGTACATCAACCTGAAGACAGAAACAAATGATCCACACAGACATAAGGCTAGGTAAAATACCATAATTAAGATCCTAAGACCTGGGGCGCCTGGGTGGTCATGGTCCCAGGGTCCTGGGATGGAGCCCCACATTGGGCTCCCTGCTCGGCGGGAAACCTGCTTCTCCCTCTCCCACTCCCCCTGCTTGTGTTCCTTCTCTTTCTGTGTCTCTCTCTGTCAAATAAATAAATAAAAATCTTAAAAAAAAAAAAAAAAAGACCCTAAGACCTAATCAAGAGCATTTAAAAGCTATTAGCTTTCCCAATCTACCCTCTAATAAAAAATTTTCTCCCCACTTAATTGCAAACGTGGGCATATTTAATTCTCAAGCCACTTCGGTATAAAAGCAGAAATCACCTATATTTTAAAAAAAAATACTGATTTATATCTTTCCTGGTAGTTGAGGAGACAAGTTAAGTAAGTGCTATAGTTTAGATGATGCTCTTTTTCCCATGGGAAGTTGAAATGAAGTTATTTACATTATTGGATATAATTAGAGTAGAATAAAACAATCAATCTGTAGAACTTTTACAGACAACTCTATGTTATATTATAAAATTTACAGGCAAACTACATGTGTGTGCTTGGTGTGTGTGTATATTCATACATACGTATATATAAAAGCATTAGTAACTTCTGTATACTAACCGTGTGAAATTCTTAGATAGTATAACATGATCTTTCTATAAAAAGCATCCTCTTCTATTAAACAAAATTCTTTAAAAAAAAAAAAGGGCCATGAAAGAAACTGGTAAAACTGAGCACTAAATCGATAAAAGCTAAGCACATATATCTGTACATACATAGAGCCTCAATTACTTAGGAACCAAATGACTTTGGCAACTCCCAGAGGAAGGATATGGGTAAGGTAAAGGGGGAAAAAAAAGCAGTACTAAATAAATACCATTCAGATTTATTATATTTTAAATATAAACAGTCTAAAAATAATGCCTACAAAGAAAAAAAATAAAAAAATAAAAATAAAAATAATGCCTACAACTTTTTGAGTCATGTTCAATTTTAACTCTTTTAGGATAGATATTTCCAACCAACACAGATAAGGAAGGGATGTCTATCTACTACCATTACTGAAAAGGAAGAAAGCCCTGACTGTGGCTTCCGGCACAATAAAAGCTTTAAGATATAAAGTATATTCTTGTAATTAGAAGAAAAATGAGAGTATGAACTTTTCATAAATGATATGTCCATTTCTTCCCTCAAGCTTTATTAGTATTGAGTTTCAGCACCTGTACCTATTTCATTATTTCTACCTTTGTCAAAATCTCCATGTTTATTCTTGTTTTTACTGTTTTTGCTATCAACAAGCTATAAGTTATCTCAACTTACCTTCCAAAGTTTTCCTCCACTGATTCAAAATATAGACTTTCTTAACTCTATTTTAACAGTAACTCCTGGATTTATGTTACCTTCCTTCATAAACAAAGTACTTCATTCCTGGAAATCTTCTTCATTACAAATTAGGGCATGGTCTGAATTAGGTATTTCTACTACTTAGAATCTCTATCTTCTCATAATGCTCAAAATACATTATTTTTGTCTTCACACTAATTATTACCACACACTATAAAAAATTCTGGAAGACTCAAAACTGCCAATAATCACAATGTAATTATCTGAAGTATAAGTTTAAAAATAAGGACATGGAACAATAGTAATGACCACTTGTCTTTGAATGGGTTAAAAAAAAGCTGTGAAGTTATCCTTTTCTGCGGGGATTGAGTAAGCTCCTGATTTCTACTTAGAAAGCAAACAAGTCCAACCTTCATCTTCCTTTTTATAAATAGATTATCTTAAGGAAGGCAAAAGTCACTAATCTGTGGCTAGGGACCACTGAGTTACAGCAAACAAACATTTACTACTACAATTATAATGTACAAAATGGATTCCCAATTTTTTCTTAAGGGGGGGGTGGGGAGGGGCAGAGTGAGAGGGAGAGAGAATCTTAAGCAGGTTCCATGCCCAGTGCAGAGCCTGATCTCACAACCCTGAGATCATGACCTGAGGCTAAATCAAGAGTCGGATGCTTAACCCACTGAGCCACCCAGGTGCTCCTAGATCCCCAAGTTTTAAAGTTACATATTACTGGGATGCCTGGGTGGCTCAGTGGGTTAAGCATCTGCCTTCAGCTCAGGTCATGATCCTGGGATTCTGGGATCAAGTCCCACATTGGGCTCCCTGCTCAGCGGGGAGCCTGCTTCTCCCTCTGCCTGCCCCTCCTCGCTGCTTGTGCACATACTAGCTCCCTCTCCCTCTCTCATAAATAAATAAAATCTTTAAAAAAAAATAAAAGTTACATATTACTTATACTATAATACACAAATATGCAGTTGGGTTATTGATTCATGCTCCAGTAACAAATATAAAATCAAAGAGAAACTTAAAATCAGCTGTTATTCAGAAGCTCATATGGAAGTAAAAAAAGGAATGAATCTATAAAACATTACCTATGGTAAGGAGTGCTAGGTTCATCTATTTTCATTAAACCATAGTCTTTGTCTGCTGGATGATATGTCGCCAGGATGTTCATTTCATCCCACTTCTGGGATTTTTTACTAAAATTAAAAAGAAAAAAAATTTCCTCAGTGAAGTAAAAGATAAAAAAGGTGCACATCTAAAACTGACAAACATCCAAATCCCACATTTCAACTTCTATTTGACTGCTACCTTCTATTTTTACATATACTTTCTTGGAATAGAAACGGACATAGGGTAAAAGCCATAAGTAATTACAATAAAATAAAGTATTTTATAGAATACTTAGTACCCACATATTAAAAACACACTATTCAAAAGCTTCACCGGATATTCAAGACACTATTATATTATGACATGCTTAGGCTTCATCTGGCCTATAGAAGATTCCCCCGTGCCTTCCTGCAGTTATGAGTTCTGCAGGGGATTGCCTACTGTGGACCTCAGGTTGGAGAGGGGCTAGTGCCCCAACGCAGCCTGGAGACCTCCAGGCTGGAGGGCAAGCAGGGAGGTAAGTAGGAGCTGGGGTGGAAAGCAACTCTGAGGGGGCCTCCCCACCCCTGCCCAGCCCAGCGTTGCCCCACTTGGGGCTGTGAAGCCGGACAAGGAGAAGCTGGAGCAAAACCCTGAGTAATCCCAGGACATCAAAGCTCTGCAGAAAGACCTGGAACAATGTGCCAAGCTCCTAAAGCAGAAGAGGACCACCCTGGGATATACTCAGGCTAATGTGGGGCTCACCCTGGGGGTTTCTCTTTGGGAAGGTGTTTAGCCAAACCACGATCTGCCATTTTGAGGCTCTGCAGCTCAGTTTCAAGAACATGTGTAAGCTGCAGAAGTGGGTGGGAGAAGCTGACAACAACAAAAATCTACAGGAGATATGCAAAGCAGAGACCCTTGTGCAGGCCCGAAAGAGAAAGTGAACAAGTACCAAACAAGGATCGAGAACCAAGAACCGAGTGAGAGGCAACCTGGAAAACACGTGATGTGCCTGCAGTGCCAGAAACCCACCCTGCGGCCGATCCGCCACACTGCCCAGCAGCTTGGGCTTGAGAAGGATGTGGCCTGAGCATGGTTCTGCCATCGCTGGCAGAAGGGCAAATGATGAAGCAGTGACTCTTAGCGAGGAGAGGATTCTGAGGCTGCTGGGTCCCCTTTCTCAGAGCACGAGTATCCTTTCCTCTGGCACCAGGACCCCATTTTGGTACCCCAGGCTACGGGGGCCCTCACTTCACTATGCTGTACTCCTCAGTCCCTCTCTCTGAGGGTGAAGCCTTCCCCCTCTGTGTCTGTCACCACTCTGCACTCTCCCATGCATTCAAACTGAGATGCCAACCCTCCCCTGGAATGGCGGCCAGAGGAAGGGGGAGAGCTAGGCAAAGAGAACCCGGGGTTCCTATGAGGATTTTGGGATTAAGTTCTTCATTAAGAAAGGATTTAGGAATGCAAAGGGTATGGGGGCAGGGAATTTGGGGGGAACTGGTTGGAGGGAAGGTGAAGTTCAAGGATGCTCTTGTTTTTAATCCCCACATCACTCATCACTTTCTTAAATAAAGAAGCCTGGGACACACACAAAAATAAAATTAAAAAAAAAAAAAAAAAAACAACAATGAATACCTCCTTGGCCTAATTTTTCAGAGATATCCAAAACAATCAAAAGAATTAGAACATAAAACTACAGGGAATACCTCACTAAATTTAAATACCATTAATAAAGATTTAGGTTGCAAACAAAATTATAGTTCAGCCATTTTTTTAAAATCTAGAAAAATAAGAGTTTGCTAAGAAATGGTATATTCAGGGTACTTTAGATAAATCTACTTAAAAAAAATAAAGTGTTTTATGAACATCCGTAGTAATATCCATTCAACAAAATATTTACACAACTTTTAAGGTGCTAAATAATTAGATGACTTAATTACAAACTCTTTGGATCTACTCATTATTGCCACCCAACAATATTTTGTTACATATACAATTTGTGCCTTGGTTATATACTTGAAAATAAAACTGTAAAAATCAATGTAGATTTTACATAGATTCAAATCTTTTCTGCACTTGCACACATTGGTGAGGTTTTACTGTGGATATTCTTAATTTTCCTAAACCTACCAACACCCAGATTCTGAAATGTTCTAGAAAAATGACATTCTTAAACTTTAATATCATATTCCCTTCTCCATGCCCTGAGTCACCTTTAAACTATATGTGCCTGCTCAGGGCAGGCGAGCCTGACTTTTATGTTCTCTTGCTTTCTTCTCCAAATCACCCTATTTCAGACTAAGCACTTTTTTCTTCTTCATATTTTAGTAGAAAAATCTGTATAAAATTCACCATTTTAAACATTTTTAAGTGTACAGTTCTGCAGCATTAAGTACATTCACATTGTTGTGAAACCACCACCACCATCCATCTTCAGAACTTTTTCATCTTCCCCAACTGAAACTCTACCCACTGAACACTAACTCCCCATCCTCCCCTCTCCCAACCCAGGCAACCCCCATTCCATTTTGTCTCTGAATTTAACTACTTTGGGTACCTCACATAAATAGACTCACACAGTATTTGTTCTTTTGTGACTGGCTTACTTCACTTAATGTCTTCAAGGTTCATCTATGTGGTGGCATATATCAAAATTTTCTTCCTTTTTAAAGCTAATTAATGTTCCACTACAGACTAAGTACCTGGACTACAACTTCAAGCTGCTTATCCTTTGTTTTATCAAGAGACAAAAGTTGGTCCAGACATACTCCACAAGTGACTGAAACAACAACTCCCATTTTCCCCCTAAAAGCAGTCAGAAGTTACCTAATGTCTCCTCACCATGAAACAGTCAAAATCTTAAAAGCTTGTTAAGAAGCTAAAAATTAAGACATATTGGTCATTAACTGAAGCACAGAAACAATATTTCTTCTTTAAAGAGCTGCTTTTTTTAATTCAGCATGGAATGTACCTGAACTTTCAACTAACCAAATTTAAATCTCACTAGTATTAAAAAAACACTTGAGTGAACTAAACTGGAAAAATGGACCCTGCTTTATAATACTGATTTTTTTTTTAATATGTCTAGCTGCTGAGTAATACATAATTGGTCTTGTGGCAGAAAAAAAACAAAAACCAAAAAAGCCCACAAAAAAATCCCAGCATGTTTAAGGTTTAAGGTTCAAGTTTGTTACCCTTCACTAGTCCTGTGATTACAGGCAAGTCCAACAAATACCCTCTTTGGGGCTATATTTACTCTACATGGAAATTATAATAAAATGGGAGTTTTAGTAACAGTCCTTCTTACAATACAGGGTTATTGAGAGAATCAACTGAAATAATGTCTGTAAAATCAAATTATAAAAACACCACACAAACATAAGGAGTTTTTATGATTTTAAAATCCAGTTTTGGGTTAAAAATCCTGAAACCATATCTCACTTAGAACTGTAGAGAATGGGTTGAGAAAGGTTATCCTGAAGAAATGTTTAAAATTGCCTTTGAACTGAGTGCCTTCCACCTTGCCCTGCAAGACTCAACATTTATATGATTTTGAAAAATTTCTATCTGCCACAGAACAAATTTTTCTAAAAAGCAACCAGTTTTGTATTCAACTAAGTCTATAGTTTCAGACATTTTGTTATATAGTTCTTATCTATAAATTACTGTGAATTTAGAAAGCAAATGACTAGGTTTATTCATGCTATATAAGGAAACTCATAGTGGAGAGATATATTTCTAAAGATTTTAGACAGCAGACATGATCAAGCAGCTCTGATTAGAAGAACCGTGAAAGAAACGTACACAAGCTTTAAGAGAATTAGATAAAGTTTGTGAAGAAAGCAATCCAATTAATAAGCAAAGGGAGACTCAGGATACCATAATTAGATGTTCCCTCCTGAGAGAACAAATTCCTCTGAAATGACAGCTGAGGTTAAGTGCCACGCAGAAACAAAATCACAAGTAAAAGTTTCATAAACCTGCATTAATAGACAGTCTTATTAAGATTTCGTATTAAAGATACTGTATAGAAAGCTAGCACACCTCTATATAAAGTTCAAAAGCTGACAAAACTAAAGTGTGTAGGGATGTATACTTACTTATGTGATTTCCATAGAAGTCAGGAAGGTGGTTATGTTGGGAGACAGGGGAGGAAAGAGCGTGATTGGAAAGGGCAGTCCTGAGGTGATGGAAACAGTCTTTTTCTTGACCAGAATGGTGGTTACAGGGGTATTTTATAATACAAATATATTATAATTTTATAATATAAATACATTAATTTGTAATTTTATAATTTCTTAAACTTTAAAATTACATTTAACACACCTTTCCATATTTGTATTACAACAAAATACTTTAAAATAAACACATATTAATGACGTTGTTAGGTACTTCCTAACTTCAAAGTAAAACAAGTTATTTCCTAAATGATGTTAACAATATTGAATTAAAAATGATAACTTATCATCATTACTGCTTAGGATAGAAAAATGACAGACCGTTAGGAGTTCGAAAGGTTTCTCTAATGGGTGGAAACCCAAACACCCTATATATCTATTTTGTGAGATAACAGGAAAAAAAAGAGCTGTAGGATACAAGCAGAAATAATGTTTTCTTAAAATTAAGGATAAAATTTAATAATCCCAGCACCCTAGCCCACTAGCAATTTTGATTTCTGCAAATTCCATTATTATATAAAATAATATATATTATATAAAAATATATAAGCTATCAATATATACAAGAAAATATAAACTATGTACATACATATAACAGTAGATACAGTATATAAAAATACATCTACTGATATGGAAGCATTAGTATATATATTTTATTTATAAAACAGTAGATACAATATATAAAATATACATCTACTGATATGGAAGCTATTAGTATATATATTTTATTATAATAAGCCACTTGTATTTTCTAGTCTTTAGTTTTTAAATAAATGCATAATACTCAATAATAAACTATTCACCCAATGTTAGATATTTATATTGAATCCAAGTTTTTCCTATTTAGAATAAAGCAGAAATGAACACATTTGTGCATATTCTGTTTAATGATATGTTTAGGATAACTTGTTAGGATAGGCATATCTGGGTTAAATTTCATCAGGAGCTTTACAGTTCATTCCATGTTGCCATATAGCTTCCAAAGAGAGAACAATATGTAATGTCCCCAGTAATTACCAAAACTTTGTCAAGATTGGTTATTTGTGTATGTGTTATCTCCACCTGAGCAGTACAAATCATTATTTAAAAGCTATTTTGGGCGCCTGGGTGGCTCAGTTGGTTAAGCGACTGCCTTCGGCTCAGGTCATGATCCTGGAGTCCCGGGATCGAGTCCCACATCGGGCTCCCTGCTCAGCAGGGAGTCTGCTTCTCCCTCTGACCCTCCTCCCTCTCGTGCTCTCTCTCATTCTCTCTCGCAAATAAAAAAAATAAAATAAAATAAATAAATAAATAAAACCTATTTTATGTTTCTTTGCTCATTACCTTATAAATATGAAGAAATGCTTTGTTATTTTACTTTCCTTTTATGAATTATGTTTACATCCTTTGCCTTTCTATTGGAAACCTCATAAATCTAAGTTCTTTACACTGAAATATGAGCAAGTTCTTGCACATCTGTATACACAGACTTACAATGATGTAGAAAAACATAAAGAACTCAAAGGTAGAGATTTACACCATGTTATGTATATATAAACCAAAGATACATATAAGGTATAAACCACATTATATATAACCCAAACATTATATGTAACCCAAATTCTTCCTGGTTTGTCTTTTAGTTTATTTTCCACTATTAAAATAACTAAAGTTTTATGTATGCAAAGCTTTACTCGACTTCCTCAACACCATACTAAGAGCAAAAGAAATTCTTAGAATTATTCAGCTCCAAAGAAGAGAACAATATCTTGCAAAAACATCAGTTTAAATAAGGGCATAAAACAACAGATTACAAAGCATGCCAGGAATTCTTATGCGGAAAGTAGTGAAGTAAAAGGAACTGTTAGCAGAGGACACTAAATACGGAAATTAGCATCTCTAAAGTTTTGGCAGAATTAACATTAGTTATAGAGTAACAAAATCCAAAAAGCAAAAGTGAGTTTGATTCCAAGCTGCTTGTGTGACCTTCTGTAGTTCATTATCTCTACCTAGAAAAAATATGGGCACCACCACTTATATTGCAGATCTGCTGGGAGGATGAAAGTACCTGCTGGTTTCATTTCCCCCCTCCCTCTTGGAAGACTGGTTTTCCTACAGCCTAAATCTGGTCCAGAAAAAGTCACCCCTTCTCACTTTCACTTTGATAGCTCATATGATACCGCCTCAAAGGCCTACCCCTACTCTTGTTGCTTGTGATTTGCTCATTTGGTAAGTTTTAGCCACACTTGGAGTAGGAAGCAGGATTTTGCTTCAAGGTGTTAAACTTTAATTGCACACTTCAAGAAAAGGTTCTTTCTTTAAATAAAGATTCAACTTACATAGGTTGACAAAGTACAAGACTATGAAGCTTGATACAATTACTGAACAATTAGTTAAAAAGCAATCAGTAATCAAAAAGTCACTTTTGGAAAACTTTACAGTACAGTGAGGCTTTATAGTCCAAATCCCCTTACAGGCAGAAAAAGATGAATTTGAAGCATGTTTATATAAAATTATATTAAAGGAAATTAATTCAAGTGCAATGCTTTTAAGCAGAATTCGCCTACATTACCTAAGGGTACAACTGAATTTGAATGGAACATAGTGACCTCAAAGCATATTGTATAAAACAATCTACTGAGATGTGGGAAAAATTAGATTCCTATAGTTATTTCTACTTAAATAAGACTAACATTTGAGGGTGAGATACTGAGCTAAACTAACTTTTCATTTATTAACTTATTTATTTATTTATTTATTTTAAAGCAGGGGCGGGGGGCAGAGGGAGAGGGACAAGCAGACTCCCCACTGGATCATGACCTGAGCCCAACGCAGACACTTAACCGACTGAGCCACCCAGGCGCCCCTTATTAATTCATTTAATATAATTAAACTACACATGGATATAATGAATAAGTCACAGGCAGTCACAGAGGTAATAAGTAGTAGACAGGATCCAAATCCAGACAATCTAGTCCCAGATTAATCACTAACCTATAACACTTCTCCTAAGTTTTAGTAACATTTAATTTCTTTATTTTCACCAATTAAAAATGCACATTCTCATTTTAATCTCTCTGAAAACAGTGTATCTTAAAATGGATGGCATCTTATAATTCACAGTATTTTCTTCTTTCTTGGTGGTACATAAAATCACAGTACATCTTAGAATCAATGGTTTCTTGTTTTTGATGAAATGCACATAGCTACTCATTAGATCTATTATTTTAGACCTTTACAAGTTGTACACTATATTCAAGGTAATCCTGATAGAATGGGAATTCCAAAATCATAGGAGATGACAGTGATGTTCTAACTACTTCAATAGTGTGATACCATATGCTGATTTATCTATGCCTGATTATGTGGATTTACAGATTCTATCCAGTTGTAATTGAACTAACCCTCAAAAAATGGTATCTGACAAGTGGTAACTGAAGAAACCATTCATCGAAGATAACAGTACAAATGCAAAGCATAAGAAAATAATAGCACTGAGACAAAAAAAAAAAGTTTGACAAGAACTGCGTAAAAAAATTCTAAGTATTTGAAATATGGCATTATATGAATCTTTTAAGTGTATACTGAGCCTTGAAATATTATCTAATAATAGTAATATATGAGATAAATTATAAACAAACATATCTGAAGCATATTTGAATTTTTTCCTACTAAAAAGATACACAATAAAAGAGTTTAGAGACACATAAGACAACTCAACTTCTGGCCTTAAAAGAAAAAAAATCCCTTGGTAATACCCTTCATGCTAAATAAAATGTCATGTTAAACAATATCCTCACAACTAATGAGGAGGGGGTGAAGTGGTGTGTGCAGAAAAAGGAAACTACCACTGCATTTTACTTGATAAAGTCACCAATAAAAGATAGTTATTTGTGGATTCTGTATTTACAAATTTGCCTACTTGATAAAATTTATTTGTAACTCCAAAGTCTTACATGAGGGAGGCGATTTCTCCGTCTCTCACAGACATGTCGCAGAACAGGGACAATTCTGATTGCTCCACACACATCTTCCCAGCTGTTAAACAAGGTGATTGATACTTTACCTTGTTTCAGCTCTCAAACTGTAAATAAGTGTCTCTTTTGCGTCCACTTAGTAACACGTTTTTTACTTTTTTGTGTTTTTGTTGAATCCGTTGTTTTAAACGGTTCCTGGGTGGCTCAGTCGTTAAGCGTCTGCCTTCGGCTCAGGTCATGATCCCAGAGTCCTGGGATAGAGCCCCGCATTGGGCTCCCTACTCTGTGGGAAGCCTGCTTCTCCCTCTCCCACTCCCCCTGCTTGTGTTCCCTCTCTGGCTGTGTCTCTCTCTGTCAAATAAATAAATAAAATAAAATAAAATAAAAAAAAAGAGGGAGGAATCTTGTAGGAACCTAACTCTGTTATTTCTCCTAGGAGCAATAGTTCAGTATTCACTAATTCAGAGTTTGTGGTGATTATAGACCAGGACTGCCGAGAATAACAAGAACTGACTTAGATCCTGGGTCATTTTCACAATATGAGATTCTTTTGCCTTATACTCTGTCCCAACATTTAAAGTTAAACCATTACACTACACTTACTAGTTTCTGAATTTTAAGTGTATTAATAAAGTGTATTAAATAAAATAATTATTTTCAGTCCTTTTTATAGCAAAAGGGGAATACTGGTTGTAATTAAATGAAATTAAACATTACAAAGAGTTCAACTATACCTTTATTGTTTCTGTTCAAAGACGCTCTCATAAAATTGCTAATGTTTGCATAAGCTGTGACATAAATAATGTGTATTATATTACCAACAGAATTTTCTTTGCTTTACAGACATATAACACTGATAATGAAAAAGCCCATTCCCTTTTACTACTTGTTTACTACAAACATCATGAACCTCAATGAATTAAGAGGTTGGTAGTTCCCTTTGAAGACTTATGAGCTGTCCAACCCTCTAAGACAAGCCAACCAAAATCATCCACCTTGGAACCTTGTAAAAGGCCCCTTTTAAGTGAATCTGTCCTGCTAGCAGCCTAGGATAGTGGCTTTCAAGGCAGAAATACCTGGAAGTAAACTCCAGACAATTACAGAAAGAGGCTAACCCATTGAGTAAGCCCAAAGGAAATTATGGCAGATCCAAGCTGAGAATAAGTAGAAGATAAGGAAGCAGAGAAAGATAGGGGAAAACAATAAGCCACTTGGTAGCCAAACAAAAAGAAGCTCACACTAAGAATAACTAAATAACATAAATCCCAGTGAGAACGATACTCTTGCTGTTGAATACCCTGAAACTGTATAAGAGCTTTCTACAGTTTGTTTGGTTAATTATCTTAGTCTTCCTGCTATAGCTATATGTTCCAGTGAGTTTTCTTTTTCTTTTTTTTTTTTCCAGTGAGTTTTCTTAATTCAGTAACCTACAGCCGTCATTCCCCACCAATTCCCATTTGAAGCAACTTACCCAAAATAGAGGTTGGAAAATTTCCTGTTAGAGAATGTAAGTCAAGCATCCAAAAGAGAGTGGGAGCGTAGGAGTTGTGAGACAAATTAAGGTCCTTTTCAATCCCAAAAGGCCATGAGTATAAGCTGTCATCCTACTTAATGTTTTCTTCAAAGTAACACAAATTTCTATAAATTTATCACCACCAAGTAGTAGTTCTTTTTATAGTCCTAAAGTGATACTTAAACAGGTGTGCTCTAGTTGTAATATTCTAAGTTTTTACAAATGCCCTCATTTTAGCTTTACGACTTTACAGATTTCAATGATAACTTCTCTTAAGCCTTATTTCTAGAATATAGAGTCCTTATATTTTTAGTATCTTGTAACATCCAAGACCCCTAGTACTTCTAATCCAATGGTATATTTTACACTGTATGTATGGTACTATTTTCTTTTCATTGAGCATTGCATCTTGGATATCTTCCTCTGTGCATAAACATCTTTCTTGCTCTTTTTAAAAAGGGTGGTATTTCGTTTCATTATACAAATGTACCATAATTAATATTTCACTAGTCCTTATTAATAGACCCTGGGTTGTTTCCAATTATTTACTATTTCACACAATGCTATCGGGCAACATCTTTTTACACGTGTCCCTGTGACTATGTACGACTAAGTACATATCACTGGATCGTTTTAAGTTGCTACTTTCTGAACTGTCCTGAGCTTAGTTATGTCTTTCAAGAGGAACAAAGACTAGAAAGCACTCCAAATTCTTGTTGCAGATGCAAAAATAATTAGCAATAGATTTCCATTAAATATAGACCAAAGACTTGGAAAATTTTGGTTTCTCTTAGTGTAGAGATAATGACAAACCAGGATCTAAGAGAGTTGAGTGTGGCATGATGCTTCTGATAATGTCCACCTAAAAAGGAATGACTGTGGAAGCTCGATTAGAAAAATGGAGAAAAGGGTCTCTTTTATGGAGAGGTCTCGTACTGGCTTGAGACTAGATCTTAAAGGGTTCCCAAGCCAAGAAAAGATTTTTATTATTGAAGAATTTTAGGTACCTCAGATACGAGGTTAAGAAATAATAAAAGCTTAACAGGTGAATCTTTGAAACTTCTGATCCTTCAATGTTTCCACTTTCCCAAAGTTCAAAGATAAGATGTTTGTTTTAAAAAATGACGTATGCGTGTATACTTTTAAGAAGGAATAAAACGATTAACGTCATAGCTCCTGCCTTCTTTAAAATCACTCTACCCGGCAGCCTGGCTGGAGGAGAGAGAGACCCGAGCGGCGCTGGAGCCGCATCCGCGCAGCCGCCCCGGCCGCCGGCCAGCGCTCGGGGTCGGGGCTGGGTCCGCGGCCAGGAACGGCGGGGGAGGGAAGAGGCGAGGCCGCCCGGGAAGGAAGGAAGAGCTTCCTGGGCCCACCCGCGGCCGCCGCTCCCGGCTCTCACCTCAGCTCTTCGTCGACACTCCTGCCGGGCTGCTCGTCCGAGGCCACCACAGAGGAAGTCGTAGAACTCTTGTTCTTCAGTATCCCCTTGATGGGCCGATGCGAGGCCGTCGAGGCCGCCATTGCCCGCCGCTCCGGCGGTCGGCTCAGCGTCGCTGCTTGGCGCTGGGTCCAGGAAGGAAAGGGCTGGGCGCGAGCACAGACTCGCCAGGCAGCCGCTGAGCCCGCCTGGGGCTAAAGCGGCCGCACCTGCTGTCGCGGAGACGGCTACCGGAGTCGTTGTCACGACACAACGACCCCGACGCCACGGCCGACGCCGCGCGGCTGGCGGCCCTTCACGCGCCCTCCGCCACCGACACTTAACCGAGGCCCGCGGGCAGAAGCCGGCCTAGTGCCCCAGCGCGGGAGCGACGCCGACGCCGAAGCCAAGCGGACCCGCCCTCTCGCGATATCTAGGGAGGGGCGGGGGCGGGGCGAGAACAAAGCCAACCTCCTCGCCCCGCCCCCTCCCGGTCTTTCGGTTGGCTTGCTTGTTACAGAGAACGTTCAGAGAGGTTCCTGGTTTGCCTCGGTATAAAGGTACCGATCGCTCCAGGCACCCTCACTCCCACCACCTCATAAGGTCCATATTGTTATTTTTGTGTTTTATAAATCGGAAAACTGAGGCTCACGGTGACCTCATTCCACAAAGATGTTTGCTGATTTTCAGAGAAATGATTTATGTGTCACCTCTTTCCTTCCATTTAATCGCGTAAAAAGTTTTAGCTGTTATAAATTCATGGAATATCAGCATTAGAGTGGTCCTTAGAGACCTATTATGAAATCACAGAATACTGACTTTTATGAAATCATAGAATACCAGCTTTGAAATAGTCTAACTTGTTTTACCATTGGAGTAAAGTTCAGAGAAGGGTGACCTGACCACCACTGTCACACAACCATAGTGTGTGGTCATAGAACTTGAGACTTCTGACCTCTGATGTCTCTGAGTCTGGTGTTTCCCCATTTTACCACATTCTCCCTATGTGTTTGTAATCCCATGGAAGGTATTGCTGGCATAAATTTCTAGAATTGTGATTTATAATCTGTCTCCCTAAAAAAAAAATCTAGGAAATTCATTGAAGGTAGCCAGTTGTCCAACACTGGATGAAATAGGCCAGAAATCTTGGGTGCTGTTTAGGTGGTTGTAAGAAGAATCCCAAAGGAGAAAACCAAAAACCTCACACACACACAACCTCCCCAAGTCCATGTTACTCTGTGCCTGGGTGTGAAGGAAAGATTTCAGAGAGCTCTTTGATGAGAGGAGAGAGCTTGAGCCTCTAGGGTGTCAGGATAAGTGGGTGTCCAGGTTGGGGGTGCTGTGGATATTGTGAGGAGATGGGGATTCTGTGAAAAACAGGAAAGGGCAGAAGTTTGAAGCCCTGGGAACAATTTCAGAACTATGCTGTATATAAAGTCAAGCTAGGGCTAGCCCAGGGAGTGGTGTCTACTCCAGGCACCCAGCCTCTCTCCATGCAGTGCCAGCCCTGGGAGTTGTACAGATGGGAAAAGTTAAGGTCTCAGAGATTCAGCAAGTTGCTTCCTGTTACGGATTGAATTGTATCCCCCCTAAAAGTAAGATATGTTGAAGTACCTCAGAGTGTAAACTTATTTGGAAATATGGTAAGTGCAGATCTAATTAGTTAAATTAATATGAGGTCATACTGGAGTAGGGTGGGCCCCTAATCCAATATGACTCTTTTTTTTTTTTTTTAAGATTTTATTTATTTATTTGACAGAGAGAGAGATAGTGAGAGCAGGAACACAAGCAGGGGAAGTGGGAGAGGGAGAAGCAGGCTTCCCGCCGAGCAGGGAGCCCGATGTGGGGCTCGATCCCAGGACCCCGGGACCACGACCCGAGCCGAAGGCAGATGCCCAACGACTGAGCCACCCAGGTGCCCCCCAATATGACTTTTGTCTCTGTAAGAAGCTGGCCGTGTGAAGACAAGCAGGACACCATGTGATGACAGAAGATTGGACTGATACACCCGTAAGCCAGGGAAAAGCAGAGTGATCCAAAGCTGGGAGAAGGATGGAACAGATTCTCCTTTAGAGCTCTCAGAAGGAACCAGCCCTGCTGACACCTTGATTTTGGACTTCAAGCTTCAGAACTGTGAGACTCTAAATTTCTGTTGTTTAAAGGTACCCAGTTTGTGGTACTTTGTTATGGCAGCCCTGTAGACCCCCTTCCCTCCCACTGTACTCTATCTTACCCCGATGGCAGCCCGCTCACTCATCTCCTATCTCTGGGCCCCACATCTCAACTCCCTTAACACAGGCTCTGCACCTTAAGGAGCAACACAGTTCATGTCCTTAGAACTTTGCTCCTCAGAAATGACTTCAGTGTTCCTTAAAACTATTCTGCTTTTATTGTCTGCCCTCCCCCACCCCCTGCCCCCCAGTCTCGCTGAGATTCTGGCATGGAACAGTAAATGAATGACTGCTGAATGAAGATAATGGAGGGGAAGTGAGCAGGAAGGGCAGAAAGGCAACAGCTTTGCCAGTCAGGGTCCCCTGTGTTCCCCAGGGATTTCCCCATGTGGGCCCTCCACAGTCACTCTTGGCACCTCCCCCTCCTGGCCCCATCTCTGTTCTAAGCCACAGGTTTCCAGCTGCGCTCCTCCCTCACCACCACTGGATCTGACCTCACACCCTGATAGCCCCACCCAGCCCCTGGGCCAGAGAGAAGGTTCTCATTAAAGGGGAAGCAGGATGGCCACCTCCCTTCCTGAGTCCTTTACACCACATTTTCTCACACCTGCGTTGCCTCTCTTGCGCTGTCAGCAGGAGCCCAGGTCAACAGTGGTAATCCTGTTTTCAAGGGAATACACAAAACCTCCCATCATATTCTAAATTATTGGGCAGATTTGCTTTGTTCCTGCTTGGGCCCACAGTCACCTCCCTGAACCTGTGTCAGGGCTCCTAATTAAGCACTGCCTTGCTTTGAGACCCTCTAATGAAAAGGCCTACCATAGTATGACCTCATGTGTTTTATTACAGTTAATAAAATAAAATACATTGGAACAGGAAGTAATGAGGAGTTATCTGAAGAACCTTGAAAAAATGTTTCCCTCATCAAAATTCAAACTTTGCCTTGCATATTATTTCTTCCACCCCCAACCCCACTAAAAGTGAGTTCAGACAAAGAGGACTTTCTTAATATTTAAAAAAATAATAATAAAATGTTAGTTTGCAAGACTGTGAGTGCCAATACAGCTTTTCCTTATATTTTAGAATAATTGAACCACTTGATCCCTCAGCATGGCCCAAAGATTTCCAAATGCCTCTAAATAGAGCTCTCCTTCTATGCCTTGCTGAGATCCACTCTTATAGGAAGTCATCTGGACAAAACAGCCCAAACACTAAATTTGGCTGTATTGGTATTATTTCCTGAGTGTTGAGGGTTTGGCTGCCAAGAGATGGATTGTGGATGGAATCTTCCATTGTGGATCCAGTTTCTGGAGGTAGCTATTGAGCTCAAGACAAATCATATATATAAAAATATATTCATGTTTAAGGATTATCTCACAGTTATTCCTGCTTTCTTTTTGAAGACTTCATATGGTTGCCTGGTTCAATGCTACATATAGAGAGGAGGACAGGAGATACTTTTAATGTACACGTGTATGTGGCTAAGCCACTTGGCTCTCTGCTCATTGAAATTGGCTAACTGAGGCCAATGCCACTTGGTTTCTCACCAAGAACAGAATTTCAAACCTAGCAAGGGCTTCAGTGGCTGGCTCTACCCAGCCTGCCTACGTCATCAACCAGGGTTCACTGAGCAGAGAAATGATAGTACCTGCCTTCCAACCTCTGGAACAGTACCCAAAGGTTTGACTTAATGACCACTAGTCAACAGTAGCTCTTTCCCTGCCAAGAATAGCACATTGTTCGTTTCCTTTTCAAGTAATCCCCCCACAGGACAAGAAAATCACACATTTTGTAGTACACGTGGTAGAAATTCATGGTAGCAGGGGCAAGATTATTTAAACCAAATACAAAAAGTATTCAAAAAGAGAGAACGCCAAGGACAAAGATGAATCGTTTTCTGCTTTAAAAAAATGACTTTGATTTGCAACTTTGCACTGTTCTCTTCAAAGGTATCCCCCAAAAGTTTCCTTAACCTTACCACAAAATCCCCCAGTGTGCCAAAATACTTTTCTGAAAAGACTCACAGAACATAGACAGATCTGTCAGGTATACAAAGGTTTTGTTAGTTTCCAAATGTTTCCTGACCCTTTAAAAACTAGCTAAATTGAGGGAATTTCAGGAAGCACTTCCTTTTCCTAACTCTTTCAGACAAAAAAAAAAAAAAAAAGGAAAGAGAAAAGAAGGCAGGATAAGTAGTGTGAAGAGCCTTGGAATGGTAAGTAGGAAATTGAATTATTTTCTTGGCTAAGCCACAAATTTATTTTGTGCCTGCCAGAAATCACTAGTTTTTTGTGACTGTAAATTTTCCATACATGTCAACTGGTCTGGTTTGTAAATTATTGCAAGAAGTAAGCAAGCAGTGCCATATGCTGTAATTTCATTGTGCTAATGTTGCCAGACTCTATTGCGTTTTAATATTCTGTGAACTCATAATGGAATCAGGAGTATAGATTTTGATTCAGAATACATGTGATGTTCGTATAGACACTTCCTGGAAAACCCGAAATGCACTTTGAAGTCTGTATAGCCATTGTTTACACTAGGAAGACTTTTTCCTTTAATAACTATGTTTATGTTCACTTGCATTTATTCTACTTTGAAATTTCTCAGATATGTAATCTTCTTATTTGTATCTGATTGTTGTTACAGTCTCCGGGTTGGTCTAGGGGCCAGTCTCCGTTTTCCTTGCTGTCTGTTCATCTTCACACTGCTTTCATGCTAAAACAAAAATTGGGTTACATCATGAGCCTGAATTTATACATTCAATTCTGCTTTTCCAGCTGTAGCGTAGAGCATGGAGCAAGTAGATCCTTCCCCACTTTTGTCATTTGCTCAAGGAGCTCTGTCTTCAGTGACTGCTCGTTGCATAAGATAAAGTCCAAATTCCTTGGGTCTCCACAGTCTGGCCCCATCTGTTTCTCTTTTCACATCCCCTTCCTTTCTCCCTGTGTTCTTCACACCAGCTCTTTCTCAAGGTGCCAGAGCGCCCCATGTGCCTTCACTTTTTCATGCCTTTCCCAATCTGTGTGAAATGCCATCCTCCTTTCTTGCCCTGGGACTACCCCAGCTCAAAGGTCACCTCCTTCCCCACTCCGCTCAGGCAGTTAGTCTTTGCCTCCGCCGAGATCCCCAGGAACAGCTTGCATTCCTCTATCTCATAGGGTCATAATTTTCTAAGTGTCTGTCTCTCACATAGTGGCCTCTTAGGGGCAGGTGCATTTCTCCCTTTACTCGCCAACAGCACAGATTAATGAATGTGGTGTCTGTCCATAAAAAGCCCTCAACAAGTATTGATGAAAGCAGTGAATAAACCATTCTGAAATCCCCCCATCCAAATGATGGTGCCTTTAAAAACATGGAAAATGAGCTGATTATATATCTTGTTCTACGTGCCAGATTGTGGTATGAACAGCTGTAATGCTGGAAAGGAAATTATAGAAATGAGGGCTACTGAAGAGGGTAGAGGAGGCATTGAGGAGGATGTTTGTCCTGCTGACAGTCAAAAATCTTTATTGAGGGCTTTTTATATGCCAGACCCTGTCCTAGGTACTACCTGTAGCTTGGTTTCATAAACTGAACTATAGCAGTGGTTTCTTTCTTTTCATTTTAGGTTCAGAACCCTTCTTAAAAAAAAAAGTCATCACTAGAAACACACTTGCACATGTGTGCATATGCACACATGCACATCTACTTTTTTTTTTTATGCACAACTACTTTTAATTAGGTCTCTCCAAGCTTTGGTTCTATGCTCTGTGAGAATAAAGTTGCTTTTTTTTGAGGGTATATCTTCCTATTTGTGTCATTCAGGTGTTGTATTATGTGGGCATGTGCTCTGGATAGGATTCCAGACCCTCCATGCTCTGCTGGGGCCGACGGGGGGGGGGAAGGGGGTGTGGCGGGGAACCCGCAGGAGGACACACAGAGTTCTCACAAGAGCACCTGGTGTCTAGCTCTCTCCCCCATGGACAGGAAAGTCAGGGGAAAGCAAAACAAGGGACACTGCGGAGAGAGGTTCACATTTGGGAAACCAGCAGCCAGAGCCACGTGGGTTGGTGGTTTTTGTGCAAACATTCTCATCTGTGAAACATGAAGCAGGAAATGATGAAGGTTTCCAATAATCTTTTTTTTATATCTCTTATCAAGAACATTCTAGGGCACGAAAGAATTTGCTTCTCACCATTTCTCATATGGGGTTTTCTAGCCAGCATCTTGAATGAAATTGAATTAAAAATGAAGCCAAAGTAAAAACTAGTTTTGTCCCTAGGATTTTTTTTTTTTTTAAACTGGGGCACCTATATTGTTGTATTGTAGATAACTAACTAGAATGTTCTTTCTAACTGCCTGCCATTAATAGTTTACCTATTTGGAAACCCAATTCTGTCCAAAATAAGACCTTGGTTCACGTTAATTTTGTTTCAGTTTTATGAAGATCTATCCTACCCCTAATATTCTGGTATTCTTAAATACGCTCTTCAGCTGTGCTTGTCAAAAACAATTGTATTTGCCACATTTCAGGAGGGTGCAGAAACACGTTTGATTCTGTGCTAGAAAGGGTTGCAGTGTAGGATTGTGGAGCTTTATGGGTGATCATAGCTGAAATTCACTTTGATCTTACTAGATCTCGTCAAATAGAAAACAATGATTTAAGGCTGCACGCAGAATAAATTCTACCTGGCCTTTTTTTTTTTTTTTTAAGTAGGCTCCACTCCTAGTGTGGAGCCCAAGGTGGAATTTGAACTCATGACCCTCAGATCAAGGACTGAGCTGAGATAGAGACCTGAGCTGAGATAGAGTCGGACGCTTAACCAACTGAATCACCCAGGCGCCCTCTGCCCCCACAACTTTTTTAGAGTCAAAGCAAATGCATAAAAATGTTAACTACTTTTGTTTCATGTTTCCTCTCTCTACATGGGGGCAATAGAAATAAAGAAAAATTGTATGGAGTAGGTAGGAATAAAATCCTCTGGTTAATCAAGTTAGCATAACTACTAAGTGTGAGATTACATTTGAAGGATTAGGACATAATGAAATTAGGTCAATGCTAAAATAACCCTAAGCAGAATTTAGCACAAATGTGACCCCCTCCCCCAGCCCAGGCATTGAACTCTGCTTTCAATTTTGCCAGACTCTGGGACCCAGCCAAGCTCTTCCCTCTTGGGAGGCCAACTAGGAGCCAACTAGGCTAGCTTCTCTCCCAGTTCAGCCATCTCTCAGAGAGTTCAAAGGGCATAGTGGCTAGCTTTTTCACACCCAAGGCCAGCTCTGCTCGCTAGGTCTCCCAGTCCTATCACTCTTAGCTTCCCTGGATATGCAGCCTCTTTCCCCACTGTCATCTACAAGCATCTCAGTGCTGCTTCTCCTCAGCCCTGTATGCTGGGCAGTCAGCCTCCATTCCTCACAAACAAACTGCTTATACTCTGGGTGATAATCAGAATATTTGATAACCAAAATAATGCGGGCTGGCCCCAACCAAGCAGAAAGGAAAATGGCCACCATGCAGGTGTGGGTTCATATAATTCACGGAGGCTTCTGCTGTACCAAGTGCTACCTACCCCTTTAGTTTCTGGGCTCACTGGGGGGCCCCCAGGGTGGTGAGGTGATGGGGAACACTCTGGAGACTCAGAAGAGTGGCTTCTCCTGGTCCTGTTGTGCTGGTACACGCCCACTGAGTATCAGCCCTCCTGGGACCCCAGAGGACTTCCCAGAATGTTGCTTGCATTCCTCGCCTTGACAGAATTCTGGTTTTTCTCTTCCGTGCAGCTCTTAGAAATCACAGCTAGATGTTCACTGCGTGCCATGGAGCCCAAGGCCCAGAAGGGATGGGGCTTTCCCTTGACTCTCCAGGCTGCTTCCTTCCTCATCACTCCTCCACCCCCGCCCACCTCTGCAGGTAAAAACTGCCTCCTGAGCTACTATGCATCCCTGTCTGCTCCTCTCAGTCACTGCCATCTCATAAGCTCTTGCCAATCGCCATGTTTCATCAAGAACTTTGACTCATTTTTTTTTCTCACTTTCACTGTAAATTAACAAGTTGCTATTCTGGTTTTATTTTTAAAATGCAAGTTAAATTACTTCCTAGATCACTCCCCCTTGATAGTGGCATTGAAACCTGAACTCTTTGTCATGGTTTTCATGGGAGTGGACCCTTGACCACCTACTAGCTTCATATTCCACTGCTCCTCCATAGATCCTGGCCCCCAGATGTTACTGAATTATTTGAGTTCTCTGTGTGTGACAGTCTTTCTTCTGCCTGGGATGCCACCTCTTCCCCCTTATAGTTCGGACTTGTTCTAGTTTGTTCTGAATGCAGCTCAGGATTTGCTCCTGAGTGAAACCTTCTCTGACTCTTTCAGGTCAGGGTCAAGTGACCTTCCTCTGTGCTCCCATAATGCCCCATTCTAACCTCGATTACAGCCTCCTAATTCTCCAGGGTCTCTGAATCCTCTGTTGTGATGATTGATTTTCTTGTTTATCTCTTCCTCTAGGCTCTGGGCAACTCAAGTAGACTCAGGTCAATTCTCTAAAAGAAGTGTGCCTAACATATTGCCCCTTTTTGGTATCTGTGGGTATCCTGTGCTTTTTATCCCCCCTTATTTTTGGCATTTTTATTTTGTTTTCTCTTGATGGAATTTGATTTTTGCAATTTAGTTGGCTTTTCCTTGCTGGAATTCCTGGCTCTCCACAGACATTAGACGTGGCTCTAGGGCACTCCCCTTCAAAGAGGTAGTGTTTGTGGTTACCCATGATGGAGGCTGAGCAGCAAAGCCTGAATGCAGTGGAGATGGTGCAGTTAGGAGACATCTGGAAGCATTGCCGTGGATGAGATACTGAGATATGGAGGCTCTGAAGACTGTTGTTTGTGGGTGGATCCCAAGTATGAATGGTTGAAATAACTTGTTTTCTGTCACCCATAATATTTGGTAAAAATTAGTATTTATAATTAACATTTCAGAATCCAGTATATTTTAAGGTGATTTGAGATCTTGATTCATAGTACATAAAAGAAAAATAACAGTTCTTTTTTTTTTTTAAGATTTTGTTTATTTTTATTTGAGAGAGAGAATGAGATAGAGAGAGAGAGCATGAGAAGGGGGAGGGTCAGAGGAAGAAGCAGACTCCCTGCTGAGCAGGGAGCCTGATGCGGGACTCGATCCCGGGACTCAGGGATCATGACCTGAGCCGAAGGCAGTGGCTTAACCAACTGAGCCACCCAGGTGCCCCGAAAAATAACAGTTCTAAGGGAAGTAGCAATACCATCATTCATAAGATGTTGCAAATCTGTTATGAACTAATTTGAAATACAAAGTTTGAGTTGCTTTTCATCAAAGTATTTTAAAAAGTCTTTAAGTGTCTAAAATATAGGAACAAAGAATAGAACAGATAGAAGAAAAAGGTACTCAAAAGAGGGTTGACTTTTGAACCAGGCACCCCACCCAGTTGTGTGTTAACTTCATTCCTCTGTGCTAGAATGAGGGATACAAACATGAATGACAGAATTCTTGCCCTCTAGGCCCTCGCCATCTAGTAGGAGAGGTGTGCTGGCAACTAACAGCAAAGAGTCAAGGAAATAATGTAGGTCTATTATTTAGAGTGGACACATTGGATTTATCTTTGGAGGCAGTAATTCTAAGAAGAATAGCTTCCTTCCTGCCACAGCTAATATGTGAGCCATTGGAGTTCTTAGGCATGATTCAAATAATGAATCAAACCAGTCCTCAGAGCAGGTACCTGAAAACATTGCACACGTTACCAATCTTTGTCCCTCAGGTGGAAAACTACCATACTATCTCTTGACCAGTATTGAATTTGGTGGCTTAATGTAATGTTTTCCGGCACGTTCTGTGGATTCTGTTTTTAGAAAGTTGTTCTACCGCCTGAATAGTTTATTTTGTTATTCTGAAAAAATAATTATGCTTAATTTTAAATTGCTTTGCTTTGTGATTTTTTTTTTTTTTTTTTTTAGTTTTGTGTTTAACATTTAGGATACCATCATTCTGTATTAAAAATAATCTTTTAGGAAGCCACCTATTGGTTGCTATTTGGGCTTTAAAAGAGATGCCTTTCTTTAGGATGGTGGTAGAAGTGGTTGCTACAATATTATTAATTATAATGAATAATATCAGTTAATTATGACATTTCTTTGGGAGCTAAGAAAGATTCTCAAAGATAGGCTATTCTTTGGTAAATTTCTCATCTTCATAGTCTCCCCTTACTGTGGGTAATTCTTTTGCTGTCGGTTAACAGTGAACTTACTTATGAAAAGATATGGCACCTCAGGGTTTTTGTTTGTTTGAAATTATTAAAATTGAAATTATTTGAAATGCTTTCTCCTTTCAATGACAGCTATACTTTTCTATTATAATTCAAAACAGATTTCAGAATGAGCAACATTTTCAAGGAGCAAGAAGAAAGAAAGGATGAATGAATGAATTAGGGTGCATTTTCTATAACATACAAATGGAAAATGAGAACTGGGCACAGATAAAACATTCAGGCTTATTTATTTATTTATTTATTTATTTTAAAGATTTTATTTATTTATTTGACAGAGAGAGACACAGCAAGAGAGGGAACACAAGCAGGGGGAGTGGGAGAGGGAGAAGCAGGCTTTCTGCCGAGTAGGGAGCCCGACGCGGGGCTCGATCCCAGGACCCGGTGATCATGACCTGAGCCGAAGGCAGACGCTTAATGACTGAGCCACCCAGGCGCCCCCATTCAGGCTTATTTAAAAATTAGTAATGTTTCTCAATCAATGTATTAAGTACATGCAATCAGCTTTTGCCCCTCAAGTCAAAAGGAGGCAGCCTAGTCTCACGGGAGGAGGAGAAGCGGGTACTAGGAGCTCCTATTTTCATGGTTCCTTCTGTCCTTGTCTAGATGGACCCAGATGCTGGGAAGGTCTCATGAAATCAGTCAGTGCCTTGCTTCCTAGTAGAATTGCCCCTTAACTATGTGAAACAATATCCCTAATGCTAAAAATAACCAGCGTCTAAGTCCAAGACTTCCACGTTGGTCATCTTGTGTACCTGGTAGCCCTGGGGAGTCCTCCTCTCACTCATCTCTAATGACACAGAGTATCAACAAGCCTAGCCAAAGTTGCTTTCTTTCTTTTTTTTTTTTTAAAGATTTTATTTATTTATTAGAGGGAGAGAGAGAGCACAAGCAGGGGGAGCAGCAGGCAGAGGGAGAAGCAGGCTCTCCACTGAGCAGGGAGCCCGATGCTGGACTCGATCCCAGGACTCTGGGATCATGACCTGAGCCAAAGGCAGATGCTTAACCGACCAAGCCACCGAGGTGTCCTGCCAAAGTTGCTTTCTTGATAACCATGTCTTGTATATAATCTCCTGTGTAGTGGTTACTGACTTGCCGAATGTCACCCTGACTTTATACCGTGTCTTTGTGAGACAAAAAACTATGGTACCATTTTCTCATAGGAAGTGTTTTGTTGTTTTATTTGTGGGGGAAGGAGCAAAATGAAGCAAAAATCCCAAATCATCCTATGAGTAAATTACCTCTCTGATAGAAAATAGGGTCCAAGTCAACCATAACCAGCCACATAGTTTTATTCAAGTCATTTCACTTTGCTGGGCTTC
Organism: Mirounga leonina; assembly: GCF_011800145.1. Taxonomy (NCBI): domain Eukaryota; kingdom Metazoa; phylum Chordata; class Mammalia; order Carnivora; family Phocidae; genus Mirounga; species Mirounga leonina. The sequence goes on from NW_023270268.1 coordinate 84,177,920, forward strand.
AGTTTCTCCATCTGGAAGATGAATGTGCAAATGTGTATATGAATGTGGGAACAAAGCAGAAATAGTAAATTGGGAAGCAACCTTAGCTGAATATGTTGAAGCACACGAATGGGGGATATTTACATTAATTTGGGTTCTGTTTTCACTTCTATGACTGATTCTTTTGAGTGCTGGGGCATTTATTCAGCCTCTGCATTTATCCATTCGTTTATTCACTCATTCATTCAGTAACCATTTATTGCCTAATACGTTAGGCACTATCCTAAGCTCTGAGGATACAAGATATAAGAAGAAAAAAAGCGGGGCTCCTGATTTCAGAAAGCCTACATTCTAGTGGGAAAGATGGACAATAACTACATAAGCAAATAAGTATATAAGATAATTGCAGAGAGTAAAAAAAGAGGTTAAGAAAGAAAAGGTGTTATGGGATTGAGGGTCATGGAGCCAATCACTTGCAGGTAGATGCTTATAGAGATGCCATCTGAGCTGAAACTTGACAAATGAAATGCCAAACTTAAGCTCCTAGGCCTGAAAAAGTAGAGAGGTTATTCACATTAGTAATCCATAATTGCAAAAATGACCCATTTAGACTGTTTCCTGTGCACAGTAACACTTTGTACAAAATGAACAAAATGTCCTCAGGCAGAATAACACAAATGTCAGCCTCAATGTTTTAGATTCCCATGGCATCTCCCAATAGGGTTGGAGGATGGCCATCCTCCAAATAACCATTACCCATGTTAAGTTTAAAAATAAAACTGCCAGGGGGCACCTGGGTGGCTCAGTCGTTAAGCGTCTGCCTTCAGCTCAGGTCGTGATCCCAGGGTCCTGGGATCGAGCCCCTCATTGGGCTCCCTGCTCAGCGGGGAGCCTGCTTCTCCCTCTCCCACTCCCCCTGCTTGTGTTCCCTCTCTCGCTGTGTCTCTCTCTGTCAGATAAATAGATAAAATAAAAAAGAAGTGGTAAAAAAACCACCAAAAAACTGCCAGTCATTTTACCAGCAAAAGTGGATTTATTTGGGAATGACAGAATCACAATTCAGGACAAGCCATCTATGGCAAAACTATAGACAAGTCCTGAGAACAAAGGAGAAGAATACTCTTTTATAGAGGTAAGGAGAAAGTTGCAGGGTGGGGGGGAGCTGTTATAAATCAAAAGTCCACTGGAATACTGGGAATTCCCAGTAGAGTGGCTTTTCATTGGCTGAGATGTGACAGCCTTTCATTGGCTGGGCTGTTGCCAGGGGAGGAGTAAGAACTTCCTTCCTTTTGCTGGGATAGTAATGTAGTATCCATGTGCAAGGTCTGGCTCTTACTGTTGGGTCTGCAACTGAGTGGTGGGGCCTTCGAGCTCCCCCTGCCGACCTCCCGGCTCCATTCTAAATGAGGTTGCCTGGTACTAATCTTCACACCCACTGTTCCCTCATTTGGGGACGGAGGATGCAGGGAGTCCTCTGACTCTGTGGTGCATGCTCTGGCTTCATCAGTTCTGCTCCCACCAGGCTGCAGGTAAAGATAAACACCTGCTTAGTCATAGCTGAACTGTGCTGAGAAAAGAGTGGCCACCTGCTGCTTCTTCCAGCTCTGCTCATGCTGGCCAAGGAACTTCTGAGCCCATTTGTCATCTCCTGGGAATAGAGCTGACTCAGAGCATTGGATTCCTGTTTGACCTGGGAGTGGTTAGCAACAGACAGACGGCTTGGAGGAGAAGCAGGTGGAGCTGGTGGCTGCCTATGTAATATGGCTGGAATTTTTCTCTCCTGACCTGTCCTCAGTGCTTGAAATTTGACTGCCAGAAGTTAGCATCCAATCCACTCAGTTTTGAAAGGTTTTCATTTGTTTGTTTTCGGTCTTCAGTTCTCTCAATTTTTGGAGGAGGGGCCACTCTTTAAATATTATAATTTAACATCTTAAAAGGGACTCGCAAAACATTCTAAAAATGACAAGAGTCCATTTATAAGTGACTTACCCAGAATTACCCCATCTCTGAAATGACAAATTCATACACTCTACTCTTAGAACATAACTCCTAGTTCTCTCACCTGCCCCCTAGGTTACTCTCGTTTCCTTGCTCTTCAGCCTCCTGGAGACCTCCAAGAGACCTGGAGCCTCTTGCCATGACTGGTTCACAGTGTGTCTGACATTAAGACACACATAGCTGGAACTCAAGGTAGAGGTCCATGAATCTATGTCTGCTATTTCCCAACATTCAGCCTAAGAAACAAAACATTACAGGGCACCTGGGTGGCTCAGTCGGTTAAGCTTTTGCCTTTGACTCAGGTCATGATCCCAGGGTCCTAGGATTGAGCCCCGTGTCAGGCTCCTTGCTCAGCGGGGAGCCTGCTTCTCCCTTTGCCTCTACCTCTGCCTCTCTCCCTGCTCATGCTCTCTCTCTCTCTCTCTGTCAAATAAATAAATAAAATCTTAAAAAAAAGGAAATAAAATATTACTATGGTAGGCTAAAAATTCCCTCCCTCCCAAAGATACCAGGTCTTAATCTCTAAAACCGTAAATCTTAAATTTGGAAAAAGGGTCTTTGCAGGTGTGATTAAACTAAGGGTCTTGAGATGGGGAGATTATCCTGGACTGTCTGGAGGGGTTCTAAATATCATCACAAGTATCCTTATAAGGGGGGTAGCAGAGGGAGATTTCACACACACACACACACGCGAAGGCCCTGTGAGGACAGAGCTGGAAGAGATTTGAAGGTTGGAGTGGTGGGTCCACAAACCGAGGAATGTCAGCAACCACCAGAAGCTGGAAAAGGTAAGGAAGAGATTCTCCCCTAGAGCCTCCAGAAGGAGCATGGCCCCACCTGTACCTTCATTCTGGCTCAGTGATCTGGATTTTGGACTGTAGGCTACAGAACTGTGAGAAAATAAATGTTGGTTGTTTTAAGCCACCAAGTTCATGATAATTTCTTAGAGCAGCCACAGAAAATTAAATTAATACAATTACCAATGCAAGAAAGCCACTGGTGTTTCCCTACTCAACGGCACCCCACTCGTACCTCAGGAGGTAACTAAGACCTTGAGTTTGGCATTTATAATTCTCTGAATTTCATTATACTTTTATTACATATGTATGTATTCTGAAATAATGCCATTTTATGTATTCTACTGTATCTTTCCACATTTTGCTTTTTGCTTTTATACTTCTGCTTATTTTTGTTTATATATGTAAACATATATATGATAAATTATATATGGTGAAACATGTAACTCTAGTTCACTTTCATTGTTGCATAGTATTCCAGTGTGTGTGTGTGTGTATGTGTGTGTGTACCTCAACCTTAAAATCAATTCTTCTGCTGATGGATATTTATTTAGGTTGTTTATAGTTTTTCAGTCTTTCAGACAGCAATGCTATGAAGATTTTTGCACATGTCTTCTCGTGCTCATGTGTAGAGTATTTCTAGAATATTTACCAGAGAATAGAATTACTAGGTCAAACCTTATGTCATCCTCAATCTGTCTAGATGCTGCCAAACTGCTCAGATAAAGTACCCATGTACACTTGGTGGGCTGGATTTTGACAGCAGTAGATTTCAGTAAGGGGAATGATGTGCACCAAAGGTGTAGGCGTGGGAAACACAAGTAGTAAGTAGTCAGTTCTGTTGGACAAAGCAGCAGTTCCCATTTGAGGCCTGAAAGCAAATCTGTACTGCTTGGGGGGACTTTTTGCAATCTTTACCCTCTTTTGCCCACTCTCTCCCCATTCTGGGGTATCTCCTCAAGAAACAGATACATTTTCTCAGGTAATGGTGGGAGGCCTTGGTTGAGACCAGTAGACTGGGTCCCTGAGAAAGAGCCAAGGGGGGAGGGGCAGGGAAACTGGGCTGGGAGGGCCACCAGGAGGGCTGAAATGTCAGCCAAGAGAACGTAAGCAGGCAGCGCCCAAAGTCTCCAGCAGAAGCGTGCACCTGCCCCTCTGCAGGTATCCGGAGGCATCAGGAGGGCTTCGGCACCTTAGGATAAGAGATTTGGAATAAAGGTTGGCATTTGGCCTTTGATAACACTTCCCTCAAGTCCCCTTTGAACTGTGCTCACTGAGAGTCACTTTATAATTCAGCTTCCCCCGCGTCTCTGGATGCATTGAGCATGCTGAGGAGCTGGCTGAAGGTTGACATTTTAGATTTTAATTATAATTGGCAGTCCAGGAACAATGTAATACATCCAATGCATTTATAGAATGTTAACAAGTTATAGGAATAAAATGTGTGTATCCCTCTGAAAAAATGTATACATCCAAATAATGTATAGTATGAAAAAGCCATGTATATCGATTAAAAAATAGAGTAAAGGTGTATGTTTATGCATGTGTGTACATTGATAAGGATTAGAAGAGGACACAAAACAATGCAAAGAGTTGGTCTTTTAAGTTTATGACTCATTTTCCCTGTAAAGGTACAGGTACTTTCTCCTTTTTAGCAAAAATTGCACTTTATTAATCATGTACAAAACTATAGAACTATAAACGTTTGACCTGGAAGGGTCCTTGGAGATACGTCATCTAGTTCAGCTCTTTCGGTCATATGCGAGTGAGGAGACAAGCCTGCCAGGGGAGGGGGTCTGCTGGGGTAAGCTCCTGACTTGCCTGGGGCTGGGAGTAGCACTAGATCCTATCCCAGTGCACTTTCCGCCACGGCACCTCAACATTGCCTGCTCATTCAGATCACTCACTTTGCTGAAAAACGTAGATAACTCTTGATGAGCCCATTTTATTTTATTTTTTTATTTTTTATTTTTTATTTCTTTGACAGACACAGCGAGAGAGGGAACACAAGCAGGGGAAGTGGGAGAGGGAGAAGCAGGCTTCCTGCTGAGCAGGAAGCCCGACGCGGGGCTCGATCCCAGAACCCTGGGATCATGACCTGCGCCGAAGGCAGACGCTTAACCGACTGAGCCACCCAGGTGCCCCTTGATGAGCCCATTTTAATTTCATATTTGGTAGTTGGTCAAGATACTGATTTTAGCATAAAAGTTGACCATATTTTATTTACCCAAAGGATACAAACATAGTGATCCGAAGTCCAATGTTTATAGCAGCAATGTCCACAATAGTTAAACTGTGGAAAGAACCCAGATGCCCATCGACAGATGAATGGATAAAGATGTGGTTTGGGCACCTGGGTGGCTCAGATGGTTAAGCGTCTGCCTTCGGCTCAGGTCATGATCTCAGGGTCCTGGGATCGAGTCCCGCATCGGGCTCCCTGCTCCTTGGGAGCCTGCTTCTCCCTCTGCCTCTCTCTCTCTCTCTCTCTCATTCTGTCTATCATGAATAAATAAATAAAATCTTTAAAAAAAAATAACTTTATAAAAAAAAAAGATGTGGTTCATATATACAATGGAATATCATTCAGCCATCAAAAAAGAGAAATCTTACCATTTACATCAACATGGCTGAAACTAGAGGGTATTATGGTAACTGAAGTAAGTCAATCAGAGAAAGACAACTATCATATGGTTTCACTCATATGTGGAATTTAAGAAACAAAACAGAAGATCATAGGGGAAGGGAGGGAAAAATAAAACAAAATCAGAGAGGGAGACAAACCATAAGAGACTCTTAACTGTAGGGAACATATTGAGGGTTGCTGGATAGGAGATGGGTGGGGGGATGGGGTAACTGGGTGATGAACATTAAGGAGGGCACTTGATGTAATGAGCACTGATAAATCACTAAACTCTACCTTGAAACTAATACTATATGTTAATTTAATTTAAATAAAAAATCTTTTAAAAAGTTGACCATATTTAACAAATGTTTAGGAGTGCCTGGCTGGCTCAGTTGGTTAAGTGTCTGATTCTTGATCTCAGCTGAGGTCTTTATCTCAGGGTCTTGAGTTCAAGCCCTGCATTGGGCTCCATGCTGGGTGTAGAGCCTTAAAAAACAAAACAAAACATGGGGCACCTGGGTGGCTCAGTCAGTTAAGCATCTGACTCTTGATTTGGGCTCAGGTCATGATCTCAGTGTTGTGAGACTGAGCCCCATGATGGGCTCTGCTTTCGGTGGGGAGTGTGCTTTGGGATTCTCTCTCTCCCTCTCCCTCTGCCCTCCCCACCCCCTACCACACATTCTTTCTCTCTCTCTAAAATAAAATAAATCTTAAACAAAACCCCCCAAATATTTAAAAATTTTAATAGTTTGTCATAATTATCAAGGTGAAAGTGATTGCTTTTGGGGGGAAATCTTTTATAAAATTACATAATGTTTAGACAACTGTGCAAATATAACTTTCTAAACTACTTGATATCCTTCTTCATGTCTCCTAGAAGTGTACAGAGGACCTTGTTGGTAGTAAATAAAGATTGCTTTAATAACACATCCTATATGCACACAACAAACCATCATCTCAAACGTATTGGGATTATGGTAGGATGGGAGAACAGTCCAGAAAGGCCTGAAAGTCTGAGGTAGTTACTAGAAGAAAAAGCCTATTTCTTGCTTGGTGCTAGACTTGCCAGAGGGTCAGGTTGAACTAGAAGGAAGTCTTCGGGTCTAAAGTTTTAGGGCCTACAGTACAAACACCTATAGCAAAAATTACAAAGGGGGAAAATCACCTTGTAATTCTAGCAGTCTAACACATATTGCTTTCATTTTCTCTGTTCACTTTTTGTCCTTGATTTTACGCCTTCATTTCATGTAACTGTAAGTATAGCATAGACACAATGGTACATTCTTTTCTTCACTCAACATTATAATGTGAACACGTTTGTCTTAGTGCTATTTCAGTTGCAAGGAACATTCACTCAGTCAAGTTAAATTATCTCAAAAAAAAAAAAAAAAAGGTGTGTGTGTGGCTAATCTTGCACAAATCCCAGGACAAGAACCTAAGCCAGCTAAGTTCCATGGGAATTGGAGCCAGGACACAGCAAGCCATCAGCTACCGGAGCTGCTGTTAGGGGCTTAGGTGGGGTCCCTACTCATCTCCACATTTCCGTTCCACACTCTCGTAACTTCAGTTGTGCATCACCAACAGTGGGCACCCCAATCAACATGACCTTACGGTTCCAGAGTTTTCAATCATCCTCTCTTCAGATCACTTAAAGTCAAGTCCCGATTTGATTGACCTCATCTGTCTTTTCCATCCAGTTAGGCCGCAAGAGTCAGAGGTTTCTGCTCAGCCTGTGGATTGGCCGTCACCAGCTCAGGTGGACCAACAGCTTAGTCCAGTGGGTGTGGCTCCAGACACTAGCTCTGCAGGCAGCAAGGCCGTGTTCAGGGACCCCACCCCCCACCCCAAGCAATGCGTGTGGGTGGGCAGGCCCCAGCTCTCTTGTGGCTGCATTGTCTTCACAACTAGGAACTTCAGTGAACCACACTACGTCAGGTCCCACCATTTAGGATCCCATTCCTAGGCTGTTAGTGTTAGCTTCAGTTTAGCTCTTTTGGTTTGGGGGCTGCTACAAGTAAAACTGTGATGAACATTTTTATGCATGCTTCTTCCCTTCATCTGGATGATATAAAATAATCTTTCAATCACATTGAAATTGCATTCTCTGAGCACCTTCAGGATATAACACATAACCTTACATTTTTTGTTTGTTTGTTTCTTTAAAAAGTACCTGTATTTGCTAGAGATTTGTGCATAGGCAGTTATGGGCAAAATAAGAGGATGTGATATCTGGGATTTGCTTCAAACCCTCTAGCAAAAATATGGGGGGCAGTGGGGGAGAGCCGAAACCAGACTGGTGAGATGTTGATGACTGTTAGAGCCAACCATAGATACATGGGGATTTATTCTCTACTACTCTGTCTATTTTGCTGTTTTTCCCACTTCCCTTCTTTTCGTCTCCCTTCTGGGTTTTTTGTTCTTTTCCCCGTGTTTCCTCTTGCTACTTGGTGCCCACATGCTTCCCTCTGGATTCCCAAAAGTTTTTTCTCTGGTTTAGTCACCCCTGATATCTGCTTCAGAGGTCTCTTTTCCTTTATGGGGAAACTCCAGTCCATCCATCTACACATCCAGTCAATAACTCATTCCCATACGCACTTTGAGGCTATGTATCGGGCAACACACTGTAAAAGGTACTAACTGTAGTTACCTTCATGGTCTTTGATGTTACCAAACAGCTGTTAAGAGGAAGGCAGTCACAACTTATTTTGTACCATGAGATAAGAGACAGGCCGGTAACACTCTTGGGGATAACAGTATTTGAGAGGAGGAGCCAAGTGCCCTCTGGTCGGGTGGGCGGCATGATAAAGCACAGGGCACACTGGCAGGCAGAGCTGGGGAGAGGGTCTTCTCCTTCAGTACCTACCGCCCCCTTCCTGCCTTTTTGCTTGGTTGTTTTCAGACTTTAGGAATGTCGAACTGGAAGCTCCAATATGAGGTCGTATTTATTTAGTAAAATGGAAATTGTACCTCTTGAGATGCTGGGGATTTTTGTAACCTTTAATATAAAGCATTAAAGAGTCTCCAGTGCTCAAGGAAATTCATACTTTATGTTCATGCTGAAAAAACAAAACTCCAATAAGATGGCTTAATTTTATCTTCATTTCCCAAAGCATTAGTAGATTACAAATACTATGTGAACTAAGTGAAATCGCAGGGGGAGGATTCTGAGGTCTTTCTGATTTTAAAAGTCATGATGTAAAAAAAAAAAAAAAACAACACCCAAAAGTCAAGGTGGTTCCCGATTCTCTGAAGTTGGGACACCCAGAGGCATGATTGTGCAACCCTTTGGGTGCCTCTGTCCTGCAGGGATTGAGACTTTCCCGGAGCTCCCCACAGTTCCCTCCGCATGCTGCTACCTCTGGACTCCTCAGCTTGGACTGTATTTGCATCTATACTTGTTAGTCTCCCTGGCTGGTCTGGGAGCTTCTGTGGGATGACAAGGGTTCAGTGCCTGGAAAGCAGTTGGCCCTCAGTAAATATCAGTTGAATGCAAGACCCCCCAAAATTATTTTCTTAAAAAAAAATCCCCATCATCTTCTCCCTTATCGATTCTCCCCTGCACAGACCCCAAGATGGTCCCCTACGTTAGCCTGACTCTGAGGACCTCCTGATGAGAAAGTAAATACTTCAAAGAAACTGCCTCTGAGAGACTAAAAAAATGCAAATGATTCCCCCTAAAGGAGTGCCCACTGCAGGATGGAGACACCTGGATTCAGGCCACCCTCCATAGGCCTTTGCTACCAGCTTTCCCCTTCCAGAAACAGGATTGTTACCTTTAAACTGTGCACTGCTTCGTTTCTTTTAACAGAACTGTTCAAAGATCTCCAAACATAAGCTTGTAATTAAGACCCCACAAAAATCAATTCAGAATCTACTGTGAGCACAGCAGGTCAGCAACAAGTTTATTATTAGACTGGCAAGGTCACAGACTGGTACATGGCTAGGTGTTTGGGCCAACTTTCCTTGACTTTCTCTCCACGGGCTCCTGCTGTCAAATTTCCCTTCTGGTGTTTGCATCCATTTGCTGTGGTTGGTTTGTCTTTATGGGGGGGTGGGGGGCATGGAGTGAGGAGGGGGAAGCAAAGCAAAAGAAGTAACACGGAGTGAATGCAGGTTCCCTTAGAGCCTCTCACAGTGACTCGGGGCAATTCACCTGATCTGTGATAGTCATTTTCTCGATGTCAATATCATTAGAGGTCAGGATATCTTTTAGATAGGTCACCGTTTCTGGAGGGAGATAAGGGTTTCTCCCCAAGATCCAAACATGATCCATGTGAAAAAGCCAGACGATTGTGGTGCAGGAGTACACGAGGGCGTAGTTCTCGTAGTCGGTGGCCAGGACCCAGTATGGAGCCGACGGCATCACTGAGAACCAGAGGAGCGCGGAGTTAAGAGGGCCAGGGCAAGAGAACCTTCATCTCCAGGACCCTGGAAACCAGGGTCCTAGTTCTTCTACATGAGTGCTTCTTAACTCTGGCTTCATGTGGGAATCTTATGGGAGCTTCGAAAAATCCTAGGCCACCTCCCTCCAGGCCTGCCCAGATTCTGATGTGGAGGTGGTTGGGACTCTTGAAGGCTCCCCTGAGATTCCAGTGTGCAGCCAGAGCTCAGAGCCATCATTCTGGATCCTCCCTCCCTGGGAGCAGGTCGGTCTGCAGAAGGTGATGGTAATGGGGGGTTCTGCTGGACCCCCTAAGCTAACAGGCTGCTCTTAGCACTAGTACAAATGCGGGTACCACTTAGATAAGTGGAGTCAAGAATGCGAGGTCAGCGGCGCCTGGATGGCGCAGTCAGTCAAGCATCTGCCTTCAGCTCAGGTCATGATCCCAGGGTGCTGGGATCGAGTCCCACATCGGGCTCCCCGCTCAGCGGGGAATCTGTTTCTCCCTCTGCCTGCAGCTCCCCCTGCTTGTGCTCTCTCTCTCTGACAAATAAATAAATAAAATCTTAAGAAAAAAAGAGGATGTGAGGTCAGCGGCCCCAGGCTTTCCAAGTCTGTGCTTCCCAGCTTCCTCTAGAACCTGCCTGGGGAGGGAATTAAGGACTAATGTTGATTTGTTTGTTTTTCTTTCTGTGTGACCTTCAAAAGTTCCTCTGTTCTTAAGAATATGGTAAATCACGTGGTAACAGGTTATAAACTCTTCCTCATAAGGGGCATATAAAGATTCATTGATTGACATCTGCATAGTATCAAAAGCTCAGCATTAAAGGGTCCTTATGAAAAGAGAGGGAGGATTTACCTTCTCCGTCTGAATCCAGAAACTTCCTCTATGAACTTACCTCCACAGCCATGGTCCAAGGCAAGGAAAAGTCATAGCCCACCTTGTTAAAGTTAAGTGGAAAATGAACCCACATGGGAGAAAGCTGTGTGCTGAGCCCATAAGAACAAAAGATTTGGACACGTATGCCGTCGTGTGTGGTTTGCTTTCCTGGGTTTCAAGCATCCCACCTCCTCCGCTCAAAAATAATCCCTCTGTTTGCCAAGTCAAACCAGAACTCAACCCTCGTGAATGACCATGAGAAGCTGCACAAAGGAGGCTGAGTGTGAGAGGTCAGAGCTTGGCTGGCCATCAAGGGCCCAGCTGGGCACGAAAATAACACAACAGGGCTAGTCCGGCTGACCACCCAACAAGGTCCCTCTTCTCTCTGACTTTCTACCTGTTTATAAATATGAAAACGGAAGGACTCCTGGTGGAAAGAAGCCTGTACAAGGCTATGAGGCCCACACTGAGTGCCGTTTCTGACTTACCTTTCTAGCCCTGTTGGTGCCGGCCTGCCGGGCTCACCCATGAGAGCTTGTATTCATCAGATATCTGCTATCCGTGAATTTCCACTGCTTTGTGTGTTCCCGGCTGGACCGAGAACTCTGCAGCTCTGAGTAGCCGGGGGGGCAATATGTCTTCCAACCTCTTCTGGCAACGGCATCCTGCCCCACCTGCACACAGCCAGGCGTTCACAGGCTGTCTTCCTCCCACAGGGTCTAGCCCTCAAGACACATTTACCCAGACATTTCCTCTCAGCAAAGAAAATTGCCCTGTCGGGCGCCTGGGTAGCTCAGTTGGTTAAGCGACTGCCTTCAGCTCAGGTCATGATCCTGGAGTCCCGGGATCGAGTCCCGCATCGGGTCTGCTTCTCCCTCTGACCCTCCCCCCTCTCATGTGCTCTCTCTCATTCTCTCTCAAATAAATAAATAAAATCTTAAAAAAATAAATAAATAAAATAAAAAAACAAAGAAAATTGCCCTGTCTCTTTATTAGGAAACTCTGACAACCTCCTACTGCTTATGGAAGACACTCCAACCCATGAACATGGCTTTTGAGGCTCTGCCCAGTCTTGTGCTCCACATACCTGCCCATCCTCTGGGCTTCTCTCTGCAGGCCTTTCCTCCTGCCATTCCTGCACTTGGGACAGCCTTTCCCCCATAATGTCCCCCACACCCTGGAAGACCCAGTGCAAACATCTGACCCCTCCACCAGAGTAAATCTCTTCCTCCTCTGCTTGCCCCGCCGGCAGCTCCTGCCTCTTCGAGCTCCTGTTCCGGGCTTCCTTCGGAAGGTCATGCACATGATATTTGGCCTTGCCTCCCATCCCCATCCCTCTGGGGAGTTGGGAGTCCCAGGTTTTGGTCCCAAGTCGGCCTCTAATTAGTCCAGTGACCTTGCCTCCATCACCTAGCTTTTCTGCACTTTGACTATCTTATTTGTGAAAATAAACAAGAGAAACTGACATGTATGAAGCCCCTTGCAGCTTACAGAGCATGTGCCATCTCTTTTACCTTTACGCTACCGGGCACAGAGGTGACGTTAATTGCCCGTGGTCCCATGTGCAGGCAGAACTCTTTTCATCTCCCAGCCTTCCTATCTTGGTGTATAAACTAAGAACTTCCTCTCTGCCCCCCTGCAGGGCTTTGATGGGGGGTGGGAGGAGGGGTTCCTCTTGCAGCTGTGACTTCAGTGTCTGCCTCCTGTGTGGGGAGAGGGACCCTCGAGCAATCTGGGCATTAGGAAGTCTCACATTTCTGAGCTGGCTTCTCCCGTGTCGGTATCAACAGTAAAACGAATATTTGGTGCTTTCTCTGTTGCCTGGGTCCATTCCTCAGTTAGGCCAGAGCTCAGAGGGCAAATGCCCATGATCAAATATCCCTCAGGGAATGCCACGGTGTGGCGACAAAGTGGCAGACAGAGCCAGGGCTCAAAGTTACCATCACTCTTGTCATCTCTTGCTTCCAAGCTTTTGCACATATCAATTGTTCTGCTAATAACACCACTACTAACTACTACTAAGTACTAATTTTTTGGGCCTCCATCCCCTCTGGGAAACATGACAGGATTGGGTCTCCTACTGCTCATGCCCTTGCGCTGTTGTCTGTGCTTCCTCTATTGAAACATGGTAGTTTTACTGTAAACTGCCTGGGTACTTGTCAGTATCCACACTGGGGTGTAAGCCCCTCGGGGACAAGGGCCAGCGCTGTCTGGCTCATCATCGCATCTTCGGTGCCTAGCCCCGAGCTTGGCAAGTAGCAGGTGCTCAACAAATACATATGTATTAAGTCACTACAGGTGACACCCAGATGTGACAGGAGTGTTCCTGCCCGGGGCTCTGACTTACCATTCTAGGTAGAAAAGGCTCTAGCTTTCAGTTTGCATACATCCTATCCCTGAAACCTCCTGAGGGTAGTGAATACTTACACCAGAAGAACTTAACTCCCAGCTTGGCAGGCTCGGTAAGGTTGCCCTGGGTGGCTTCACCTTCAATTTGGTTCACGGTTCCATCAGATCTGTAATGAGTTAAAACAAAACAAAACACCTTAACTCATTGGAAGCCAAAAATCAATGAAAGGCAAGATGTGTAACACTAAAGGACCAGGACACTAAGACTGTGATTGATGGTTAGGAAGGCTCTGTCCCGTTTCCTTTGTCACTGTCTCAGACCAAGCGGAGGAAGATGGCCTTGGAGTGATAAGAAGCAACAACTGAAATGCTCCAGGACCAGATAATATGTTAGGCCCTTGCCCGTTAGGCCTGTTTTTCGAGTCCTGCAAGGCCATTTCCTGCTCTCAGTCTCCAGAGGGGTGGGAGTAAAAGAGAAGAGAAAAACAAACAAACAAAACAACCTAATACACTAAGAAGATTCGCTTCTTTAAAAATGAGAATGAACCAAAGGAAAAAAACAAGGACTGCTGTGATTACTAGAAGTCTGGAGATCTGAAAGCTTTCCCTGCTCTTGGGGCCTCAGGGACATCAGTCCCATAAAGGCGTTCATACGCCTGAGCTCTGAGACCCCTAGCCAGTCCTGCAAAGCTTCTGACTGAGTGCAGGAGGTTTTGACACAACTCAGGTAAAACAGCAGCGAGGAAACATTTGTGATTCTCAGAAACTTAGTTAAATGTGAAGAAACGCACATCTTACACCGAATGCCACCTTACACATACAACTGGTCATTTCTTTCTTAGTGGTTTATAAAATGGTGGTGTGTCTTAAAAGTGATGGTCTTAGATTGGATGAAGTACTTTCACTCTTCTGAAGGGAGCTGACTCCATTTCCGAGTGACGTGCTACGACCCCGGGGACCTCGGGGACAGGGAAAAGGCCTAGGGATGCACCGAAGGAGGGTGCTCACACATCACAGTGCTCTTCCGAGGAAGCTGACGGAGGACCAGCCCATTCACCACTCCTCAAGGGGCAAACTAAAACTAGAGCAATTGCGTGTGTTAGAAAGTCGGTAAGCTATGGTGACTGGCGATCGATGTCCCAGAAACCAGACAATAAGCAACAGGTAAGGACGGATGGCAAATGTACTCTGACGCTGCTGGATGCAGAGTCTGTCATCAAGTAGGGCTGGAGACCAGGCCCAGCGCTGTCCCCTGGAACTCAGCTGGGAAGACAGGAAGATGGTCCCTTTTCATTTGCATACAGTTGCTTAGCAACAAACCAGACTCCTCTCAACAGACTTTCCCCCCTTCCTTCATCATTTATGTTTTGTCCAGAACAGTTTTCAAAACACCAGTCTCTGATCATAAACTCACACTTTGTTCATGGAAAAAATACACTTGTATTTTCAAGGGTAGCTCCAGATTAACGGAATAGGCTGTATTTATTAAATGATTACTCCACACCAAACACTAAGTGATTTACACGTGTTACCTCATCCAAACGCTCACAAAGCCCTGTGGAGGGAGGTTCTATGATTATTTCCATTTTACAGAGAGGAAACAGAGGCTTCGAGAATGATCATAACTCACTGAAGATCACATCGTTAGTATTTGACAACCAGGATTTGAAACGGGGCAGCCTAACTCCCAAGCCCGAGCCCTTCAGCTCCGAGCCCGGTGCCAACTGCTCTAGCTCTCAAATCCCCTGACCCTGGCTAAGAGCAGCTTGCTGAGACTGGGCACTGCGTCTCCGCCCATCCTGCAGTGTCCCGAAAGGAAAACCACACCCCTCCCTGAACCAGCAAACCTTTCTCCGTGTGCCCTTGTATTTTAAACAGACGTGACCCTGCATGCGGAGCAACCTAATACTCAGGACACAGTTCAAGAGGACTCCCTGCCAGCTCCACAGGACAGTCCAAAGACTCTCATGGGTTTGGGGATCTGTGTCATTGTCTGACTCTTGGCCACGGAATGGGACAAAATATTTGAAATGAGGTCATCGCAACTTTAGATGGGCGCCTGCCTCCCAATCCTTGTAGCCCTTCCTGGGCTCTAAAATAAGCTGGTTGTCTCTTTACAGGCCCTTAAGGTTTTTACTTTGTTTCTACGATGTATGCAGGGCCAGGGAGTCACCCCACTGTGTCTTGGCTCACAGGAAGCTTAGTGGATAAGAGGATGGCCACACAAAGCGTCTGGGAGCCTGAGTAAATTCCAGGCTGGGGTGTGGTTGTTTTCTTGGAGTTGAACACAGTTCTCAGATCCTGTAGGGAACAGGAAGGACAACCCCTCATCCCCAACCTTCCTTTCATGTGTCCTCTGTCCTCTTCCCCATTTCACTTCTCCCCGGGCTTGAATCTCAGCGTTGTTGCTTATAAGCTGTGTGGCCCTTGGGCACATTACCTCTCTGTACTTCAGTTTTTCTCATCAAGAAAAGTGGGGTTAATAATAGTCCCTACTCCAGGGTTGCTGTGGGGATTGTATAGTCCCTACCCCAGGGTCGCTGTGGGGATTAAATGAATACGTATGTTCATTTACATGTACATACATAGAGGTCCACACGTGTATACATACGCATACAGAATAGTGCCTTGCACATAGGAAATGCTTAATATTTGTTACTATCATTTATTGTTGCTCTTATCTTTGTTGATGGAAGGTGGCTAGGAGCACTTTCTGGGGCTTTTTTAAAGTTTATGTGTGCTTTCTAAAGTATGAATTTTTGTATCAAATAGAAATCATTAGAAGGCCTCAGTAAGGGGCGCCTGGGTGGCTCGGATGGTTAAGCGTCTGCCTTCGGCTCGGGTCATGATCTCAGGGTCCTGGGATCGAGTCCCGCATCGGGCTTCCTGCTCCTTGGGAGCCTGCTTCTCCCTCTGCCTCTCTCTCTCTGTCTCTGTCTCTCATGAATAAATAAATAAAAATCTTAAAAAAAAAAAAGTGTATAAAAAAAAAAAGAAGCCAAAAGTAGACTTCTACAGACTATCCTGTTCACATAAACTAGAGTGGGACTATGTCTGTAATAGTCAAAGCTGCCTGGAGATGGAATAAATTGTCATGGAAGGCGATGAGCACCCATCAGTTCCTGGAAGGATTCAAGCAGAGCTGGATGTCCTCTGTCAGTAGATAATGTACAAGGGCTTCTCTCTTGGTTTGGAGATCAGATGAGAAGGTCGCCCCTGTCCTTTGCTATGAGAGTATCTATTTCGCAATGAGAGCAGGAACCCCGCAGTCTGGATTCCTGTTGAGTCCCTAGTGCCTTTCACAGGGAGTACACATACAACAGTAACATAGTACTCACAAGGAGTACACGATACAGCAAGATGTTCAGCAAGTAGTCTTGCAAGTAAATGAGTGGCTTCTAGTCCCCGCGATCCCGCCTGCCCAAAGTTGTCATCTCAGGACGTGCTGTGAGCGGGAGTGCAGACCCAGCCACATCGGCATCCCCCCGAACCAGACTGCAAGGACACCCGGTCATCCCAGGACAGCCATCTGCAGGCTGGCTCCGGGCTGTGTTGCTTGTGAAACCACAGCCGCTCACCTCAACTCCTGGTTTACCACTTTGATGTTTCCGTTTTCCATTAGCGAGTAGTTGGCTTGGATGCAGCTTCCCTTCTCAAAGCTCACTGGGATCTTCTCAATTTCGTACCATCGTCCAAGATACTGCAGAGATAACAATAAGCAGAGAAAACCCTGTGGCTCTCTGGGGACCTGCAAACTCTTCCCTATTGTTGTCTTTTAGAGCAGAGCCCTTTCCCGGGGAAACCAAGCAAAATGGGCTGCATTGTTCACAACATCAACTGAGCAAGATATTGATTCAAAGGAGAGTAAGTGAATCGGATGTGCAGGCATTGGTCGAATGGCACATCTTATTCCTAAAGTGCTCTTTATTTAGATACGCTGTCAGTTGCCCCTCCAGCCAAAATCTATGTGAAATTCTAGACTCTGTAAAAGAGAGGGAGCAGTCCAGGTGATGTAAGGTGCCACCTCAAATATTTTGTGATTCTACGAGGCATCTTTGAATTGTGTGCAAAGTCAGATATGTTCACTGTGGGGGACTGGGCCTCCAGAGTTGGTTGAATTCTCCTCATATGACCCCGGACAGGGAGCTGGTCACAAAGGCTTTTGGCAGGTGATCAGGAGTTAGAAGACTGGTATCATCCACTTCCACTGGGGGCTTGGTCTCAGTTCATACCTTCGTGCACAGAGTCAGCCTTAAAGGAAGTGTGCAACGGAGTGGGTGAGGGTGAGGGGAGACAGGTGTTTTCATGCTTCCATGCATTGCCTTGCATGGAGACTACTCCAATTTACAACCTTCATGGGGGGTAATTTGGCAATTATCTAGCAAAGCTGAAAATGCATATAGTGCGTATATGAGGTTATTTGTTGTGGTACTATATGTAAGAACTAGACAGGAAACTAGAGTCTAAGTGAGCATTAGTAGGGGACCTGAGTCCATAAATGATGGCACATTCATACAATGGAATGTTATACACCCTCTCTTAAAGGAATCATATGCAATTATCTCCAAGATACATTCAATGGAAAAAGAGCTGGGTGAAAAACGGAGTATATGGAAAAATGGGGGGAAAGGTTATTATATTCATTTTCTATTGCTGCTGTAACAAATTACCACAAGCTTACAACTCAAATTTATGGTCTCACAGTTCTGTTCATCACAGTTCTGTACATCAAGTGAGCTGGGTTAAAATCAAGGTGTTGGCAGGGCTGTGTTCCTTTCTAGAGGCTCTAAAGAACTCTGTCTTTTTGCCTTGTCCAAGTTCTAGAGGCCACCCATATTCCTTGGTTGGTGAACCCCTTCCTCCATGTTCAGAGCCAGCAAAAGCGGGAGAGATCCTTCTCACATTGCACCTCTCTGATTCTTGTTCCATCATCACGCCTCTCTGACCACAGCTAGGGAAGGTTCTCTGCCTTCAGTGATTAGACTGGGCCCACTGGATAAACCGGGCCACTCTTGCCATCTCCAAGTTTATAACTTTCATCACATCGGCAAAATCCCCCTTCCCGTGGAAAGTAGCATATTCACAGGTTCCAGGGATCAGGGTGTGTACATCATTCTGCCTACTGCATTTATGTATGTATATGTGGATGTATACATTATCTCCCAAAAGATACACAATGAACTGTTTTTACTGGCTGCTACTAGGGAGGGAAACTGAGGTAGGAAGGAAACAGGGGTAGGAGAAAAACTTTTCATCGAATGTTCTTTGGTACATTTAGAATTTTGAACCATGTGGATATATTTACTTAGTCAAAATATTAATTCAAAGTATTTTAGAAATTTAAAAATGTATTATTCAACAAAGGAAAATCAGAGATGCCCTCACCTTCAAAAAAGTCAGACTTTGAACTGAGAGTGTACTGCAAACAGGGGGCAGTATTGCTCCAGTCACATGGCTGTTTGCTCAAATATATACCCACGTTTATGACATAAAGTTCCACTCATTTATTAAAGCATATCTTTCATTTAAAACCACTGAAATTGACATTCATTTAAAGCACCCAAAAATAAGGTTAGAGGTCATTTGGTTTCCTAGGCATCCTCAAAAAAAGCTCCATTTTATACAGATCATTTAAAATAGTTCTATTATTGTTAAGGTG
The DNA here is from genome assembly GCF_011800145.1 of Mirounga leonina. NCBI lineage: Eukaryota > Metazoa > Chordata > Mammalia > Carnivora > Phocidae > Mirounga > Mirounga leonina. The sequence continues at coordinate 84,196,586 of NW_023270268.1, forward strand.
ACTTTAGTGCTCCACAATTAAAACTGAGGAAGCATGATTTTCCAGAAAAGAGGAAACTCAGAGGTGGAAGATTGCTTTTCATGTCATGCTCCCCTATAATTTTATAATATTTTTGCGAAAGCCCTTTCATGGTTTTGGGTCTGTTTCTCTATCCACATAAGAAGAATGCAACGTGTAAAAAGAATCTTGGAGGTGGCTCAGCCGGTTGGGCTTCCGACTCTTGATTTTGGCTCGGATCATGATCTTGGGGTTGTGGGATTGAACCCGGATTGTGGAGCCTGCTTGGGATCTTCTCCCTTTCCCTCTGCCCCTCCCTGCTTGTGCACACACGTGCGCTCTCTCTCTCAAAAAAAAAAAAAAGAAAAGAAAAGAAAAGAAAAAAGAATCCTGGAAAGGAAGAAGTAAAACTCCCTTTATTTGCAGATAACATGATTTTGTAATAGAAAATCCTAAGGAATCGACACACACAAAAACTATTAGAACTAATAAATGAAATCAGCTAGGTTAAATGATACAAGATCAATATACAGAAATCAAATAGCTTTCTACACTTACACTGAATACTGTAAATTATGAAAATTCCATTTACAATAGCATCAAAAGAATAAAATACTTATGAATAAATTTAACCAAAAAACGCAAACCTTATACTCTGAAAAATACAAAACGTTGTTGAAAGAAATTAGAGAAGACCCAAGAGTAAATGGAAAGATAACCTATGTTCATGGATTAGAAGGCTTAAAATTATTAAGATGACAATATTCTCCAGACTGATCTAGATTCAGTGCAGTATTTATAAAAGAGAAATACAAACAACTCTGCTTTTTTGCAGAAATTGACAGATCCTAAAAGTCGTATGGAAATGTAAAGGACCCAGAATAGTCAGAAGAACAAAACTGGAGGCCTCAAATATTCTAATTTCAAAACTTACTACAAAGCTATAGTAATCAACACTGTATAGCACTGGCATAAGGATAGACGTATAGAACAATAGAATAGAATTGAGAGTCCAAAAAAACTCTTGCATATATATGGCCAATTGATTTTCAACAAAGATGCCAAGATTATTTGATGGGGAAAGAATAGTCTTTTCAACAAAGAGTTCTGGGACAACTGAATATCCAATATCAAAGTTTCACATCAATAAAGTGAAAAGACAATCCACAGGACGTGGGAAATATTTGCACATCCAATATCTGATAAGAGGCTTGTATCTAAACATATAAAGAACTCTCAGCTCAATAATTAAAAGATAAATAACCCAAGTAAAAGATGGGCAAAGGACTCAGACATTTCTCCAAAGAAGATAGACAAATGGACAATAAACACATGAAAAGATGCTCAACGTCATTAACCATCAGAGAAATGCAAATCAAGACCACAATGAGATTCCACTTCGTGCCCACTAAAATTTTAAGGACTATAATCAAAAAAGATGGCAATAACAAGTGTGGGCAAAGATACGGAGAAATTGGTGTCAGACACTGCTGGTGGGACTGTAAAATGGTGATGCAGTTCTTTTGGAAAACAGTCTGGCAGTTTCTCAAAAAAGTTAACGTGGAGTTACCGTCTGACCTAGCAATTCTCCTCCTAGGTATATGCCCAGGAGAACTGAAAATATATGTCCCCAAAAAAACTCCCACAAAAATAAACACACAAAAACCGTGTACATGAATGCTTATAGCAGCATTATTCCTGATAGTTGAAAGTGTAAACAACCCAAATGATGAACAGATAAATAACATGTGGCATTATCTATGCAGTAGAATATTATTTGCCAATGAAAAGAAATGAAGTACGGATACATAGTACACTATGGATGAGCCTTGAAAATACTATGCTGAGTAAAAGGAGTCAGTCACAAAAGACCACACATTGTATGATTCCACGTCTATGAAATGTCCAGAATAAGCAAATTCATAGAGACAGGTTGCCTGGGGCAGGGAGGGGCGAGGGGGAAATGGAGAGTGACTGTTTATGTGTAGGGATGATGAAAATACTCTAAAATTGATTGTGGTGATGGTTTCATAACTCTGCGATTATACAAAAAAAATTAAAACATTGAAAGTGAACTGATATGGTATATGAATTATATTCCAATAAAACTTTTTTAAACATCCCGCTTTATTCTTCAAAAGACTTTTGTAAATACAGATCAACTATAATTTTCAAAGTGTCTTGGGATTTTTTACCCCCAAATTGAAATATAATTCAAATTCCCTGGATTTTTTCTGGAAAGTCTCCTGTGGCTTAGCAGGGTTACCTCAATAAAGGGACCAGCCTGTAATAGTTTTGGAGTAAGTCAATGTAAACTGTACTATGTGTCTCCTTCCTCCCTCCCCTCTGTGACTCTCTATTGATGGTGCTCCTTCCCCACAGCCCCCGGGCTCTGAGCTCTCTTCCCTCACTCCTCTACCTACTCCGTCCCCTGAGAGGTCCCAACACTCATTCACACTGAGGAGGGAGTGACTGGCAACAATTTTAATGTTACCCATCATGAGTGCAGCCTCTTAAAAAAAAGATCCAAAGTTTCCGCTAAGGAGAAAATGTCTGAAGAGGGAGATTCTAGGCATGAGTTCGCAGCAACGGGAGCCATTTCGTGTTACCCAGTCGCTGCCTCGGCAGTTCCCTGCGTGTATATATGTACACATATGCACAGTAAGGCTGGGCCTGATCCCACAAAGAAAAACCACATATGGGGGATCTGGTTATATTGGTATCTTTTTAGCGCAGGGAACAAAAAAGCCTCTTGGGGGAGTTCTGTCTTCTTCTAGGCCCTGCGTGAGGAATCCGTGGCTGTCCTGCCCAGTGGCGAAGCCTGGTTTTGAATCCCACTCTGCAGTGATTAGCCGGGTGACCTGGGTCAGTGATGAGCTGTGTGACATTGAGCTTCTTCATCCGTAGAATGCGGATAATAGCTCCGGAACAGCTGCTGCCCATGAACTAACTGCCCCATGTCCTCTCAGCCTAGCTGGGTTCACCTCGGCCACCGTGGACAATTCCCACACACCGCCAGCTACCCACCTTGAGCCCATGCCTCCCCCTCTGCCGGAAGGCCTTGCCAGCACCACGGGAATACCCACAGCCCGCTCACATCCCTCCGTGCGACAATCTGAGGAGCATTCTACACATTTCCTCAGAGGATCCCCAGCAGGACGGAACCCTGTTGTTAACAGTGTTACTGTCGAGAAATGCATCCTTTATTGCTGTCCTGCTTCTCTGTCCCTTCCCCACATGCCCACGGTGCTTCCTGGGATCATCTTCCCCAAACCCTCTGCTCCCCAGTTCTTGCCTCAGAGTCTGCTTTGGGGGATCCCCCAATAGGATAAGTACCTACCCCAAGGCTTGCTGTGGGACTCAAAGCAGAATACTCACACTGAAGCCTAGAGGGTGGTTATTCAAACCAATAGGAGGTTAGCCTTTTACCGCACCTTGTTCACATCAAAATCCTTCTGCACTGGAGGGCTCGGGCATTTCCCAAGGTGGAAGGCTTGTCCGTCCACAGCACTGAAGAGGCCGACCAGCACGGAAAGCAGCAGCTCCCTCACCATCTTGGGGCTGAGGATGGAACCTGGGGTTCAGAGAAACAAAGCAGCTCTGGTCGTTCTGGGCCTCCCGAGGACACGCAGTCACCAGGGGATAATTTCTGGGGACCTCTTTGGGGACCTTCCCCTAAGCCTTTGCAACAGTCACGCTGCAGGGTCACCTGAGTCAATGGTGCTGTGAGCCCTTCCGCCCCCGGGAGCCTCTCCAGACCTTTTGTCCCTCCAGGAGAGCACACTCTGCCTGGTGTTGGAGCTCGTTGGATTTATTTTGCAACTGCTCCCTCCCAAGTATGCATTTTTCAAGGAGGGACACTCCCAGAACCTGGCAATGTCAGGCACAGTCCAGACTTGTTGACGGAGAGAAACAGTGTGGGGTGGGGGCAGGCAAAGGGGGAGGTGGAAGCTATTGAGTGAACCATGCAAGAGAAAAAAGATGAACATAAATCGTGCATGACATTTAGTGTCTTATGAGAGTCGTAAGAGAAATGCCTCCCTGATCCACACCCCACACCCCTACCCCATCTTGGGGGGCTGTTTACCAACTCAGGAGTAAGCCTGAGACCTGAACAGGCAGCCGCGTGCTGGGAACCCCACGGTCACCCCGAATGGGTCTGAATGCGGGCTTTGCCACATACTAAGTATAACTGTGTCCAGTTCACACTTTAGCTTCCTGGTCTATTAAGTGGGAATAACAACCATACCAACCTCATGAAGTTTTGCGAGAATTAAATGAGATGCTACAGAGAGAGCATTTAGGGTGGTATGTGACACAGAGAAAATGCTTTATAAATGCTAGTTGTTGTTAGCATGAAAAGCAGAAACAAATAGTTATTTCCTGAATTTCTCTTTGGACCTCTGTTGGGGATATCTTCCATAGATGTGCATTTATTATTTTTTTTTTTAGTTGAATAGACAGGGACACAGATGTGCATTTAGCTAGAGGCGGGCCAGCAGCTGGCAACGGGCATTTTGGCCCAAGCGCCCTTCCCTGCTTCTTGCCTGCCACTTGACTGTGGCTCCACAGGAGCTATTTCCAGCTCTTTGCCTTTCTCCCTGCAAAGGAGAGGACTGAATCAATGCAAGCAAAATGTTCTCAGATCTGAGCACTTAAAAGGAGGTGTCATAACAGGATTAATTATAACCACTTTATTATGGTTAAACCTCCAAATAACCTTTAATAATCGATAGCTTTTCTTCTGGAGGTTTCGTTGCTCCGTTTTCAAAGGAACAGTTACATAATGAGTAAAGCTGCCAGCCGGGGATGGTGGTGGCGGGGTGGTGGTTGAGACTCCCTTGAGCAAGCCAAGTCGGTGGTAGGACCCCACCTTCTCTGAGAATCCATCTCCCATCAGCTCCTACCACCACGTAAACAACACCTGTCTTTTAACCTTTTGGGAGATGATGGAATTGCCTGAACTGACACAAATTTGCATCCATCTCCAAGAAATTCTTAGAACCATGGAGCTCTACTCTTGGCCCTCAGTAGGCTCCAAGCTCAGTGCCTTGCCCAGAAGATCTAACCTCAAAGGATGGTCACACATTATGCACATTCTACAGGGTCCCCCAAACTGGTAGGACTTGAGAGGTCCTTTACCCACCCTCCAAGCCCCCTACACATGGGAAGCTGAGGGCCAGAAGGGGCAGAGAGCTGGGACTCGGGGGCCGTTGCCAACTAACTGTCCGTCCTGCAGCGACCTTGAATCATGCTGCCTTCTGTACACCGCCTTTGGTGGCTTTCCATAAACACCTCTCTCTGCAACCTTGATGAGCCTCATTTCACCAAGTGACAGTTACACCAAAAGCCAGTTCCCTGTCTTACTCTGACAAATATTAAAAAATGTTCTATTGTGGGCTGAAACATGTGCTTTAGCTCTGTAGGAGGATTTCAGAGCTAATTCTTACCCTTGCTCGCATCTTTTCCAAAGATGCTTCTTTCTTGCCGTAGTTTTATTCCTATGGTTAAAACTTTTTGTAGAGAGAAAGGGTTGATGGCATCCACAGTTTCTTTTCCAGGCCCCTCCCATTCTAGTTCACGCCACACTTCTCGAGCACCTTCTGAAGGGGAGGCAGGAGGGAGAGGGCTCGGAGACAAGAGGAGCAAAGTAAAGCCATTTCGGCTTTAGGCTGACCCTTTAACCTAAAAGTCGGCAGGTCGTAAAAAGAGTTAACAAGATCCGACTCACAGAAGACCACAAGACCCCTCCGGCAGTAAAAGCCACAAAGGTCCGACATTCTTAAAATTGCTCCCTGCAGGTAATTTCATGATCCTAAAACAATGGAAAAACACACCACCCAATGTAAATGATAAACCCAAAGTTAAAGAGTGAGCCCCTCCCTATATGGTTAGCTAATTTAAAAAACCGTATAAAATCCTTTATTAGAGGCAAAGGGGAGTCCTCTTCCTCAGTTGGAAGGAGAGACTGCTACTTTGTGAGGTAGCTGCTTTCTTCTATACTTAATAAATCTTTGTCCCTTTCTCTCAATGGCTTGCCCTTGAATTCTTCCCCGTGCAAGGGCAAGAACCCTCTTGGCGATGGGCCTGAGGCCCTCCCTCTGGGGCCTCGGCCCCATCCCGCATCAGAGGTAAGTCACATTATTAACATATACCTGTGAACTTGGCTATGTGTGACCTGTATGTTTGCATCATCTTCTAATACTAATAGGAAGACTGTCTTAATGAGGGGAGTTTACATATTTTAAAAATAAATATAATTTAAATGCTCTTTTAACTGAATATTAAATTATTTCATAATAATTCCGCTAAGGTTATGGTGCACCCACCCTGGACCAGCACTGACTCTGTGAACTGATACCTCTTGAGTATACTCACACTCACTGAACTTCCCCATGGAGAAGCCCTGGCCTCAGTATATTGAGTGGGCCCCACACTGTATCACCACCATACCCTACCTGTTAGGGTCCTGCATTGACATTCTCTTTGCCCTCAATGCTGTTAATGAGCCCAGGTTACTTCCCGCGAAGCTCTGAAGCCAGAGCTTACTCACACCAGGTCTCCTCGGAGCCTGTTCTCTTAACACCTGAGTATTAGTGAGGACATGGTCCCTGCTTTCAAAGAGCTGCCGATCATTAAGGACTAGATTTTTAGATTTCACGTGATAAAACAAAATACATTTCCACAAGTAAATGGGTCTAAAAAACCCATTTAGCTATTGAATCTAACAAGAAAATATGTCTTCTGAAGAAAACAGGTTTGTATCATATTGTTAAATGCATTTCCTATTCACAGGATTAATTCTAGCTCACTTTCCAGTTAATTTTACTGTAGCACACCGGTGGATGACAACTCCCCGAGAACTCATCTAGTCCAGTATTGGTGTAGGGAAGATTTTCTTCTTGTCTGTATAGCATGCAAGAGGGTGCCCTGTGCAAGCAGAAGACTTGGAGATGAGTCAACATGGGGTTGGCACCCCAGTCTGGTATCTGTTGGCAGTCTTCTCTTAGACTTGTGGTTTGGGATAGTGGAACCTCAGCTGCATCGTCTGAAAATGGCATGAATAGTATCTACCTTGTAAGGGTGCTTGAGGAAAAATGAGACCAAATTTGCCAAGCAGCTGGTACAAACCCTCCATCCTGTTAGTTACTATTTTTAGCCGAAAAGGGGGCAGTGAAAAGCCAAGACTGCCTCTAGTTCAAGCATCATTCATCATAAATGAAAATTAAAACCACAGTACGTACCTTTTTTGTCAAGATGAAGGCAGTTTCCACATGCAAACTCATCCAATTTAGGATTCGTTCTCTTGTTGACTGGCTTCTCCCAAGCTATTTTATAAGCTTCATAGGGTCATTGATGTTTACTTTTAATGCCTGCCACACCCCCTCCAGCTCAGGAAGGCTGGCCTAAAAGCTTAGCTCTGTACCAAACACAGAGATGGGATGTTTTGTCCATTTCCCTCCCCCAATTTCCTTCACAGCTGCTCCCTGCAAAAGAAACAATGAGATACTGTGTGTGTGTGGATGTGAGAGAGGGAGAAAGACAAAGTGCATTTCTTTCAAAACATCTTTTTTGCTCTGTGGGTTTTCTAATTTAATTTTCTCAGTCAGAATGCACTTTTAAGTTCCAGCAAGATGAGTTGCAACATGTTTTCGAGCATCTGGTATTTATTTTTCATTTTTGTGTAAATGAAAAATCAACAATCTCATTTCCTGACACGGAGCATGAATTCCACCCCATGTGGTCTCTGGCCTGGAATGTGGCTCAGGCAACAGGGTGAAAGTTAAGAATTACAGGTGGCTTTTTTTGTGATCCTGGGGAAGCCACCCACTTCTCTGAGTCTCGGGCTCCCCACGGTGAGGTAGGGACTGTCATTTCTGTCTCTGCCAGAGCTCAGCGTACAGGGGAGATGACCAGTTGGGAAAGAGCTGGGGCTAAGAGCTGAGAATGCCAAAGGTGTATCTTGCGCAGCTTCTCGCTCCTGACGGCTCATCCCCTCCCAGCTGCATATTCTCCGTGGCCTCTTCCTGCCTGGGGTAGAAGTGGACTTAAGTCGCTCATTCCACAGAGATGGGGCTGGGCCTCATCCCTCTCGGTGGAATGAGCAGCTTTGAATCTTAGGACTTAGATTCTGTGCCTTCGTGATAAGGCAGGAGGTGTTTTTAGGGGCACGTAGATAAGACAGTACCTTTGTAGGAGACTTCAATTCCCAAATAAAATGCATTCTCCAATTTCTAAGCAATAGAGAGAAATTTATAGCACTAGGCCTTATGCACATGAAAATAACAACAACAGCAACCAAAGCGAATCCTTGACATAGCAGACCCTGTGAGATAGAACAGAAGTTCTGATTTCCGTTCAGGCCCTGACTTGCTGGGTCCCTCAGTGCCCTGCTGGCTCTTGCCCTCTCTCCTCCCGCGTCCTTGCTCAAATGTTACTTCCTTTAAAAGGCCTTCCTGACCTTTGAAAAATAGTGCTCTTGTCACTACTACTTTGCCCGCTTTATTATATCCTTGTTACAGCTTTACCTGAAATTATACCCCTGATTCGATGTATTTTTTGCTTCTTGTGTTTCCCCACTAGTATATAAGCAACACGAGTGCAGAGAATTTGTCTCTTTGACTCCCTGCTGTACCCCCCGGTGCAAGAACACATTATAAGCACTCAATAAATAAATTGAACGGAAGGGATCTACCTATTCAAAGAATTTACTGAGGGGCGCCTGGCTGTGGAGAGTGTGACCCTTGATCTGGGGGTTGTGAATTCCAGCCCCATGTTGGATGTAGAGATTACTTAAAAAAGAACAAAAACATTTTTGGGGGGCCTGGCTGGCTCAGTCTGTACAGCATGTGACTCTTAATCTCAGGGTTGTTAGTTTAAGCCCCACATTGGGCATGGAGCCTTCTTTAAAAAAATAAATAAAAAAGAATTTACTGAGAATTCTAAGGTCTGCAAAAGGAACTAGAGGTAATTAAGAGACTTTTATTTGAGGGCGCCTGGGTGGCTCAGTTGGTTAAGCGACTGCCTTCGGCTCAGGTCATGGTCCCAGAGTCCTGGGATCGAGTCCCACATAGGGCTCCTGGCTCGGCGGGGAGCCTGCTTCTCCCTCTAACCCTCTCCCCTCTCATGCTGTTTCTCTCTCTCTCTTTCTTTCTCAAATAAATAAATAAATAAAAAGAGACTTTTATTTGAATTGTTTTTCTGGGAAACTATTAACCTGTAAATTTCTGTGTCTTCTTGACCTGCATCACATTTGTTACCAGGAATTGCCTGTCATTAAAGAAATACACAGTTAATTTCTCGTTAACCTCATAAAAAGAATATTTTTCTTTACTCTAAATAACCACATCGTTTTCCACAAAGCAATGTTGCTCAAGTTTCCAAATATGTAAGTTGGAGATCGATATATTTTATCTTTTTTTTTTTTAAAGATTTTATTTATTTATTTATGCCTCAGGTCATGATCCTGGGGTCCTGGAATAAAGCCCCACGTGGGCTCCCTGCTCAGCAGGGAGTCTGCTTCTCCCTCTGCCCCTCCCCTGCTTGTGCTCGAGCTTTCTCTCTCTCTCTCTCAAATAAATAAAATCTTTAAAAATTTTTTTAAAAATAAAAGATTTTATTTATTTATTTGAAGGAGAGAGAGAGTGCAGGGGGGGAGCAGTAGGGAGAGAGGGAAAGAGAGTCCCAAGCAGACTCCGCATAGAGTGCAGAGCCCAATGGGGGGCTCGATCTTACAACCCTGCGATCAGAACCTGAGCCAAAACCGAGTCAGTCCCGTTACTGACTAAGCCACCCAGGCACCCCGATATATTTTACCTTTTATTCCTCAGCTTGAATCAGCTGACTGTACTGGCCTAGGAGTCACAGCCTGAGAAAAATCACATTATCTTTCTGAATCTCAGTTTATTTTTTCCTCTAAATGTTGGCAAATGATATAATTTAGGGAAATCCTCTCTTTGCATGTTTCTGGAATGTAGAGCCAAGCACGAGTTTCTATGCATCATAAAACAAATCAGACCCATGTTCTAAATAAATCTTTATTTTTAGTTTTTATTTTATTTTTAAATCCAAAATAGTACACATTTATTGTAAACAAATAAAATAGTACCGAAATGTAGGACTCAGAAACTGTAAGTGCCTCATAATCCCACACCTCATGACCATTGTTATGTTTGCAATTATTCTCGCTGGGAATTCATACACAGATAGTAACAATAGTAACCACATAGTAACATAGTAACAATAGTAACATAGTAACAATAGTAACCACAATATCCAGTGTCCTGAAACTTGCTTGTTTTCATGTAATAACATATCTCTTTGTCTATCCTCTCCGTCAGTCTCTTACCTGCGGCAAAACTTTGCTTTTACCTGACAGCATATTTCTTCAAGGACACAGTCTGTGGTTTCACAGGGAAGTAGCTTTCTGGGTGGGTGATCTGCCATCCATCCAGGTGCTTGTTTCAGGAGTTTCACTCTAACACTCTCAGGGAAGATGAATTTGTTTCGGTGGACTTTTTGTAGTAAGAAATAGAAAACCATTCCATCTTTTTTTTTTTTTTTTTTAAAGTGTTTCCCTGGGGGCGCCTGGGTGGCTCAGTTGGTTGAGCGACTGCCTTCAGCTCGGGTCATGATCCCAGGGTCCTGGGATCGAGTCCCGCATCGGGCTCCCTGCTTGGCGGGAGGCCTGCTTCTCCCTCTCCCCACTCCCCCTGCTTGTGTTCTCTCTCTCGCTGTGTCTCTCTGTCAAATAAATAAATAAAAATCTTTAAAAAAAATAAATAAATAAAGTGTTTCCCTGGTAAACATGTCTTCATTAATAAGTGGTTCTCTCAAATACTGGAGTCGTCCTGCCTGCCCTTCTGAAGTGATTTTTCTTTTGTCAGTTAAAGGGACAATACAACGGTACTTTTCATGCGAAAACCCAGACTAAGGGTTTCCAATAACACATATTCCCGCTCTGAGACTCAGCTCAGAGTTCCACTCTCTGGGACGTCTTCCCGACTCTTGCCCACTCTGTTCAGCCGTCCTGGCTCGGCGCATGATGCTTGTACTCAGGCGCACCACGGCGGGGTAGGCGGGCATTGCCACAGGCCTACGGGCTCCTTCTGGAGACTGTCAGATCCTTCAGAGTAGGGTTGTGTTTCTATGCCTGGTTGAATGCCTAACGCCAGGTACGTAATAAATGTTTACTAAATATTAATGGATGGTTGAATGAATAATAGAATGTTCCATTCTCATTTGTGGGATGATTGTGTACTTCATGATCTATTCAGAGGCCTCTTTCCTCCCCTTCCTGTTCCCTTAGAGCCATTTCCTTTATCACTAGGAGCTGGAACCAGTTGAGAGTTGAATGGTGCCAAGCATCTGGTGAACAGCAAGAAAGCAATCAAACTGTTAAAGCAGTGGGGCTCCTGGCTGGCTCAGTCAGGAGAGCATGCAACTCTTGATCTTGGGGCCATAAGTTCAAGCCCCACATTGGGCCTAGAGCTTATTTAAAACAAAACAAAACAGGGATGGCTGGGTGGCTCAGTCATTAAGTGTTTGCCTTCGGCTCAGGTCATGATCCCAGGACCTTGGGATCGAGCCCCGCATCGGGCTCGCTCCTCGGTGGGGAATCTGTTTCTCCCTCTCCCACTCCCCCTGCTTGTGTTCTCTCTCTCGCTGTGTCTCTCTGTGTCAAATAAATAAAATCTTTAAAAAAACAAACAAAACAGGTAAAGCTGTAGCTCGCCATGGCCCCAGGAAAGAACACTGAATTGGGAGACAGGAGACCTGGGTTCTGGTCCCACCTCTGGTACTAATTCATTTACCCATTCACTCACTCTTTCAACAATATTTGTGCAGCACTCAGTTCTAAGTCCTGCAGATGTAGTGGTGAGGAAGAAAGACAAGGTCCTAACTCTTGTCTCCCAGGGGAGAGTCCAGCACACAGACAGTAAAAGGTGATGTGATGGGGAGTGTCTGGGTGGCCACTTCAATTTTGTGGTGAGGAAGGGCCTCTCTGAGAACTGACATTTCAGCTGAGATGCGAAGGAGGAAAAGGAGCCAGTCACTCAAGGACCATGGGGATGAACATTCCAAGAAGAAGAGCCAGTGCCAATGTCCTAAGGTGGAAACAGAGTTTGTGTTGTCAAGGGACAGAAAGACCAGTGTGGCTGGAGTAGAGAGAGTGAGGAGGAACGTGATTGAAAATGAGTTTGAAGAGGTGGATGGAAGCCGTATAATATCCTGCTTTGAGGAATCTGGATTTTATTTCAAGTACAATGGGAAGCTAGTGGAGGTTTTAAGCAATAGTGTGAGAAGATCATTCAGGCTTTCCTTCCAAGAATGGATAGCAGGATGGTTACAGAGGGATCAGCTGGGAGCATTGCAGTCATTCAGGCAGTATGGACTTAGGCTAGGGTGATTGTAATGAAAATGGAGAGAAGTGGATGAATTTGGAATATGCTCTGTAGATAAAGTGGACAAGACTTGCTGACAGATTGAATATGGAAGATGAGGGAAAAGATGAGTCAAGACCAAATCCTAGATTTATAGGTTGAACAACAGGATGGATGCTCGTCCAATGACTAAAAGTAGGAAGACCGAGGAAGGAGCAAGTTGGGAAGGAAAACTCGAGTTCTTCATGGATAAATTATGTCTGTGTGGAAATGTTAAGAAGGTAGTTGGATATTCAAGTCAAGCTTTGGGGAAAAGTCAGGGCTGGATGTAGAGATTTGGGGATCATAAGCCCATAGATGGTCTCCAAAGCCATGGGACTGGATGGGGTTACCAAAGGTAGTAGTAGAGGAGAGGAGAGGAGAGGGGAAGGAGCCAATAAAGAAGACAGAAAGAAAAGAGGACAGCAGGGGATCACAGAGTCAAGAGAGAAAACATTTCAAGAGGAGGAAATAATCAGCTTTTCCTGAAAGGTCAAAGAAGTTAAGAACAAAGAAGTGGCCTCTGGATTTAGCAACATGGAGGTCATTGGTGACTTTGACAGTAGGAGTCTCTGTGGATAGTAGGGACCGAAGCCCAGTTTGAGTGCATTGAGGAGGGGACATGGAGACAACAAATCTTATGTAAAGTTGAAAGAAAGTAGAGAAATTAGTTAGTAGCTGAAAGGAGACATAGGGGTTAAGGGAGATGCTAAGAGTATGTACACAGCGATGACCCAGTAGAGAAGTATTGACTATGCGGGTGTGGGGGTGAAGACTGCAGGAACAACCCTGAGGAGAGAGGGGCCAGGACCCAGAGCACAGGTGGAGAGACTGCATTTTGAGAGGGACAGAGGTTCTGGGTTTACAGAAACCAGAAGGAAGGCAGCAGGTACAAGGAGGTATGTGGAGTTGGTAGAAAGAAGATGCAGGATTTTCCCTTTGTGTGACTGTGGTTGAGTCACTTATATTGCCGAGATACGTTGGAGAAACTAAACAGGTCTGCTCCAACCATGATGAATGTGCTTCTTTGAACACAGTCAGTCCGCTAATCACACCTGCCTTAACATCTGCTTTATTCAGTAAGGGTCCTAGTGGGGGAGGTGCAGCGTTCAACCTAGAACTAATTATAATAATAGCTCCTAACTATTCAACACTATACATCAGGTCCTATATGGAGGCTTTCCAGAAATTCACCCTCACTGTCCCCACACCCTGCGATGCAGGCTTTAGTAACATTCACATGAGAGAGATTAAGAAACCGAGGTGGGGGGCGCCGGGGTGCCTCAGTCAGTTAAGCATCTGCCTTCAGCTCAGGTCTTGATCTCAGGGTTGTGGGATGGAGCCCCAGGTAGGCTCCCTGCTCAGCGGGGAGTCTGCTTCTCCCTCTGCCCCTCCCCTGCTTGTGCTCTCTCTCTCTCTCTCTGTCAAATAAATAAATAAAATCTTAAAAAAAAAAAAATGAAACCGAGGGGAAGGAGGTGGTCAAGCAACTTTTCTAAAATGATGCAGTGAGAATTTAACCCCTGAAGTGTGACCCTGAACCCCTACTTTTGACCATTGTGTTGTTCTATTGCCCCTGCATAGGAAGGGGTGAAAGGGCTCAGCGAGGATGGTCGGGGGTTGCTCAGGTTAAATACCTTCTAGCCTTCTCCTCAGAGAGAGATGACAGTAATTGCTCACTTATTCCTAAAAAGTGCTGAGGGAAGCAGGAGAGCTGAGTTTTCTGTAGCAGGCTCCGAGATTAATGTTCCAGACTCCTTGACAAAGGCCACGTGGAGGCAGAGGGATTGAACACACTCATTTAAATCCATAATCCAACACTATCATCTGTGCGCCTGGGACATCTGCTGCCAGTTACCAGTGTATTAGATAAATCCTCAAATGATCGTGGTCTTAGGTTTCTTCAGATGTTTGCTGGGAAACAATCTTTGCCCGGTTTTGCAATCCTCTATAAAATAAGGTCAGTTTCGTATGAATACACACTGGGCAGCAGGGCCTCATCCGTACCTTCCAGCTTGCATAAAATTCAGGATTTTTCCATGCAGAGCAGTACGATTTCTGTTTTCTTTTTCTTAATTTTCTAAAATAATAAGTAAGTTGGTGGAAAGAGCCCAGGTCCAAGAGTAGGGAGACAGGCCCCTATCATCTGTCTCACTTCATAGCTGGGTGACCTTGGAGAGTTTCCCAAGTTGTCAGTGAGGGCTTTGGCTATCAGGGGGTTACAGTATAGAATGGGTGGAACTCCATGGAAAATTGATACACTTGTATTTCAGTATAATCGAATTCCTTTGTGGTCTTGTGTCTTTTATTGTATGGGTTCATGGACATTTTTGCCAAACTGTTAAAGGGATCCACGGCACAAAAAGGTAGGAACTAGCCAGAGGATCTCCGGGGTTCCTGTTTAATTTGACCTTAAGTTCCATTAACATACCTTCCCGAAACTAATTTTCTTTTAACAAAGTCCAACAGCGTGGAAGAGTAAAGAGCAGTTCCTCAATGCTGGTCAGAGGGGTCAATAAATAGGAGGTGATAGAGCCTCCCATTTGGGCTGGGGGCCCGACCTGCAGACAGAGAAACCCAGGCTCTTGGCTCTCACATGCTGTCATCATCCGAGTAGAGAGGGGCGGCACCAGTCACATGCCCAGATGTGCATCTGGGGACGACCCTGAGAGGCAGGAGCGGCCTGCAGACTGAGGTGTCTCGGGAACCAGGTGCTGCCTCGAGAGAGAAAGGAGAGAGGGAAGAATGGCAGCAGGAGAAGAAACATGACCTGACCAGGCCTTCTACCTCCCGTGCTCTTTCCACTCCTATAACACAGTTTCTCATAATAAAGTGTGATGCTAGAATAGATCCTGGGTAAAAGAGGCATCGCTGACTAATAAGCCACCTATTAGATATTGGCCACTTACTATGCTGGGTGCTCTGCATACATTATCTCCTTTAAGCCAAGAGCAACCACGTAAGGTAGATATAATTATAGCCACGTCACGGAGAAGAGAACAGACTCCCAGAAATTAAACATCTTGCCCAATATGGTGCAGCGAGTGGCTGAACTGGGATTCACACCCATTTCCACATTCACCTTCCAGTGAATGGGAGCTCTTAGTCAGCTCTTGGCTCAAGGTAGTCCCTTTCCCTCTCAGACTGGGATACGCCCCAGTTTGAAGAATAGGACTTCTGTGTCTTCTTCCAAGCCTCCAAGAAGATGGCCAAGCTGGATTTATTGATTTACTATTTACTTTGTCAAAAGCAGTGTTGTACTGTGTCTGGAGTTTTGTGTTTGATCGAAAGCCTTCTTTTGAGTTTTCAGAAACTAATATTTACCAGTAGGTCCTTACCAGAGCCATGAGAAGAGTATTACTGGATTTGAGAACCACGGCACTGTCCTTTAAGAATGGCAAATGGTTTTTCATGGGCTCTATCTCCTGGAGGGGGCTGTACAGCGAGTCTGTTACAGACTCGGGGACATATCCGTGCGTCCCTTGACCTTGTGTGCTTTGCATCGGGTCTAAGAACCAGTGTCTTAAAAGTATTGGCAGAGTGAGCTGTTAGATTATAGTACACTCTGGGCTTTTCTTTTCCAAAGGTCTTGTGTTAGTGACTCTTCCTTAACCCACTGGTCCCTAACCCCGAGGTATACCTGGGGTGCTTTTGACAAGACTGATTCCTGGGCGTCCCCTCCAAAGAGTCACACTTAAATCTGTGTGAGGGTCTGGGCATCAGTAATTGTTAAAAGCCCTGCCAGTGATTTCAGTGTACAACAAAGGTAAGAACCACTGAGCCATGGTCTTATTGGCCTTGAGCCATCCTGTTGGTGCTCCCTACCTAGAAAGCCTGGCCAACATGTGCTTATCTTCCAGGAAGTCTTCTCTGAAACCCGGCGGGGCTCTGTGGCCCTCCTCTGTGCTCCCAGGACTGCTTGCACCAGCTCGCTGTCACACCTCTCATGGCATCCCAGTCTTCAGTTTGCCTGCCTTCCATACAAGGCTGTAGGTGGGAGAGATGGGGCTTCATGTCTTCGGAGCCCCAGCTTCCAGCACAGTGCCTGGCACAAGGTGGAAGCTTGACACATGCTTGTTGAATAAATGAAGGGACGAACACGTTTGTGGGGGGAAAGAATAAAAAATGTGGTTAGACTCGGGTCTAGTTCTCCAAGGGCCTGGAAGACGTCCCAGGGGAGCTCAGTATGAGTGTGTTTGGGGAGGTCTGAGGCTGAATATGCACCTGACGGTCAGAAATAATTGTGTTCTTTTGAAGAAGGTGTCCTGCATGTTGTCGTAACGTAGACCACAGTGAGTACCACAATCCCAGGGGTTGCAGTCCCAGCTACCTACTGTGCCCCCATCACTCGGCCCAGCCGTCTGCTCAGCTCATGAGTCAGGCTGCCTCTTTGTCCCTCCCAGAGACGTTGGTTCTGTCTCAGAGGAACAAAGGGAACATTCTGGCTGTGAGACAATGACTTTCAGGGTTTTCCTGGTGCAGCTCTGGAGAGAAGACACTTACTTCTATCTGCTCTGCGGGGACCAGGAGAGGCAGGGTCATATCCATGGCCTTCAGTCATGAGATTCAGATTCAGACAGCAGCCTCCTTGGGGTGGGTACTCTGAGGTTTCCAGGTGGGAGAGTCCTACCGTTAGTGGAAACGGAGAGGGACGAGGAGGAGGAGGAAAGCGGCTTCTCTTAGGAACCTACCCGATGGTTCTAGGACACCATTGTGGGGACTCTGCGTTAACTCTACTCCTTGCAGCAACCCGTGAAGTAGGTACCATCTTTGAACCACTCTTCTTCAACACCCACTTATCTTCAGGCACCTCATTCTCTCCAGCCAGCCTCCTAAACTTATGTCTCATTCCTTCTCTCCCCAGTGGCAATGCCTTAGCGCAGGCCACCATCTAATTTGCCATGAGAAGGCGCAGGTGTCCCTAAGCTCACACCTTACGTCCAAACCTTAGGGAGAGCTGTGTTTGGAGCTGGGTCTTGATTAAAGGGATTTCTCTGTTGAGTCAGTAATTCTGAGACTCAAGTGGCCCATCTAAAGAAAGACTCCGGGCCTGAAGGAGGTTCCCACCTCACAACCCTAAGTGATGAACACATACACTTTGCCTTTTTCTCTATAATTTAGCCGGAGATGATCTCCTGTTGTCATAGTAACTACTCCAGGTTGAGAATTTCACTTCCTGGAGACTCACCCTAACACTCAAAAGAACCCCACTGATGGCCTAAAGATTTAAGCACCACCCTAACTCACCCCTCGCCCCTTTTTTCCCCCACTAACCAGGGCCCGGAGCTGTGGAATTTTCCAGAGGCTGGTGCCTCCATTTGAGGGAAAGCGACTGGATTTCCTGGGACCCTCCCACTTCAGGAGGATCATTGGAAAAGATGTCATGGCCTGCTTAGGGAAGAATTACCATTTCTGGGGCAAGGATGTGCTTGGGTAAGGCTGACTTCAACTGAGGTCCTGAGGAACGGGGTTTGAAACCGGGCAGAAGGAAAAGTAAAAAAAAAACCAAAAAAACAACCAAAAAACAAAAAACCAAACAATGGTACAAAGGAAGCACTGTCCCCATGAGCAGATGGAGTGGCGGGGTCAGCCCAGCCCAGGTCGCTGTACCAGGCCTCCCACGGCATCCGTTTGGGCTGGGAGGAAGCACATCTCTGGTCCAGGAGATAAACGGCTACGTTAAGACATCCTGTGGAACAGAGGGATACACACAAGACTTTAGACTTGAAAACCAGATATGTGGAGGGTACTTTTCACTTCTACGTTAGGAATCCTGCAGTGTAGACTGCCAAATAGAATAATTCAAGTGGCAAAGTGAACATTCCAACTTGAAATATATGGCTTCACTGCCACCCAATCTGATTAACTAACCAGATAACCAGATCACTACCAAATCTTCAGACTTCAGCAGGATCTATGGACAAAGTGTGGGTTTGAATATCAGGAGGCTGCCTTTGAACCTGCAGCTGCTTCTCACGGGTGTGGTCTTATGTGCACCTGAACAGTTTAAGGACCCTTCTTTGCCCCAGGGACCTGGAGCTAAATGGGGTTAGGGATGAATCATGCTGCAGATGGTCACCAGGTGGACAGAAGAGGGAAGGGAAAATTCATGTGACTGAATATGGCCACTGTGTTACTAGACCCTACTCTTGGGCTTGAGGGAGTTTGTAGACTTCTTTCAATGATGCTATATACAACTAAGGTTTATTCTAGTTTGTCTTATTTCCATTTTGGTATCTTGACCAGCCATTATTATTTATACCCAGGGACTGAACCTGTGAGAATCTCCATAACAGCTCAGTTACAGAATCCTCTTTTTTTAAAGTTTTAATTTTAATTCTAATTAGTTAACATACAGTGTTATATTAGTTTCAGGTGTACTATATAGTGATTCAACAATTCCATACATCACTCGGTGCTCATCACAAGTGTCCTCCTTAATCCCCATCACCTAGTTCACCCATCCCCCCACCCCCTCCCCTCTGGTAACCCGAATCAGTTTGTTCTCTATAGTTAAGCGTCTGTTTCTTGGTTTTCCCCCCTCTCTTTTTCCCCTTTGCTTGTTTGTTTCTTTTTTTATTTTTAAAAATATTTTATTTATTAGAGAGAGAGCATGAGCTGCGGGGAGGGGCAGAGGGAGAGGGACAAGTGGACTCCCTGCTGAGTGTGGAGCATGATGAGTGCTCGATCCCGAGACCCCAGATCATGACCTGAGCTGAAGTGAGATGTAACCAACTGATGGGGCGCCTGGGTGGCTCAGATGGTTAAGCGTCTGCCTTCAGTTCAGATGTTTAACCAACTGAGTCATCCAGGAACCCCTCTTTTTTTTTTTTTAAGATTTTTATTTATTTATTTGAGAAAGAGAGAAAGAGAGAGAGAGCATAACCAGGACGGGCAGAGGAAGAGGAAGAGAATCTCAAGCAGACTCCACACTGAGTGCAGAGCCCCACATGGGACTCCATCTCACGACCCTGAGATCATGACCTGAGCTGGAACCCAGAGTCAGTCACTTAACCAACTGTGCCACCCAGGCACCCCTGTTTTGTTTCTTAAATTCCACATAGAAGTGAAATCACAGTATTTGTCTTTCTCTGACTGACTTATTTGGCTCAGCATTAAATTCTCTAGCTCCATCCACGTCGTTGCAAATGGCAAGATTTCATTCTTTTTTATGGCTGAATAATATTCCATTGTATATATATACCATATCTCCTTTATCCACTCATCAGTTGATGGATACTTGGGCTGCTTCTGTGTCTTGGCTAATAACACTGCTATAAACATAGGCGTGCATGTATCCCTTTGAATTAGTGTTTTTGTATCCTTTGGGTAAAAATCCAGTAGTGTGATTGTTGGATCTTAAGGTAGTTCTAGTTTTAACTTTTTGAGGAACCTCCATACTATTTTCCATAGTGAATGCACCAGTTTGCGTTCCCACCAATAGTGCAAGAGGTTCCTTTTGCTCCACATCCTTGCCAACACCTGTTGTTTCTTGTGTAAAGAATCCTTTTCATGTTAGGGCTTCTAGAAAGAGCACAGGTCTGTGAATCAAGATAGGAGGGTTCTAAGCCCAGCTTTGTCATGAACTTGCAGCTGACCTTGGCAAGGCACTTTTTATACCTAGATCAAGGGTTTCATCCTCTTGCTTGTTACTTTAACATTCTATGACTGTGATTTGGTCATGGGAAGAAGACAGGACCCCTGGTAGGTTAGGGAAATCAGAAAGTGAAGTTAGGGAGGGTCATATTAGCTTGGGAACCATTAAAAATCCTTGGATCCCTACATAACCTGCCTGCATCTCTAAATATTTGAAGTCCACTGGCTGCTTCCTACCCCCCAAACCATCAGCTCTCAACAGGGCCCGTGGGGCCCCTTGGAAGCACCAAGAATCACTGGGTCCCCATTTCTTTTCTATATGCAGTCACCATGGGGGAGAAAAGCCAGAGAGACAGGCTAGGGGGTGAGGAAGGAGGGCATTTGGAGAGAACAGGACGATGCTTCTATTTTGAAATCGTTTGCTGCAGACCCTCCAGCCCCAACAACAGGATAGGATCAGAGTCATGGGTAAATAGGATCTGCTCTTCTTTTCAGATGAAATTGTTTATCTGAAGAGGAAATGCAAAACACTGGTTCTGTTTTTCTGCACTATGTTATTCTGATGGGAGCAATACCAGCTGTGCAACCCAGAGTGTGATTATTAAACCTATCTTATGGCCACAAAGGAACTCTGTAAGGAAGCCAGGAGGCACAGACTCCCCAAGGCAGGATTTGGAGATTTTACAGATTCCAAACAGTTTTCCTGATGAACTGTAGTAACCCACCACAAGACAGAAGATGGAGTCAAACTCCAAGTGCATCTTGTCTTCATAGAGTTTGTTTTGACAACAGAAGAATTTCATCTCTGTGTCATTCTCATGGTCTTACCCCCATGAGCTTGTTCAGCACTCAATCTAGTGGACATCTGGTGAATATTAAATTCTGTCTCTCCAGCACAAAATAACTGGTCAAGAATGGATGGGAACATTCCATGATTCCATAGGTTAGTTTATTTGCAGGATCCAAGTTGTCTGGTTGGTTCTTCTCCCAAATTGCAGAACTGATTATTTGAGAGGAAGGATTTATTAGAGACACATGATTAAGGGTTGTGGCTGAGGGCTTGGGCCCTTGGACTCCTGGAGAAAGGCAGCTTTTTAATGGTGAGCCTCTAGCAGTCAGATCAGAACCAGCCTGGGAATTTTAGTGAGAGCCCTGAGCCAATCTAAGAAGGTAGAGAGAAGTGCCTGGATGATTTTAGCCAAGCTTTTTATTGGGTGGTGGGGGGAAAGGTCATTCTCTCGTCTACTGCAAACCAAACCTGGAATTCAGGCACATACATACAATGGTTCCACGATTTTCCCCTTACACGAGGGCTGGACCTTCCCTGTCCACATGCTTCTCAGGCAGCAAGGGTCCCTTTCCTGACTCTCCCTCTGTCTCTGCCCCTTGTGCCCTTCCCAAGGTGCTCATTTTCAACTTTTGCCTGGAGACAAATGATGGAAGAGGGCAGTGAGCTTAGCCCCACACTAGTCTTCACCCCTGAGGAGGACCTTCAACCTTGTTCAACCGAAGCAGTTGCACTCAATGATAAAATCAGGAAGAAACCTGGGAAAAGAGAAGCAGAGAAAGACCAGGACTGTAACTTGGGAAACAGAAGTGCCTCTTATTGGTTCACCTCCACCAAGAATTAGGGCAGGAGGAAATGTATAAAACTTAGCTCTCCAAGGTCTAGAATGATCTTAATCTTCCGTATCCACTTTACTGAGGCCACCTCTAGTACTTTGTTTAGGGAGATTTGGGTAAAGAAACTTTGATCTACTGTCATGGATTTTAACCAGCCATGAAAATAGGGCGGAATTATAAAGCTTGGTCCTCAAATATGCCCCAAATATTCATTTCTGTTTTTATTCTTTTACTTTGTACTGCTTATTAGATCCAGGACACAGTGACAATTGCATTTTTCATGCCCTTATATCTTGACATCTTTAATTCTTAGCCATGCAGATACCACACATAATAAATAGGAAGTTAACTCCTTTTGTTTTAATTTCTTGTTGCATTTTTTGCGCACAAATAGAGCGTATAAAGCATAAAGATCAAAGAAAATCCAATTCAAGTTGATAACCAACAACATTTGGCAGATGATGAACTTCCCCAGGGTGCTATGCCTAGAGGAAGTACAGGTACCATATTGTTGATATACAATAGGTATCCCACCCATGATATTGTATAACTTACAAGTAGCATCTACCTCAAGTTGCTCATATTGAGTTGTAAGATGCTGCTACATATATATATGTATAAATATATGCAAATATATATATATATATAATTTTTTTTTAAGTAGGCTCCATGCCCAGCATAGAGCCCAATGTGGGGCTTGAACTCATGACCCTGAGATCAAGACCTGAGCTGAGATCAAGAGTCGGACGCTTAACCAACTGAGCTACCCAGGCGCCCCAAGATACTGTTAATATTTATTTTAAAAACATACAAAAAATAGTTCTCTTTTTCATTGCCCCACCCACCCTTAGTTAGAGTACTTTAAAGCAATTTTGTAACTATTTTTCGTGTGTGTGATTAGAGGAGTAATTCATGTTCAGTGCAAGACATGTGGAAAACACCACAAAGAAGAAAAGCATGTAGAGGAGCGAGTAATCCCAGCAGTCAGACAAAACCCTGGTTAACACTCAGTCTCTCTGACATACAGAAATAGAGTCACAGAGGTAGAGAGGCAGACATCTCTCTCTCTCTCTCTTTTTTTTTTATTTATTTATTTGAGAGAGAGAGAATGAGAGAGAGCACATGAGAGGGGGAGGGTCAGAGGGAGAAGCAGACTCCCCGCTGAGCAGGGAGCCCGATGCGGGACTCGATCCAGGGACTCCAGGATCATGACCTGAGCCGAAGGCAGTCGCTCAACCAACTGAGCCACCCAGGCGCCCCGAGAGGCAGACATCTCTTAAAACAAAGCTGAGATCTCATGGAGGAGTAGGGAGACAAAAGCCGAGAGAGGCGGTGGCATCAGAATTCATGCAAGACCTTCTTGAGAGGAGTGGAATGCTTGAGCTAGCTAAACCCCCCCCAGGGGGCTGGCCTTCCCGATTCCCTCAGGGTGCAGCCTGGCTCTAACTGACGGCGCTGTTCGTGGGGTACCTGTGCCTGTCCGTGGCACGCAGCCCGGCAAGGCCCCTGGAGGACCTACTCTGCTGTGTCACACCCCACACGGACCTTGAGGAAGGCTGTGAAGAAAATGCTTCTAACTTTTCCTCTCTCTTCGCTTCCCCCTTAGCCAGGATTCTTGGCTTGCAGGAGCCAGGCTTCTTTGTAATTGACTTACTACTTATGATATTTGCCCTGCTGTCACGACAATGGTTTTATATTTTGTTCCCCTTGGATACGTTGTGAGAGAAGGAAATACGCTTTTCCCTCTATTCCACTTTATGCTCCTTTATGCTAAATGTATAAAATGGCTCCCCATGCATTTCCCACACCCTGCAGCATAGAAAAGTCTTCATTTGGTTGTGTCTTCTAATGACTCCACACAGGTTTCTTCAACTTTGGGCCAGATCCATTCACTATTCATCACACAAATTTTTTTTTTTTAAGATTTTATTTATTTATTTGAGAGAGAGAGAATGAGAGAGAGCACATGAGAGGGGGGAGGGTTGGGAGGGAGAAGCAGGCCCACCCGCTGAGCAGGGAGCCCGATGCGGGGCTCGATCCCAGCTCCCTGGGATCATGACCTGAGCCAAAGGCAGTCGCTCAACCAACTGAGCCACCCAGGCGCCCTCATCACACAAATTTTATTAAGCATGTACCCAGGCCAGGCGCCCCTCCAGGCGTTGGGAATATAGCAATGAATGGAACACAAAAATCCCATCCTTCATGGGGCTCTCATTCTGGTGAGACCAGGTGGCCAAACGCCTCTTGCTGTCATGCAAGTTCATTCACTCAGGCAATACATAGTGGATGCTGACTTAGCATTGTGTCCACTTGGCTGGGCTGAATCACATTTCCTCTCCTGGTATGATTTTGGTTAGGGTAGAGCACAAGAGGGATTCTTACGTGAGATTTGGAGGGTGAAAATGAAGCAGCGGCCATTTTGTAGCTCACACACACCTTGTCGTTTATCTAGTGGCCTGCCTCATTGGCATGAAGCCGTGACAGGGCACGCAAGCGCCCACCCTCCCCTGGATCCTCCCTCGGCTTCTCTGTTTCCTGGGCCAGCTATGGACAGTTTCCTCCAGGATGACAGCCACCTTTATATGACTCATCAGCCCTATCAGCTCCTTTGCACTCTGCTCCGTTCTCCAAAGATGGCGTTGCTTACCCTCTGCTCTGCTGCGCCCTGCCTTTCACTTTTAATTAGCTA
Organism: Mirounga leonina; assembly: GCF_011800145.1. Lineage (NCBI taxonomy): Eukaryota > Metazoa > Chordata > Mammalia > Carnivora > Phocidae > Mirounga > Mirounga leonina. The sequence goes on from NW_023270268.1 coordinate 84,220,913, forward strand.
AGGAAACCATGCTATATCACTTATTGTAAACTTTCTTTCTTTCCTTCCTCCCTCCCTCCTTCCCTTCTTTCCTTTCTTCCTCCCTCCCTCCCTTCTTTCCTTTCTTCCTTCCTCCATCCAACAAATATTTTAATGAGATTCTCTCTGCTAGTTGCTGGTGCTATAGTGAAGAGCAGAACAGAGGTGGTCTCTGCTTCCGTAAAGTTTTACAGCCCAACAGGGGAGGACAGACCAAAAAATCAAATAAACAAATGAAACTGGGGGAAAAAAATGAGTGGGCTGTGTAAATAGAAAAAAATGGGCCAATCAGGCTCCCTGCTCGGCGGGGAGCCTGCTTCTCCCTCTCCCACTCCCCCCTGCTTGTGTTCCCTCTCTCGCTGTGTCTTTCTCTGTCAAATAAATAAATAAAATCTTAAAAAAAAAAAAAATGGGCCAGGGTGGACAAGAGAGTAGGACCTATTCCAGACAAAACAGATGGGAAAGGCCTTTATATCCAAATGCGTTTTTAAATATTAGAAAGTCAAAAGGACATGGACCTATTGAGAAAGCAGTTTTTGTTAGAAGTTCTCATGCATTTGAAAAATACTCCATAGAGGTTAAATTTCTTAAGAGGAAAGAGGAGTAGAGATGGAAAGCTAGCAGCCTGAGAGACCCCTGTTCAAGAGGAAAGACACAATCATAAAAGATTCCGTGGGAGCACGGGAGTTGTTGAGTTTTATCTTTTTCTTTCCTTTTGTTCTGATGTTGAAAGGGGGGAAGGCAAGTCTTTCATTCTAACAGACACTATTGAGAATGATTTATTGAGATTGAGCCCGAGTTGTGCCATCAAAAACCTTACTTAAGATAGGAGTCAGGTGAAGGGTTGGGATAAAGGTGGACCCTGAGAGCAGGCAGGACGTGCTTGGGACAAACCACTGGTGGGGGTGTGTGCGCGCACCCTTCTCCCTACAGAGAACACCTGCCAAGTGAAGTGCTGTGCGCCCAGCAGGAGGACGGGTACTCATGGATGGCTTTACGCAAAAGCTTTCCACCTGTTCAAAGGCAGCTTTTAAAGCTTGGGTCCTGAAGTGTGGACTCAGAACACAGAGGCCCCAGCAGGGAACCGGTGGGTCTTCTTCTAATGCTTCTCAGGATGGTTCCAGGTCTAGTTACTGGTTTGGGATCCAGAGGAACCATGTTCCTTCTGTTTGGAATTCTACAGATTAGATGAAGAGCTCCAGCTAAAACCTAGGAGACAAGCCAATGTGGTGAGGAGCAGAGTAAAGCCTCTTTCTTGTCAAACAAGGATATTGCTGTCAAAACAAGGATGAACACTGTGTTTTGGAAATTCCAAGTTCTTCTTACTGTATTGCTCTCAGGGCAATTTCAGTAAATAAAATCCCATTGTTATTCATCGGCTTCTCCAGGTTTGTTTTAAACTGCTTTAGCTTGGTGCTGGCATGCTGATAGGTTATGAAGGAAATGCAAGAAGAGAAATCCAAAGTAAAATTTTTATTTGGAAGTTAGTAACTTACCCTGGAATCTGACATTCTCTTCACGGTCAGAATGTCCAGAGATTCTGCGTCTCATCTACCCCTCAGGAGACTAAGCACCAAACATTTTATAGATTCACAAAGACAAAGGTTTTTACAAACATGGACCCATGCAAAGCTCACTTGTCACTGTTAAAAACAATAGAGTTCCTCAGGCTTATAGTCTGGCCCTAATTAACAAAGACATAAATATCATGGTCTCCAGTGTGACCTTGTCACAATTCACTCACCTTGACTATTAATGGCCTTCATCTGACATAAAGCAAATTACCTGTCATGGAACAGGTGAACAAAATCATAAAAATTCAAGCAAAAGGGGGGGGGAATGATGCACATATAAAGGTTTAACCCAAGGTCACCCCATCTAAAGCACCAAGCCAGAAAAAATGTCAGGATCTTTCTGCCCATGAGGCACTACTGGGTGGAAAACACACTAAGCATTGTCAGTCAAGTCTGCCCAACTGTTGCCTTCCCACAGTGCCCACAGAGAAAGGACAGCCTGAGATCCTACCTCCCACACGAGGAGCGCCATGCCCTGGCTTCCAACTCGGCCTCAGAGGCCAGGGCCTAGAACAGCCTAGATTCACTATTCTAGACAGTAGCAAGAGCTCAAAGAAGTTCAGGTCAAAACTCAGTGTTTATTGCACAAAGCACTTTGTTATCAAAAGCCTTTGCCTGGAGCCTTGGAGAGGATTGCAAAGGAATGCTTTCTTCTCTCAGCTTATTTCTTAGGAAATTACCTCCAGACCTGCCAAAGTCACAAAGAACCGCAGGATTTCACTGGTGCCTTCATACATGGAACTTTTGGACATCCCTCATGATTTTTTGCACTCTTATTTCCTGGGGAGAAAACAGAAAATCTGGGAGAGAGGAACTGCCTGCCTCTGGTCTCTTGGCAGCCCTGATAGAAAGACTCCAAGGGGCAGCTGCAGGAACAAGGCTCAGACTGTGAGCAGATCCATAACTTAGTGCTTACATCTTACTTCACAGTGGATGGCCCCTCTGTCAGGTGCTTTGCCTTCATCCTTGTTTTGTTACCACATTTCCTTCTTTTCTGCCTTCCTTCCATTTATCCATCCATAAATCCATTCACCATCCACCCATCCATCTACTTATCCATCCATCCATCCATCCATCCTTCTACCCATTCATCCAAAACTGATAACTTACATACCAGGCTCTGTGTTAGAAACGGATTCTAAAGATGAGCAAGAAGAGTTCCTGCCCCCAACCTTGTGGGAGAGGCAGACACACACGTAAATAACTCTAACACGGTGCAGAGGTTGAGTTGTGCATAAAACCAAGGGACTGTGTTCAAAGGAGAAGCATCCCCTCCAGCTGTTACCTCCTGTGGTGGACCTTCTCTTAAAATGGCCCCTATGATCCCGCCTCCTGGTGTTCACATCCTTGTGTGATCCCCTCCTGAGCATGGGTGGGACCTGTGACTTGCTTCTAATCAGTAGAAAATGGCAAAGGAGATAGGATGTGGGTGATTCCATGTATGTGATCACATTACTATGTTACATAAAATTGTAGCGTCCATCTTGCTAGAGTCTCCATCTCCCTGACTGGCTTTGAGGAAGCAAGTGGCCATGTTGGGGAACCACATATGGCAAGGAACTGCAGGTGGGCTCCAGGTGCTGAGGGTAGCCCCTAGCCAACAGCCAGCAGGAAACTGAAGCCCTCAGTCACACAGCCACAGGAACTGAACTCTGCTAACAATCGGGGAGCTTAGAAGCAGCCCTTTCCCCAGGAAAGCCACCTTGAGCCACTCAGATTGCAGCTTTGTGAGCCCCTAAACAGAAGACCCAGTTAGGCTGTGCCTGGACGCCTGACCCACAGAAACTGTGAGATAAGACAGGTGTGTTGTTTCAAACCCCTAAGTTTGTGCTAATTTGTTATCAACCTTAGAGGACATTACAGCCCCTGAGGAGCAGCCATCAGAAACATAAAGTTCTGGGAAGGGGCCGTATGCCTCCAACCCCCATGCTCATTCATTCATTCACTCGTTCATTCAACAAATATTTATTGAGCGCTTAATAGTCACATAGCACTGTTCTAGATACATCAGTAAACAAAAGAAAATTCCTGCTCTCATGAAGCTTATATTCTTAGTCAAGGAATATAGACATGAAATTAGTAAGTTAATTATATAGTATGTTCCTCAATAATGAGTACTATAGAAAAAGATAGATGAGGGGGCTGTGAATGTCAGGAAGGTAGGTTGAAATGTTTCAGGGCAGACCTCACTGATCAAGTAACACTTGAGTAAAGGTTGAAAGAGGTGAGGAAATACCACACAAGAAACTCTGGGCATCCTCCCTGTGAACAGCTTCAAGCATGGAATCTAGGTCTGATCCTGCTCTGGGAGATGATGGGGGGGGGGGTCATAGCTGCTCTTTTCAACCTCATTCCCCACTTCTACCCCTCCACTGTTTGAGTCCGCCCGCATCATCACCTCCCGACCCTCTACTGTTCCCCAAACCCACTTCCCATCTCAATGGTCACCCCCCCTAGGCTCCCCCCACCCCGCAGAATGTCAGCCTCTCTTCTGCCTTCCGTCTGGCTTTATGATTTTATCGTGAGCTTTCCACTTCCCGCAGGTATTACAGCTTTGTTGCCTCTGTCTCTTGCAGACTGTGGGCTCCTAGAACACAGGGGCCTTCACCGATTATCACTGAATTTCCAGACTGGCATGCTCTAGATGGTATCTGTTGAAAAAAGATTTAGTTAGGTGTCATTCCTCTGTGTGTTGTTTTTTCCTCTCTCTTTCCATCTATCCCTTGCCTGACTCCCTTACTATCTGTTTTTCTCTGCACATCTCTCTCTGCATCTCTAGGTGCTTTTTTCTGTTTCTTAGTCTGTTTCTGTTTCTCACACACACAGACACATGTGCACAGAAACTTGCACAATCATATATAGCAGTTTCTTTTGAGCATCTTGTCTTCCGTGACAAGAGGGGGGACAGGTGCAAGGAAATGAGGGAGGGGGTGGGGTGGGCTTGGGGTAGGGAAGGAACCTTTACTTTAAAGGACAAATCTAAAGTGTACAGCTGGCTCTTCTTAAACATTAGATTAAAATAACCACATTATTACCACACATCCATCAATGGAGAACACTTACCCCTCTACTGTCATATAGCCCAGGGTTTCTCTATGGGGTCATTACTGGTATTTTGGATCCGATAACTCTATTGTGGGAGAATGTCTTGTGTATTGTAGGAGGTTTAGCAGCATCTCTGGCCTCTAACCACCAATAGTAGCCCCCCATCGTGACAATCAAAAGATCTCTAGACATTGCCAAATGTCCCTCAGGGGCAAAATCTCCACTGCCTTCACTGAGAACTGCTAATATAACCCTTTTGTCCCAGGATCTGAAGATACTCATGCGCAATTTCTCAGGCAGCCTCCTAAGCATATAATTTCTACAGGGTGGAACAAAGAATACAGTGTCTGGGTTCAAGACGACCTCAGCCCGTTCTCATCCTTCCCTAAGTCTTTGGTCAGCCCTATTGGATCTAACGCGGGTCTTGCGGGGTCTCTGGTAGCTTACGGGGCACCTTTGTGCTACCTCTTCCAGGAAGTCCTAGCTCTAAGTTAGGACACACAGCTTGGATTTTGGACCTTTGGATTCACCAGCTCTACTGGGCCTTCACGTGCGGTGTGCAAACAGCACAATTATACACTGTGGTCCCGGACACAACCCTCCCTTCTGCTACCAGACAATGGGGCAGCTGCCAGTGAGCTGTCCTTCTTCTTCTTTTTTTTTTTTTCAAAGACTTCATTTATTCATTTGAGAGAGAGAGAGAGCATGAGAGAGGGGAGGTCAGAGGGAGAAGCAGACTCCCCGCCGAGCAGGGAGCCCGATGCGGGACTCGATCCCAGGACTCCAGGATCATGACCTGAGCCAAAGGCAGTCGCCCAACCGACTGAGCCACCCAGGTGCCCAAGCTGTTCTTCTTCTTCTTCTTTTTTTTTTTTTTTTTTTAAGATTTTATTTATTTATTTGAGACAGAGAGAATGAGAGAGAGAGAGCACATGAGAGGGGGGAGGGTCAGAGGGAGAAGCAGGCTCCCTGCTGAGCAGGGAACCTGATGCGGGACTCGATCCAGGGACTCCAGAATCATGACCTGAGCCGAAAGCAGTCGCTTAACCAACTGAGCCACCCAGGTGCCCGAGCTGTTCTTCTAAAACCATGACAACCCCATTTTCCTCTGACATATCCATAGCTGAGGTGATGAGCATCAGCGGGGGTGAGGCGTGGAGGGGAACATGTTTTGCTTCTAGAAGCATCAGACTGTCCCTTGCTAAATGTCATTCATCTAGTAGCAAAATCTGGTCACCTGTGCAGATCAGGCCCGACTAGAAGGAGACTATAGCGTGAAGATCCCGCTAGAACTCAGAACACCCCCAGAATGGAAATGCAGCTGACCCAGAGAAACAGATGACCCACACTTGCAAAAACAGTTTCTGGCACTGTGCCACTAGAGTCCAGGGACTCGCAAAGGGAAATCTGACTACACACCTGACCTTAGAAGAATCCACCCCTAGAGGACTCGTGGAGCTCGATCCTGATTCTGCCAAACTGGGCCAGTCGGCCTGTAGCGCTGGGAACACAGGCATCTTAGTATGAAACCCAAAATGTTGTTTAGAAATGGTAACGTAGTTAAAGGAAGTTTATATCATTTTGTATTTGGTTTGTTACTCGGAGAGGATTTGTTTCGAGCCAGCTTCTTGTATGGCATAGGCCAGACCCTGCTCACAGAATCGCTCACATGTTCAAGACTCCACCTGGGGATCTAAAACAGAAAATTCATGCAGCCGCATCCATCTTTCCCTGAGAGGGGAAGACAGAGTGGTGACTTTTAAGCGTTACTAGTAAGCAGCAAATACCAGGAGAAAGGAATGGTTTCCCTTCTTGAGTCCAGAGCCCCAGTATGGTGATTAAAACGTCTTGCTGTTGAATTACTTATACAATTAAACAGAAAACACAATGGTAGCAAAAGTCTTGCTGATGGAAGCTTTGGTCTGAAATGTAGGCACCTGCATGTTTATAATACCGCTCACTGTGTAAGCCAATGACTGGAGGAAATAATTAGTTAGCCTCTGATTACATCTGATTGTCAGCTGTGATGACAATAAACAAGGCAGAAAGACCACATGATACTTGTGGGAAGCTCTGAAAAGGGCTTGGGAAACATTTTCAATTGAGCATACACCAGAAGGGGGAAAAAAATCAGCTGAGAGTCCCACAGATAAAAGACACACTTACTTAAACCAGTCATCAAAGCAATACAAATTAAAATAACAAAGAGGTATCTCTTTACACCTATTAGATTGGCAGATGTTACAAAGCTGACTAACTGCCAAGTGTGGTGGGGACTATGGGTCATAGGAAACCTCCTGAACTGTTGGGGGCTGGGGGTACTCAGGTAGCCATTCTAGAGAGGAGCAAGATTGAGTAGCTACCTATGAGGATTAAATGGAATAATATATGTACAACATTTAGCATAGCACCTGGCATGTAGCCAGTGATTAATAGAGATTAATACTTCTATTATCAGTATTCTATTAATACTTCCATTATTATTATTCTCAGAAATGGCTGGTCCAGATTGTTCCCTTTAGTGGTATAAGGGAAGGTTGGGGGAGACGCCCCTAGTAGGAGGGGGGGGTCTTTTTGTCCCCCCCAGGCAAATGCCAAATGACAGGCACATCTGTCACTGCCCTCCTCAAAGCATCTCTCCATTCCCTCAGTAGAGTGGCCTGATCAATCTGAGAACTAAGGAAGAACAGAGAGACATGCAGGGGAGCCCCTTGCCTCTGAAATGGGGACCCTGATACTGGCAGGTGGGATGATACTCATGTCCTTCCTACTGGTGGGGAAGAGAAACTCACTGCCCGTGACAATATTCTCTTTGAAAGGTACATGGCAAGGGGCGCCTGGGCGGCTCAGTCTGCCTTCAGCTCAGGTCATGATCCCAGGGCCCTGAGATTGAGCCCCGCCTGGGGCTCCCTGCTCAGTGGGGAGCCTGCTTCTCCCTCTGCTGTTCCCCCTGCTTGTGCTCTCTCTCTCTCTCTCTCTCATTCAAATAAATAAATAAAATCTTTTTTTAAAAAAGGTACATGGCAAAAGATAAAGATTTCTGAGAAGGGGAAAAATGATTAAGTTAGTACTTGTCACAGCCCACCCACAGAGAGACGCAGGTCCTATTTCGAGCACGAAAGGGGTAGAATCAGGAGAGAGACGTACATTCTTCTCCCAGCAACTGCACCAAGTCTAATAAGTATCCTTTATAGGCTTAATTGCCATAAAACCTTCAACTTGATAAATGTGTTTTAAAAATAATAACTGGCCAGACTGAGAGTTTTGAAAAGGAGCACCAAACAGGTTGTAACTCTATGTCAAATGGTTCAAGGAGACTGAAGTTGGCCTGAGAAAAGGATCCTGTTCTCAGGGAAGACAGTTGTAAGGAGACAGGGTTTGGTTATCATGCTGATACAATGTATGTGGTCACTTATCTGAGTTAACCACTTAACCATCAATGTTCCTCTCATCTTAACAGATCTTAACAGAAAAAAAAAAAAAAAAAAGAAAAATTCAATCAATTTTAACAGAAAGCAGAAGAAAGGAAGAAAAAAGGCACCCTAGATTCTCTCCCTTCCAAATTCAACTCCTTTTCTGGGTTTCCCAAATATAGTCTTACTCAGTTCAGCTTACAGCATATAGATATATTTTTAGTTTTTGCTTACTTAGCACTGATTAATGTTCTCTATTGGGAGGTGTTATATTGAATAATGTTTAAATTTAGTAATGTAAGAGTAGAAATACTTCAGGAATTAAAGTACAGACAGCAATTTCTTTCCAAGTCCTTTTGCCCTTGCCCATAAGAAGCTGGGGTCGCCAAGGTCAACTTTTTAACACCTTTTTCCCAGGTGTAGTCCAGGGATAGGGGCCATTGGAGGGTTATGCTGATTCTGCTGTAGAACTGAGTTTGAGAGGTGAAGCCTGCTGAGGCCTTCTCGGGAACTGCCGAGCGGGTGTGATGAACAGATGAATGAATGAGTGCTAAAGGGGCCTGAGGAAGCAGGTTTGCGGGCGTTGGGGTGGAGGGTGGAGGAGAGAGAAAGACAGGAAAAGACAAAGACCAGTGTGGTCAGGCCCAGCCTGGTCTGGCTTCAGAGTCTGAACCTCCGATGTGCTGGCAACTGGGAGGGAACCCCAAACACATTGGCACCTCGACAGTGTTGCCACTTTGGGAGTACAGGGAGGACGCTGGCTGATGGGGCTTCGCACGCGGTTTTGCTGGCAGGCGCGTGAATAGTGGCTGGAGAAAAGTCTGTGAGGGAGAGGACGCTGAGCGTGTCTAAGCTAGCTGGGCGACTCCCAGAAATAAGTGGGGTGGTGGAGGGAGACGCTGGGTGCGGTGGGCTGAGGTCCTGAGTCAGGTGGCTATGGGGTGACGGAACATTAAAATGTGACTTTTAGGGGTGCCTGGGTGGCTCAGTTGGTTAAGCGACTGCCTTCGGCTCAGATCATGATCCTGGAGTCCCGGGATCAAGTCCCGCATCGGGCTCCCTACTGGGCGGGGAGTCTGCTTCTCCCTCTGACTCTCCCCCCTCTCATGTGCTCTCTCTCATTCTCTCTCTCTCAAATAAATAAATAAAATCTTTAAAAAAAAATAAAATAAAATAAAACAAAATGTGACTTTTATGATAATATTCTTTGTGGCCACAGGCTGGGGTTTGGGGACACCTTGGCAATAGAAGGAATCTTCCTTTTTATCCACTAGCAAGAAAAAGATATAAAAAACCTCAGGAATATTTGTCTCATTCCCTCATATTTTAAAGAAGATCTTCAAGGTCAAGAGCAGTGGATATAGGAGCCTGTTCTCAGGGCTTAGCTTCCTTCCTTCCTTTCTGGCACAAACCAGCTTCTCAAGGGTAGTGAAATACATTGAGGAAGGCACTCTCTGGGGAAAAAATTGTTGGTTCTTGAGAGAGAAACAGAGAAGAAATATGATCACAACATACGCTCTTGGAAGACACGGAGCACTGCTTGTGTAAAGTCCTTTCTCCAGGAGTTAATTAATAAAAAAAAAATTAAACAGATGCCTTTAAATGGTTATTGTGTTTCAAAATGTTGACTTGTTCTATCTGAGGGTCCTCCCTACGTTCCAGAAAAACAATTTCTCCCAAGAGAAGTAGCTGAGCCTTAATTCAAGTCAGTGGTGAAGTGAAGAAGTTGGTTGGATTTGCTGAGTACTCATGGAAACCCCTTTGTAGGCCTAGCGTCTGGTTTTGTGGGGGGAAATCGGTCTTGATGAATCGCCATGGTCCCCGTCGCCAAGAAGCTCATACTCGAACTGCAGAGAGAGCCAGTGCTCTGCTGGGTGAGTAAATTCAGCATTTCCATTAGACACTTGGGTTCTGCCATTACCTGGGTCTGCGCTGTATGCACAGCAGCCCCTGAGGATGCCTGGTTTGGACAGCTGCTGAAGGAAGACCTCCGGTCATGTAAGAGTTGGACGGCAAATGGCACTATTCCTTCCAACGGGAGGAGGAGGGCTGACAGCGTATTATATTTATGGGCCTGCCAGGCTACCTTGGGCTTTATGTGGCACCATCTCCTATCTGTTTTCCAGCTGAAGACACAAATAGCTGCGCTTCCCTTCAGGCACATGGAGCCCTACGGTGTGTAACCAGCTCTGGCTAAGCTCGGCCATTTTGTCTGGATGAAGAAAAGCTTGGAGGGTGGGTGTGGGTCGAACAGTTCAGGATGGTGATGTGGGGACATCCTGAACTCACCTCCTCCCATGGACACAGTGAATTTACAGCTACATATGGAACAATTTCCTCTTAAAAAAAACCCAAAGGCTGGCTGAGTGGTCACTATACATCGGCAAATGAGGCTTGGCAGGTCACCAGCCCCAGGGCAGTACACACTGAAGTAGGTAGGAAGGCTGGAACACAATCTCACCATAAACCCCACTGCTGGCACCTGACTCACAGTCGGGAGGGAACTCAAAACCCAGAGCTTCTCCACGAGCAGCAGAGGGATTGAACCCCATATCAGGTACCCTAAATTTTAAGACCTGCACCTGAGAGATGGGATCTAATTTTGAAAAGCAGCTGGGCTCAGGTCCTGACACCCACAAGACCGTATCCCTCTGAGAAATGGGTCCCGAAGGGCTCGTACCCTCGGACTCACCCACCACAGGCCCAGCTCAGAGGCAGTAGATCGATGGTGCCCAGACTTAAGGTAAAGATGCCTACCTGCTTATATGAAAAATCGGCCTGAGAGGCGAGCATCTCAGAGCCTGCTTGGACACTCTCCAGGGCCAGCGATGGGTGGGCGCCATCTTTGTGTTCTTCCTCCACCACACACCAAAGCACCAATATCTCCTGGAAGGGACATTTTCTTTTCTTTTCTTTTCTTTTTTTTTACATGTGTCTGGTGTCCCGATTTTTACAGCTGCTGCCCAGGGGATACCTCTTGATTGTCTGGCCCTCTAAGCTAAGGGAGCTTACATTCCTGGTCTCACGAGACTATAACATTCAGAGTCACCCAAAAGGGAGATTATACCCTTGTCTTATGCTCTGATTTTTGTAGTTGCTGGCAAGAGACACCTCTGCATGGCCTGGGTCTCATGGCCAGTGGGGCTTAGTTAACGGGTGCTACATGACTCTATATATCTACATAGTTTTAAAAGCCGGTTTTTATATTTCCTGATTTTTAGGTTTGCTTCCCCCATTTTTATGGATGCTGCCCAGGGGATGGCCCTTGATTTCCTCGCTCTGGTGGCCAGGGGACTTCCATTCCTGGGTTGCATAGGACTGTAACAATCAGAGAGACAATTGGTAGGCTACCATCCCCAGGACCCTGCACACACCCAGTCTTTCTGTGAAAGAGCCTCTTTGCCTGACCTGGAGCTTTGGCCTGAGGGATAGGCTTCACGTTTGATACATATTTTTTTTTTAATATTTTTATTTATTTATTTGACAGAGAGAGACACAGTGAGAGAGGGAACACAAGCAGGGGGAGTGGGAGAGGGAGAAGCAGGCTTCCCGCGGAGCAGGAAGCCCGATGCGGGACTCGATCCTAGGACCCTGGGATCATGACCTGAGCCGAAGGCAGATGCTTAACCGACTGAGCCACCCAGGCGCCCCTGGATTTGATACATATTTAGTGGCCTACAGAGCTGCTCTCAAGGAATACGGGCTGTAGATGCCAGCCTGGTACTCTCCCTCAGCCTTGCTGCAGCTCGCTGCCATCTCCCAGACAAGAGCTTAAACACTTGCCTGGAGCCCCGATCTTTGTGACTGCCTTCCGGTGGATGCTCCCAGATTACCTGGCTCTGGTGGCAGCAGGGCTTCTGCTTGTGGTCCCGCAGGACTCTGTATATTTGCACACTTTCAAGAGTTGCTGCCTGAGGGTCTAGTTTCAATCAGCTTGAAGCTAGGTGCTGAGATCCTCCCCTTTGGGACACTGACCGGTCTTGGCAGATACTTAACTACGGAAGCTATTTAAAAACATAATAGGGTGCTGAGATGAGCACACAGGTTTGAGAGACAACCAAGAGCTAGGGCAGGTTTAAGCTACAAGATTCATCTCCTACACGAACTGGTTTACATAAATTGGTCTGAACTGACTGATTACTAGCAATGAAATTGAATCAGTGATAAAAAAAAAAAATCTCCCAACAAACAAAAGTTCAGGACCAGATAGCTTCACTGGTGAATTCTACCAAACATTCGAAGAATTAATACTAATCCTTCTCAAATTCTTCTAGAAAATATAAGAGGAGGGAACTCTGCCAAACTCATCTTATGAGGCCAACATTACCCGTATTACAAACCAGACAAGGATGCCAATATCCCTGATGAACATTTATGCAAAAATCATCAAAATATTAGCAATCCAAATTCAACAATATATTAAAAGGATCATACACCATGATCAAGTGGGATTTATTCCAGGAATGTAAGGCAGGTTCAAATCAAATCAATCAATGTGATACACCACATTAACAAAATGAAGGATAAAAATCATATGATCATCTCAATAGATGCAGAAAAAGCATTTGACAAAATTCATCCCTTTATCATAAAAATTCTCAACAAAATGGGTATAGAGGGAGTGTATCTCAAAATAATAAGGGCCATATATGACAAGGCCACAGCTAACATCATACTCAACAGTGAAAAACTAAAAGTTTTTGCTCTAAGATCAGGAACAAGACAAGGATGCCACTTTTATTCAACATATTACTGAAAGTCCTACCAGAAAAATAAATGAAAAGTATCTAAATTGGAAAGGAAGAAATAAAATTCTCACTATTTGCAGATGACATGATATTATGTATAGAAGACCCTAAAGATTCGACCAAAAAAACTTAGAATCAATTAATTCAGTAATGTTGCAGGATATAAAATCAATATGTAAAAATCTATTGCATTTCTATATATTAACAATGAACTATCAGAAAGAAAACAACTCCATTTACAATTGCGTCAAGAAGAGTAAAGTACCTAGGAATAAATTTAACCAAAAAGGTGAAAGACCCGTACTCTGAAAACTATAAGACATAAGGAAAGAAATTAAAGAAGACACAAATAAATGGGAAGATATTCCATGCTCATGTATTGAAAGAATTAATATTGATAAAATGTCCACACTACCCAAAGCAATCTACAGATTTAGTGCAATCCCTATTGAATTCCAGTAGCACTTTGTCACAGAAATAGAACAAACAATCCTAAAATTTTTATAGAACCACAAAGACCCTGAACAGCCAGAGCAGTCTTGAGAAAGAAGAACAAAGCTGGAAACATCACAACTCCCTGATTTCAAGCTCTTTTACAAAGTTACTATAATACAGTATGGTACTGGCATAAAAACAGACACATAAAACAGTGTAACAGAATACAGAGCCCAGAAATAACCCCTTGTATATATACAGTCAATTAATTATGACCAAGGAGCTAAGAATATACAATTTGGAAAGGACAGTCTCTTCAATAAATGATGTTGGGAAAACTGGACTGCTACATGCCAAAGAATGAAACTGGTCCACTATACACAAAAATTAACTTAAAAAGAATGAAAGACTTAAACATAAGACCCAAAGCCACAAAACTCCTAGTAGAAAACACAAGCAGTAAGCTCTTTGACATAAGAGTTGGTGATGATTTTTTAAAAATCTGACACCAAAAACACCAAAAGCAAAAATAAACAATGGGACTATATCAAACTAAAGAGCTTCTGCACAGCAAAGGAAACCATTAACAAAATGAAAAGGCAACATACTGAGTGGGAGAAAATAGGCAAATCATATATCCAATAAAGGGTTAATGTCCAAAATATATAAAGAACTCATGCAACTCAATAGTAAACAAACAAACAAAAAGCAATTGATTAAAAACTGGGCAGAGGATCTGAAGAGACATCCCCCTCCCAAGGTAGAGTATTTTAGTTATTAGCAGTTACCAAATAAGCTGAAGGTGAATTTCTTCCAAGGAGCTGCTCATAATTTGCTTTGTTGAGGGCGCCTGGGTGGTTCAGTCAGTTAAGCATCTGCCTTCAGCTCAGGTCATGATCCCAGGGTCCTGGGATTGAGTCCTGCATTGGGCTCCCTGCTCAGTGGGGAGTCTCCTTCTCCCTCTCCCTTTGCCGCTCCCCCTGCTCGTGCTCTCTCTCTCTAATAAATAAATAATCTTTAAAAAATCAGCTTTGTTGAGAGGAGGCGAGGAGCTGTTTTACTGTTCCTCTATAAGATATTGCATGTGTTTTTATCCTTGAAAGGGGTTTCTGAGGTTGCTATCCCTATCAGCAAGGGGTCGCTCCTGGGGTGCTCCTCCCAGTAGGACACCTGTGAAACCTTTACTCTCTCAGTAGAAGCTCTTCCATTCTCAAATGCCGCACACTTGTCCTTGCCTGGATGATGCTGGTGGTGCTTGCTGTTTTGCTCCACATCTTCAGTTACTATTTTTACCTGAAACCAGTAAGACTTCCTGTGGCCCACTGTTTTCAGGTTGTAAGTGGTGGAATGAATCTGGAGCTTTCCACCGCTCTCCAGATCCCAGGCCAGAGGGGCTGACCTCCTGAGTCTGGGTGCAGTCAGGGCTTCATGATTGTCAAAATCACTCCGCAGCTGGTTCTAATGTCTGAAGAGACATTTTTCAAAGAAGACATCCAGATGGCCAACAGACACATGAAAAGATGCTCAAGATCACGAATCATCAGGGAAATCAAATCAAAACCACAGTGAGATATCACCTCAGGCCTGTCAGAATGGCTGAAATCAAAACCACAAGAAACAACAAGTGTTGGCGAGGATGTGGAGAAAGGGGAACCCTCTTACACTGTTGGTGGGAATACAAGCTGGTGCAGCCACTCTGGAAAACAGTATGGAGGTTCCTCAAAAAATTACAAATAGAACTACCCCATGATCCAGCAATTCCATTTCTGGGTATTTATCCAAAGAACACAAAAACACTAAAGTCTGGAAAATATATGTACCCCATGTCCTTTGTAGTGTTACTTACAATAACCAAGGTATGGAAACAACCTAAGTTTCCACTGATGGATACATGGATAAAGAAATTGTGGTATATGTATATTCAATGGACTATTATTCAGCCATAAAAAAGAGTGAAATCTTGCCACTTGAGACAACACAGATGGGTCTCAAGAGCATTATGCTAAGTTAAATAACTCAGAGAAAGACAAATACTGTATGATCTGTCTTATATGTGGACTCTAAAAAAGTAAATCAAGCTCACAGATACAGAGAACAGTTTGGTGGTTGTCAGAGGTGGGGGACTAGAGGGGTGTGAAAATGGGTGAAGGGGAGTCACAAAGAAAAAAAAGTTAAAAAAATAATAAAAATAGAAAATAGAAGGTATAATTGAGTCACATTCTTTGAATCTATGGTTACATATAGATGTAAATATTCGAAAAATATCCTATACAGATAACAACCCAGGCTCATATCTGGGTGTTACATATGGAATTAATTAAACTACATTTAGGTTACTTTTTTTTTTTTTTTAGATTTTATTTATTTGACAGAGAGATACAGCGAGAGAGGGAACACAAGCAGCGGGAGTGGGAGAGGGAGAAGCAGGCTTCCCGCCGAGCAGGGAGCCCGATGCGGGGCTGGATCCCAGGACCCTGGGATCATGACCCGAGCCGAAGGCAGACGCTTAATGACTGAGCCACCCAGGCGCCCCATACTTTTTAAATTAAAAAATAGACATTCCATTATGGAAAACGTTTACTATTATTGACACACCGATGCGTATCCATCACAGATATCCATTATTAAGCAATATCCATGATGGATACACATTTTTTCTGAAGGTGGTGATATGCATCTTGGCTTTGGGGATACATTTTTAATATGCTTTAAAAAATACAAGAATCAGCTAGAATACTATTGTCCTTGTTTTAAGTAAAGAAAAGTTCATTATTCCTTCAGGATGTATACTTTGACCATGAAATTGAAGTCTAAAATCAAGTCAAAGGGCAATGTTGAGTTAGAAAAAAAGTCCTGAAAATAAAACAATCCATGTGTTGAAAGAAAGAAAGAGAGAAAGAACTTGGGTTGATGGAGGCAAGAGGTTGATCTGTTCACCCTCTGCAGACCAAGCCAGGGCGCTCATGGATGTGGGTTGGTTTGGCTCTGCCCCAGTGACTCAGGGGCTGCTTGTGGGGCTTAGCGGTGATGCTTGCTTGTTTGTTTTTTAGCTTTGAGTCCTTGCCTGGTTTGGAACTTTCCAGCCCCGGCAGTTTTCTCCTCAGCACCGTGTCTTTTGCTGAGGACGGTAAGTCGCTCTCCTGTGAGAAGGGGCGGCCAGGCCTCGGGAAGGAGCCAGCCGGGGGTCTAGCTCCATCTCTTCGTTAATTCAGCAAGGCATGTCATCTCCTGAAAGCTCAGTGTCTCCATCTGTATGCAGAGTAAGCCCTCTGGCTTCCAGCTGAAAATGGGTCGTGACCAGAAAACTAAGGACTGTCGAATGGCCTTTGGGAAGCTACCGCTGTCACGCAGAAAACCGGGCCTCCGGGAAAACCCTTGGAAGAGGAGAGCACGAGGAGAGGGAATCTCAGGCGAGCCCGGCTAGGGGCCTTCCCGTGAGCCCGGGCCCAGCGTGGCTCGTACAGGATGCCCGAGCCTCCCTTTCACGGTGTCCGGAGCCGCAGAGAGTAACAGGCCCGCTGACACCGGCCGTGGACACCTGTGCGTGCCCGGCACCCTACAGTTTGCACACATTAGCTGCTGTGCTCTGCAGACTGCCCCGGCCTTTGTTGCTCCCGGGAGTCTCATCTCTTGCAGAAAGTTTTTCTCCCCGATCTGATGAGTCCCGGCCCTGCCCCTGGGCAGTCCCTCGGATCCCCACAGAGCACAGCATTCTCTCCACAAGGGAACGGACTGGACGAGGGGAAAGACTGGGCAGATGGGCCAACCCCAGAGCTTGCTGGATCTCCGAGGAGGGCCTTCCCACCTGGGGCGAGGGCCTGCCGCCACCGGCCGCACCTCGGCCCAGGGCTAGTCGGCCCGCCTCCCAGAGAGAGCAGTTTAAGCCGGAGCCGGAGCTAGTCCGTGCCCGGCGCCCCGTCTGATGTTGGGGAAGAGTGACCTCTAGTGGTAGTTCTTGGACGAGACGCCGCGGCTTCCCGCCGCCTGGGTGAGCCCCCCATCGGTCGGGGGAGTCAGGGGGCGGAGCTTGAGTGGGTGCGGCCGAGAGAGGCGGGGAGGGCGGGCACTGTGGACTCCTGAGCTCCAGGAAGCTGGATCCTGCACAGCTGGTTTGTCCGGCCTGCTCTTGGGCATGAGCACATCTATCTCTGCTTCTCTTGTAACACCCAAGACTCTGGGTGTGGAGCAGCCCACAGAGGCAACAAGCTCCCCAGCCTCTGTGACTAAAGAAGGGGAAGGTGGGAAGGGCATCAGGTAGTGTGTCTGGGTATGAACGAGGGCACCTGGTTGTCTGTTGAGAGCACCAACCCGCAAGTGGTCTCCATCTGTGCCTCCGTGGACCCGCAATGCCCAGTCCTGTCTTCAGCAGGGGTGAGTGGAGAGGGGGCAGCTTCTCAATGTGTGAGCAGGCCAATGTTGGGGGGGCAAGCTCTGCAACACAGCAGGACTGCCTGGTGACTTTGGCTTTTCCATCCCACCATCTCCGTCAACACCACCCCATTCTTTGAGATGGGCAGTTTTTTCCAATCTTCAGCAAAGAGCTACACAGTTCAGATTAAAGCCTCCCTTCCCTTCTAAACAGATTGCCTTGCCTAAGCCCCCTCTTCTAAGGACCTTAGGAGCTACCACCTGCCACAGGACATATTTCCATGTGCCTAGGAGGCAGAGGCTTCAGGAAATGACTTGGTATAAGCATGCTTGAAGGGAGAAGCTTCTCAGCACTACACCCTCCCCCTCCTCAGTCTGAAATACATTCAGAGCCTTTTTTTTCCTTGCTGTTGTTTCCTATGAATGATAATCTGTCTTCACACTGTGACTTTACTGAGTTTAATGAGACCCAAAACTCCTGCAACTACAAGGTCAAATTGAGTGCTCTCTGTGTATAATTTTTACCCATTCTATTTCTAATCATAAGTAGGGTAACCACGTCTCCCAGTTTGCCTGGGACTGTCCTGGTTTTCATCTGCCTCCCTGGCGTAATCATTAACATTGTTCCCTTTTACTCTGGAAAGGGTCCCATTGAGATGGTAAATTACACTGTCACCCTAATCACAGGTCATCTCTGTAAGAAAACATGAAGGCATGAGGATACAGAGGATGTGAGAGATAAGGTTACCCCGAATTTGAGATTTAAATTGGTTATTACAATCTTGGCATAATTAGCTCTCAGCTTCTTGGCAGCTGGAAAAAAAGAAAAACATAAAGGGCTGTGAAGTTGATTCTATCTTGTAAAACGATGCGTATTGTGTCTTCTGAAGGGACATGTTTATCAGGCACTAAACTTGAGGAGGAATTTTAAACATAAATTATTATACAAGGGACACTGAGTAACATAAGGGACCATGTCTTCCGTGGTAGTTTTCATGAAGTTTCTATGTGGCTATGTTTTATATGGGTCCTCAAAGTGACTGTGGCTTTCCAATTCTCTTTGTGAAAAAGGGGAGGGAATAAAAATGATTTCACAGGGATTAACGAAGATACTATGTGTGCCTGTGCCAGGGAGACTATAAAAATCATAACTTTTATCATTTGCACTCTTACTGTCTTGTCCACAATCCTTCTTTTATTGACGGGGAAGCCAAGGCCCAGAGAGGGAGGAAGAGACGTAGCTAGTTAGTGGCAATACTGGGGTTAAGACTCCTGTTTAACTCTAAATGCTACCAAAACTTCCAAACTTCTGTTTGCCAAGATGTTATTGAGATTCTGTCAGGCCACCTGTGGGG
This sequence comes from Mirounga leonina, assembly GCF_011800145.1. Lineage (NCBI taxonomy): Eukaryota > Metazoa > Chordata > Mammalia > Carnivora > Phocidae > Mirounga > Mirounga leonina. The sequence goes on from NW_023270268.1 coordinate 84,239,869, forward strand.
GGCGCTATGGGGGGTGGTGGAGGAGAATCAGAAAGGCATTCCAGGCCTTGGACCATGGTGGGGCTAGTGGCCCAAAACCAGAGGCTAGAAATGGTGTTTTAAGTCACCACCATAAAAAGATGTTACTGGGCGCCTGGGTGGCTCAGATGGTTAAGCGTCTGCCTTCAGCTCAGGTCATGATCCCGGGGTCCTGGGATCGAGTCCCGCATCGGGCTCCCTGCTCAGTGCAGAGCCTGCTTCTCCTTCTCCCTCTGCCATTCCCTCTGCTTGTGCTCTTCTATCTCTCTGTCAAATAAATAAATAAAATCTTAAAAAAAAAAAAATGTTACTAACATGATTTTCTTTTAGTATCTGGTGGTGTTCGTCTGAACTACTTCTGCCTAAAAAGAACCAGACATCTGTTTTTTGTCGGTTAAGAAGAGCCTGTTCTCTTTCTGGCCTCCGGTGACACAGCCCTTGGGGGAGGGGGAGCTGGTGTCAGTGGTGGAGTTTTCCAGCATTAGAGTGCAACCTTCTTTTCAGCTTCCCTTCTCCAGGTCAGTGGGTCTCAAAGCGTGGTCTCAGACCAGCAGCCTCAGCGTCACCCAGAGACGTGTTAGGAATGCAGATCCTCAGGCCCTGCCCCAGACCCGCCAAATCAGAAAAGGGCTGATTCTGGTGCACGTGAAGGTGTGAGGACCATTGCTCCAGACTGTTCTTAAGGCCCCGGTGGCCTCAAAGAGCCAAGAGAAGCAGACCCACAGCGGGCCCTCCCCCTTATCCTTCCTCCCACCCCCTCGGTGGGCTGTCCTTTCCAAACTCCCAACAACCATTGCCTTTTTAGGCGTGACCATCGCTGGGGGACTTACTCAAAAGGGAAGAAGTAGCATGGCCTTTGCGTGCTGGCTTACCTAGCCAGTACCACCCCCGGACAGTAAAATCTACCTTTACCAGCACTTCATGTACACCCGATTCAAGAGCCCTACAATCCAATGGCCCAAATGAGTTCTGTTTTCAAGAAAAAAACCATTTATCTCTTCAGCCTCTGAAGTCTATGGCTCATTTTCAGTTGAAATAAACTAAAAAGGATCCCATCAATTTTTCTTAAGGTAATCAGTTCTCCAGGAAGTAAAAGCCATAGCAATCCAGAATGCAGAACTCTGTAGAAACTGCTATTCCTTTCTACAAAAAGCTTTCACATTTCCAAATGGGTCTCCATAGAAATAGTTTATCTAAATAATGCAATATATGTTAAGAAAAAAAAAAAAGAAGAAGAAGAAGGTAGTGGGAGGGGAAGAATGAAGCGGGGGAAATCGGAGGGGTAGACGAACCATGAGAGACGATGGACTCTGAAAAACAAACAGGGTTCTAGAGGGGAGGGGGGTGGGAGGATGGGTTAGCCTGGTGGTGGGTATTGAGGAGGGCACATTCTGCATGGAGCACTGGGTGTTGTGCACAAACAATGAATCATGGAACACTTCATCTAAAACTAATGTTGTAATGTATGGGGATTAACATAAGAATAAAAAAAAAAAAAAAGAAATAGTTTATCTGCACCTGAAAGAAGACTGATACGCTTTTCAAAGCACAATAAGCCTAACGGTTTCAGCTGCTCAGCCGGCCCTTGCCCCAGACCAGTGTTGTGGGTGCAGGCTTATCAGTGGGGAAAGAGCCCTCAACCCTCCCTGCTGAGGGCTTTTCTTGACCGAGATGTAAACTAAGAAGGAAATGAGAATTTTGTCTGCATGGACCTCAAATTGCCCTTTTCTGTCTTTCTTTCCAGTGAAACTTTCTGGACTATGCAAGGCACTCTCCCCCAAGCATTATTTTGTAGGCAACGTGCTGGCAGGAGGGTGGGAATTTATTCTACTCAGCATGGCAAAGGGGAAGCTGGGGTTTGGGAGGCCTGGGCTGAATTCCTATACAGGTGGGTAGGAAAGCAGGCCCTGAGAGCTGGCTTCCACTCCCGGACGTGACCCGTCAGCACAACCCACCTGAGCTCTGGAGCAAGCCGCCTTGGCCAATTACGAGGGGGGAAAGACTTAAAAATGAGGAGAAAAGTAACAGCTGGAGACAAAGAGAATCAAGAACAGAAGTATCTTTCCTCTAACATACGGTTCTTAGCCTTGAGCTGCGCGTTTGAATTTGGGGAGCATCTATTTATTTTTTGTTGTGGTTTGTTTAAGTTTTTTTTGTTGTCATTTTGTTTTTTGTTTTTTTAAGTAGGTGCCACAGCGTGGAGCCCAACACAGGGCTTAAACTCACTACCCTGAGATCAAGACCTGAGCTGAGGTCAACCAACTGAGCCACCCAGGCGCCCCTCACCTGAGGAGCTTTTAAAATGTCTAAGGACCAGGACTTCCGCTAGACCAATTAAATCAGAATCTCTGGGAGTGGTACCCGACATCAGCGTTTTTTTTTTTTAAAGCTCCCTGGGCCTTTCCAGGGTGCAGCCAGGATTGAGAACCATCTTTCCAGCATTCACTTGCTCCAGCAACTGTCATTTTCCTGCCTTCTTTCAATAGTGCCATGCATCGGGGCATGGCCCCTTCTCATTCGTCTTAGCTTATATTTTCTTTGTTCTTCTGGCCTTGAGGACCATGACGTAGAATCAGGAGCACCTTACACTAAGTGAAAATTTAATCTGAACTTCTTTTGCTCAAGAGCCCCGATTTCCCTTTGGATCTTGTATCTTTATCAAACACTGAGTTGGAGTCCCAGAAGAAATAATTGGTTTTATTATTCAAAAATGAGATACAAAGCCAGACCTATCATTTGACTTTGAACTTCCTGGTCACTTCTGGTTGAGTATGATGAACAAATGAGCCTCTCCATAAGGAGACTGCTTCCTGACAGTAGTCAAAGAAAAGTGGAGTCTCAAGAATAGGATAGAGTCAATGTTTTACTGGACAAATGTGGTGACCCCTTTCAAAAGTATGCCATCAGGGCCTCTTCCAAACAGTCATTTTAAAGTTTGCCAACTTAAGACCCCAAGATCTTTCTTTCCCCTGCAGGGCATGGTGAGTTCTTGTCTCCTTTACAAGGCCCCTCCTCTCCTACTGAATACAAAGCCATTCTTGGGAGAGGTCTTGGGTTCCACAGATGTACAGCCAAGCCTGTGATTTTGAAGTCTCAAGGAACTTGGGTGTGATGGTCACCAGCTTTTGCCTAATGAGCACTCCCCTCCTGCTTTCTTGCCATGCAGCTCTTCCAACCACTAAAGCCTCTTTAAAATTCTGAAACAGGTTCCCCTACTCCCTCCTCACTCCCCAGTTCACCATACTCTTGGCAGGATCTGGGGCATCAATGGCCATGACAACAGCAGAAATACACAATAGGTTGTGAACCAAGCCAGCCTATGGGACAGTCTGGCCCTTCTTCACTCCCCTCTGCTGCCTGGGCGTGCCTCAGCTAAGCATTATGCCCAACTTGTTTTCAATGAAAAAAAAAAAAATGCTGTGTCATTTCAGGGACGGACTATATTTTGAACCTGCTAAATGTCTATTTAGGCTTTATGTTACCCTTCCTAACCTTTTACCTGTTTCCATAAAGGCTGGGTATTCCCTTTTCAGCCCTAGGCTAGAAGGACTTACTCTGGGTACTCCCCAGTCCAAAGGCTGGGAAGAAAGCCTCTCTTCTCAGAGCAGGTCAAATCAAGATCCCTGCCTTAGCCCAGTTTCCCCTGAAAATGGAGCCTGAGGCAAAGTTTGCAGGGTGGGGGTGGAGAGATGGGTTTCGGGAAAGTAAGAGTGAGGGGAAAAAGCAAGGAAGGAGATAAAGGGAATACCAGGCAGCTCATTACCAAACTGACCATGGCGTCGTCAACAAGGCTGGTTGCTCGGGCAACAGGTACTTGATCCTGGGGCTGCGAGAGAAGTCTGGCTAAGCAAGAGCTGACTTGGGGGTACCTTCTCAGGATGATGGATTTCAGACCCTGGCAAGGACCCCAGGGGTTGAGGCAAACTCTTGGGTGGTCCCTAGAAGCCTGGAGAAAGCAACAGCCAGTGCCGAGTGCTGAAGTGGAAAGGCCTGGGTTTGCCTTGGCAGATGGCTATGAAGGGGTAAGAAGGCTGAGGAAGTGGGGTACGCTGGAATCAATCTATATTCGGAGGCCAGAAGATCCACCAGGGGGGTAGGTTCCCCGGGGGTCCCGTTGGAGCAAGAGGGTGGAGAGAAATATACTTTTGATCTTATTTGACTAGTAATCTTTACTTTCTAAATTTTCTAGAAGCTCTCAGTAGTGAAGCAAGCAAGTCATCAAGAGTTCTCATTTGGTGAGTTTTCATGGAGGCATATTGCAGATTCTGCCAGGGGGTGGACCAAGTTCAGGGAGGTGAGTGTTCCAAATCCAAAGGAATGAAGGCCAGGGACAGTCAACTCTTTGCAAAGGAGGTGTGATATGGCCCGGGGGAGGGGACAGCCACCGTCTGAGCAGCATTCCCTGTGTGTCAGGCACTGTGCCAGGCATCGGGGGATACAGAAACGAATCCAGTCTGGTTCCTGAGGTCCAGGAGCTCCCAGACCAATAATCAAGAACTAGCCATGGAGGACCTCATGACTGGGTAGAGATCATCAACTTGGGCCTCTCTCTGAATTGTAGATGTTGATATTTACTCACTGCTGGGAAGGGTTGACTTTGAGTTGTTTTTCTACTAAACGAAAAATCCTCTGATCTACTGCCCACATTGGTGAACCTAGGCCAGGTCAGGGCCAGAGCTCCCGCCTGAGCCTGAGGGGCCCTGGGCCAGCTGTGTGGGAACCAGCAGTTAGAGGGGCCAATGACCCACTGTGCTCACTGGCAGCCCGCTAGGGAAATCCATGAAGGAAACACTTCAGTGGGTATTTTCTCCTGGGTTTCCTGCCATCTTGGAAATGAAGAAGGAGAAATAACTGGCTGCAAATGGCTGAACAGAATTCCACTAGACTGAAAAGGAGACTCTCGGACTCATGATTGTGTCACCCCGTCCCTAGCGCACTGCCCACACCTGGTAGGTTCTCAGTCGCTGTCCCTGATTGAGACTAGGCTGTTATTGGATGCACCTGAAAAGTTCTAGTCAATGCTTTTTTGGTTATTGTTTTAATTATGAAAGTATTGACTGCTATGACAACAAATTCAGACAGAGGTGTAAAGTAAAAACCGCCCCTATCAATCCGTGCTCTTACTTACCAGAGGTAATAACTTCATAGTTTCTTGTAATTCCTTCTAGAAAGATTTTTAGCAAATATAAGGAGAATACACACACACACACACACACGCACGCACGCACACAGTTGGTCATACTACACATCAGATCCCTAATTTGCTTTTCTCACTTAAAAATAGATAGTGAAGCTCTTTTCACACCAGCCTATCCTATTCAGTGGCTGCAAAATACATTTCAGTGCATGAATATACCATAATTTAGTTACCCATTTACCATGTGGTTGATATATTGTTTGCAGCTTTGTGATTTTATAGTGTTACAGTGAACATAATAATGCGCACACCACTGGACACTTCTACACGTAAGTCCAGATGACACATTTCTAGAACTGGAACTGCCGGGTTGAATTCTGGAAGATACTACCAAATTGCTCTCTCCTCGCCCCAGATTTATTTGTAACAACTAGTGTATGAACCTGCCTATTTCCCTTCATCTACTACCTCCCTGGGATGAGGGCCAGGGGGGTTCCTGCCATGGGTCTAAGCTGTAGGAAGTTCTATTCTGGCTCTCTTCTGGCTGTGCCCTTCCTATAGGGCATGTGTCCTATGAGGTCAAGGAGATATGCCCACCTAGAGCCTGCACCCCTACCCATATTAACCATGTTCTGTGTATCTGAGACCCCAGAATTTCCTTCTTGAAGAGCCCTAAGCCCTTCTAGGGTCTGCATAGGCTCTTTCCAGATCCATCTTCCAGACTGTGTACTGCTGGTCCACTCATCCCAGACCCTAAGGTGGCCAAGGGGTAACCATATATGGAGTGTAGAGGGGCTTGGATGTGTGGGCTGGGGGGTATACATATAGGTCTAAGGCCTCATGTGGAGGATGGGGCTGGGGTGGGAAAAGGAGGGACAGGTGATAGACTAGGGGCTGAGAGGTGTATCTGGGGCAGAAGCCTAAGTCTGAGGAGTATGACAACTCTAAACTTGAACCTGGCCTTTCAGATTGTGATTGAGATATATTTATTAAGGGAAGAGAAAGGAATGTATTTTATTAAAGAGTTTGCTTGGTTTATAATCTTAAGTATTTATGTGATATGTGGGTGTGCATTTGTTTTTGTTTTGTTTTTTTATGTGCATTTTTTTAATTCTTATGTTAATCCCCATACATTACATCATTAGTTTTAGATGAAGTGTTCCATGATTCATTGTTTGTGCATAACACCCAGTGCTCCATGCAGAACATGACCTCCTCAATACCCATCACCAGGCTAACCCATCCTCCCACCCCTCTTCCCTCTAGAACCCTCAGTTTGTTTTTCAGAGTCCATCGTCTCTCATGGTTTGTCTACCCCTCCGATTTCCCCCCCTTCATTTTTCCCCTCCTGCTACCTTCTTCTTCTTTTTTTTTTTCTTTTCTTAACATATATTGCATTATTTGTTTCAGAGGTACAGATCTGAGATTCAATAGTCTTGCACAATTCACAGCGCTTACCAGAGCACATACCCTCCCCAGTGTCTATCACCCAGTCACCCCATCCCTCCCACCCCACCCCCCACTCCAGCAACCCTCAGTTTGTTTCCTGCGATTAAGAATTCCTCATATCAGTGAGGTCATATGATACATGTCTTTCTCTGATTGACTTATTTTGCTCAGCATGATACCCTCCAGTTCCATCCACGTCGTTGCAAATGGCAAGATCTCATTCCTTTTGATGGCTGCATAATATTCCATTGTATATATATACCACATCTTCTTTATCCATTCATCTGTTGATGGACATCTTGGCTCTTTCCACAGTTTGGCTATTGTGGACATTGCTGCTATAAACATCGGGGTGCATGTACCCTTTTGGATCCCTACTTTTGTATCTTTGGGGTAAATAGTGGGTGTGCATTTGTATTGTGCCTTTAACCCTGCAAACATTGAGGTGGGTCATTACCAAGTTTTTAATCTCTGACAATCTGTTGGCAAAAAATGATACATGGGACTGGGCATGTCTTTAACATTAGTTGAACACATTTACAAGTTTCTTAACCATTTGCTTATTTGCTGTGCACTACTTTTTTATATCCTTTGTTCCTTTGCTTCTTTCTTTACTTCTTTCTTCCTTTCTTCCTGTCTATCTTTCTTAATTTTATTATTTGTAAATATTCTCTTGTGTAGTAAGCTAATTAGCCCCTTGCTGTATGTGCTGCATGTGTGTTCTCCCTTCTTTTTGTCATTTTCATCTTTTTTAAAGATTTTATTTATTTATTTGACAGAGAGAGAGGGAACAAGCAAGGGGAGTGGCAGGCAGAGGTGAGGGAGAAGCAGGCTCCCCACTGAGCAGGGAGCCCGATTCGGGGCTTGATCCCAGGACCCTGGGATCGTGACCTCAGCCGAAGGCAGACGCTTAACCGACTGAGCCACCCAGGTGCCCCTTTGTCATTCATCTTTTGATTTTGTTTAGTTTGGTGTTTTTTTTGCCAGTGTGTAAACATTTTCTTCTTTCATATTTATCTATCATTTTCCTTCTTTTTTAAGTTTTCTTTTCTCCCTCTTTTTAATGGCTGTTGTTTACATGCTATTTATATGTTTTTCTAAAAGCTGTCTTACTCTAAAACATTTTTTGGGGCCACAAAACACTTTAGTTACAAAGTGTACCTACTGACTACTATGGGGCAGGTCCTGTCACCATGGAAACCACTGCGGGGAGGGTTAGAGAAAAGTGGTGCCCACCCAAAGGGCCAAGCTCCCCCTCCTAGCCACCCTTCCACCCCAGAAGGACAAAGTTCCCAGTAGCGCCTGAGACTGGGAGGTAGGCTTAGAGCCCACGAAGGAGGGCAGGCCTCGTGGGGACCGAGGTGCTGGTGGGGGCCGGCTGCGCTGCAGGCACCCAGGAAATGGGCAATGCTGGGAATGGGCAGGAGGAGGGAGACCCAGTACCCAGCAGGAAGAGCTGGGGGAGTACAAGCCAGAGAGGGGGCAGCAGAGGGCAGGGCCCTGGGCACTCCAGGACTCTGCAGCTCTGAAGATCAGGGCAAAGGGGTCAGGTCATATCTTGACATCCTGCAATGGTGTCCACTGTGCTGGTAGCTGCTTTTGCCAGCCACGTTGCACCTTGGCGGGATGGGGGGGTGGCTCTCCTACATCAGAGAGAAGCTCTTGCTCAGCCTCGTGTAGCTCCTCAGTAGCTGCGGCTATCCACGGGGAGTAGGTGGTGGTGAACCTGGTCCACCTGCTTTGGATTTTGGACATCCATTACCACAGCCACCACCATCCCGACCCAGGTGATGAGGAAGAAAGCCCCAACACATAATCTGCCGCAGAGTCACTATGGGCCAGGTGGGGGGGGGCACTGGGCACCATGGTGCTCCTCTTGACATTGGCAGCCGGAGGGCTGGGTGGTCAGCACACGAAATGGTGCCGTGGGGGCCACCTCCACTGGGTTCCCTCCCGCTGTGGCAGCCCCAGCAGGAACACCCTTGGTTGGCTTCCAGGCCTGAGATTTTTTTTTTTTTTTTTTGGTACCTACCTATGCCTTTTTCCCCCAGAACATTTTGGACATATATTGCCTCCTCAGCCAGTGAAAGATCAGCTTCAGAGGCAGAACAGAAAAAAAAATATTTGAAGAAACAAGGGCCAACATTTTTCCAAATTTGATAAAGACTATAAACTCACAGACTCAAGAAGCTCAGTAAATCCCAAGCATAAGAAACATGAAGAAAACTACACTGAGGAACATTGTAATCCAGTTACTCAAAATCAATGATAAACAGAACACCTTAAAAGCAGCCAAAGGAATTATGTATAAAGGAGCAAAGATAAAGAGGACAGCAGATTTCCTATTGGAAAAAAAAATGCAGGCAAGAAAGCAGTGTGGAGGGGCGCCTGGGTGGCTCAGTCGTTAAGCATCTGCCTTCGGCTCAGGTCATGGTCCCAGGGTCCTGGGATCAAGCCCCGCATCGGGCTCCCTGCTCAGCAGGAAGCCTGCTTCTCCCTCTGACCCTCCCCCTGCTTGTGTTCCCTCTTTCGCTGTGTCTCTCTCTGCCAAATAAATAAATGAAATCTTAAAAAAAAAAAAAAAAGAAAGAAAGAAAGCAGTATGGAGCATCTTTATAGTACTGCATGAAAACAAAGTCAAACCCACTAACTAGAATTCCGTAACTCGCACAAGTATCTGTCATAAATAAAGGTGAAATAAAGGCTTTTTTTTTCCAGACATACAAAAAAGGAAGGAATTCATCACCAGCAGACCTGCACTACAGCAAAAGTTAAAGAAGTCCCTTAGGCAGAAGGTCAGTGACACCAGATGAAAATATGGAACTACACAGAGAAGGAAGAGCAACTGTGTGGGTAAATACATAACACATTTTTTCTTATTATCTAAATCTCTATTCTTTTAAAGATGTATTTATTAGAGAGAGAGAAAGAGAGAGAGAGCACGCGCATGCACGTGAGAGAAAGGGAGGGAGAAACCCAAGCCGACTCCACACTGGGCGCAAAGCCTGACCCGGGGCTCGATCCCACGACCCAAGACCCTGACACGGAAACCACGACCTGAGCAGAAACCAAGAGTCCAACGCCCAACCAATTGTGCCACCTAGGCATCCCTATCTAAATCTCTTTAAAGGACAGTGGACTGAACAGAAATAGGAACAATGTAGTGTAGGCCTTATAGTGCATGTAAAAGTAAAATGTAAACCACAGCCGCAGAAAAGTGAGGAGGAGAGAGATTAACCCGCGGTGTGGTCCCTCTTGTACGTGTGTTACGTCGTTGGCAGGTGAACGGTGCTAAGTCAAAGACACATACTTTAAACTTGCAGGCAGCCTCTTCTTGGCCTTTCAGGTTCTTTCTGGTAAACTAGGCACATTAGTTTAATGATAATCTATTTTTACTTGAACGAAAGGAAAGTCCTTTTGTAAACTGATAAACAAAATGTCGTGTTAGCCGTTTTCCCACCAACTTGCACTTCTTTGCAGTGACGGACAGCGTCCTGTGACAGGTGATTTGCACTGTAATGGAAAGCAGTGTTTACTCATTTTGTCTCAAGCTTCCTTCTTTTTCTCTCTTCATCTCTCTTGTTTTGTCTGTCTCCTTTTCCCACACAGGGGATTCCAGAATCCCAGCGCTTCCAGTAGGTGAAGTGTTGGTCCAGGGCTGGAAAGAACGTGGAGGCAAGAACAGCCCACAAGTGCTGGGTGAGGGAGGAAGGACCCGGGGGCCAGACCAGGTGAGCTGCTGACCGTGGCTGAAGGCAGCCAGCCAGACACACCAGGCTGAAGGCTTCACGGTGGTTTGGTTTTCACTCTGCTGAGCTCCGGATCCACATGGCTCTATGCCTCCTGCTCTTGCCGAGATCACCACTGAGTTCCACGGGATGTTAAAAGCAGTGATCAGTTCTCAGTCCTCAGATTTGACCTATCAGCGGCCTTTGAAGTGCTTGGTCACTTCAACCTCTTTGACATACTTTGTTCACCTGGCTTCCAGGGGATCGCTCTTTCTGGGCTCTTCTCCTGCCTCCTGCCTGTTCCTTCTCTGTCTCATTTGCCAGTTCCCCCTTCCCTCCCTGACTCTTAAGTTGCAGAGGGCCTCAGGGTTCAAATCTAGGGCCACTTCTTTTCTCTACATATCACCTCCCTTCATGTCTAATCCAGGTTCTAGAAGTTATTAGGTCCAGCCCAGATCTCTTCCAGACTGGATTGCAGATTCCATCTCTCCCTCTGGGTGTGTAAGCATCTCAAAATTAACATGTTCAAAATCGAACTCTAACCTTCCACTTAAAATCTGCTCTCAAAACACCTCCCCCCACCCCTGGTCTCGATTAATGGAGCTACATGACAATCTCTCTGTCTCTCTCGCCCTTCCATCTGATCTGGTAGCAAATCCTGGGGACTTTATCTTCAAAGCATGTTCAGGATCAGCCACTTCTCACACCTCTGCTACTAGAGGTGCCAGTCTGAGCCACCATAATCTCTCTCCTAAATTATTCTAACTGGCTCCTAATTGATCTCTGCCTCCATCTTTGACCTACTTCAAAATATTGTCTATTCTCAAAATAGCACTCAGAGAAATTGTTTCAGAATCGAAGTCCATCATGTTACTCCTCTTCTCAAAACCCTCCAGTGGGTCCCATCCCAACCAGTAAAGCCCAGATCCTGGTAATCTGGCCCCAGCTCCCTCAGACCACACTGCTCTTCTCTCATTGGCTCTGCTCCAGCTACCAGGGCCTCTTTGTGCATGCCTAGTCACTGCGCATGCTCATGCCTCCTTTCGCACCTGCCATTCTGGGTGGGTGCGTGGATGCTGGTCCCCGAGCAAGGCAGAGTTATTACTGTGCTAATGGAGCATAAGCTTCAGACCCTTCCTTTACATGGGTCTTTCTAAGTTCTTACATCTAATTTTATATTGATAATTTTATATTCTTTTTTTTTAAAGAGGGTCTCCAAATGGTTTAAAGATCAGGTCCCACAAATCTTAGATCTGCTCCTGTTCTCCAGATATCTGCATGGTGCGCACTCCACCTCCTTCAAGTCTTTGTTAAAATATCACCTTCAGAGGTGCCTGACTGTCTCAGTCAGTAGAACATGCGACTCTTGATCTTGGGGTTGTGAGTTCAAGCCCCACCTTGGGTCCAGACCTTGCTTAAAAAATAGAAACTCTTCACAAAATATCACTTTTAGCATAAAACTATTTTATTTATTTTATTTTATATATTTATTTGAGAGAGAGCATGAGCAGAGAGAGAGGCAGAGGGACAAGCAGAATCCCCACAGAGTGGGGAGCCAGAGGGGGCTCAATCCCAGGACCCTGAAACCATGACCTGAGCTGAAGTCAGACGCTTAACCAATTGAGCCCACCCAGGCACCCCCACCATAAAACAATTTTAAATTGTACCACCATCCCTTTATTTCTGGCAACTTCCTATCTTCTTTTCCTACTTTATGTATATCTGAAGCACTTATCACCATTGGCAATACTAATATTTATCTTATTTTCTCCGTCCCTCACTAGATTTTAGCTCCACAAGAGCAGGGATTTTGATATCTTGTCTAGGTATAAGCAAATAGTAAGTGCTCAATAAATTTTTGTTGACTGGAGGAACTTCTACTTTTGCAGTGAAGGAGTGGAATAAGATAATTTGTATTTCTAGACTCCAAAAGAAAGGCAGCAGGACCCTGGGAGGAAGACAGAGATAGAAGGAATGGAAAAGACAGGTGGCTCTGTGTTCACCAAGGGCCCAAAGCCTATGACACGCTGACAGCCCTCCTATGCTGGTGTTTGGTCTGGAAGTGCGGGGCCAATAAAATATGGATGTCCTGTATGGGGCAGATGACCAGAAGCAGGAACAGGGATGAGGGCCCATTTCTGCTCTATCATTTCTTTTTTTTTTCTTTTTTTTTTTTTAAAGATTTTATTTATTTATTTGACAGAGAGAGACACAGTGAGAGCAGGATCACAAGCAGGGGGAGAGGGAGAGGGAGAAACAGGCTTCCCGCAGAGCAGGGAGCCCGATGCGGGGCTCGATCCCAGGACCCTGGGATCATGACCTGAGTCGAAGGCAGACGCTTAACGACTGAGCCACCCAGGCGCCTCATCTGCTCTATCATTTCTAAGGCACCTCCCTGTGGAAGGATGCTTCACTTCTGAGCAGTATGCTTGAAGTCCTTCTTCTGCTTCAGAGACTTCTTCCATGATAAGAAACCCTGTTCCCAGTAATGCTCTAGGACCCTTTCTAGCCCTAGGGGGCCACTGAACACCTAAAAAGAATGGAGGTAGAATGGAAGCAAAGATAAGAGATAGAGGGTCAGCATTGGATTTAAAGGGTAGGTAAGATTCCCTTCCAACAGGGCAGTCCAGGACAGGTCAGAGTAGACTTGGAGATGGTCAAGATTCATGATTCTCCGGACAAATGCCACGCACATGCAGGAGTTCTCAAGGCTCAGCAGTAAGTGGTACAAGCTGTGTGGTTCAGGGGCCAGGAGGCTTGGTGGTAGCACGAAGCACAGGTGCATCTTGCAGACGGAGCTCCTAAGGCCTAAATCTCCTGCCAGTTGTGCCTGCCACCAAGGACCTATTATCAGCCGACTTTGATCTTTGACAGGGTCACTGTCTTTCCAGGGCTATCATTTGGCCTGGATCTAAGACTTGTGTCCAGCTGGGAGTATCCAAAGGACTTGAGAGAGAGAGCAGTAGTCAGGAAAGCAAGTTTCTAAACACCCTCTAAGGACTGAGTTTGCTACTGATTGAAATGCCACTGAGCATTTAGGAGCAAAATGATGCATTTTTTTATATGGTTGTTTTATTAAGGAAATAAATCTCTACAACTTTGTGGTTGTGAACAAATTTCTTCAGCCCTAGATTTGAGAGGCATCTTCCAGAGCCTTATTTTAATTAATTTAAGCCCATTAGATTGAATTTCTGAGTGTTTCTGGCCTAAACTATGTTGTCACACTCAGATTAATTTCTCCTAGATGAGAAGCAAGGCAATTATGATTGTACACATGTGAGTCACTCATCACTGGCAAAGGCTATTGATATTTGAAAGAGTATTATTTACCTAACACGGTCAGTGATACACTGCTGAATGATAATATTTAATTAGACCATTAACTCAACATACAGCCTAATTCTTTCTCAACTAAATGGAGAGCTCCGCCTCTAGGCAGTTTGGTTCATTGCAGTTTCTCACAAGTGCTGGTACCTATGTTGGTGAGGGGTGCTGGGCTCTTTTCTGGCTCTCCACCATGTCTTCTGCTTGTATGCCTTGGATCACAAAGGCAGTGAAGTTCATGGAGGAGTCAGGAAGGCATCATACTGGATAAAAATAATGGAACATCAGGACTCTAAGCAATCCTCAGTATTACCCAAGCCTGCCTTGTCATTCTACGTACACAGAGATGGATGTTCAGACAGGAGAGTTTTTTGGGGGTTTTTGTTGTTGTTCGTTTGAGAGAGAGAGAGAGACATAGCACACATGCAGGGGGGAGGATCAGAGGGAGAGGGAGAAGCAGACTCCCTGTTGAGCAGGCTGCCCGTGGGATCATGACGTGCGTGAGCTGAAGGCAGGAGCTTAACCGACTGAGCCACCCAGGTGCCCCAGGCAAGGTTTTTTTTTTAAGTTTTAAATTTTAATTCCAGTATAGTTAACATACAGTGTTATATTAGTTTCAGGTGTACAATATAGTGATTCAACAATTCTATACATTACTCAGTGCTCATCATGATAAGTGTACTCTTTAACCCCTATCACCTGTTTTACCCATCCCCCACCCACCTCCCCTCTGGTAACCATCAGTTCGCTCTCTGTAAAGAGTCTGTTTCTTGTTTTCTCTCTCTCTCTTTCTTTCCTTTGTTCATTTGTTTTGTTTCTTAAATTCCACATATGAGTGAAATCATATGGTATTTGTCTTTCTCTGACTTATTTTACTTAGCATTATACCCTCTAAGTCCATCCATCTCATTGCAAATGGCAAGATTTCATTGTTTTTATGGCTGAGAATATTTCATTCATATATATATATATATATATACCACATCTTCTTTATCCATTCATCTACTGATGAACACTTGGGCTGCTTCCATAATTTGGCTATTGTAAATAAGGCTGCAATAAACATAGAGGTGCACATAGCTCTCTCAATTAGTGTTTTTTTTTTGTGTGTGGGGGGGTAAATACCCAATGATACAATTACTGGATAGTAGGGTAATTCTACTTTTAACCTTTTGAGGAAACTCCAAACTTTTCCAGAGTGGCTGCACCAGTTCGCATTCCCACCAATGGTGCACGAGGGTTCATTTTTCTCCACATCCTCACCAACACTTGTTGTTTCTTGAATTTGTTTTTAGCCATTCTGACAGGTGTGAGGTAATATCTCACTGTGGTTTTGATTTGCATATCCCTGATGATGAGTGATGATGAGCATCTTTTCATGTGTCTGTTGGCCATCTGGATGTCTTCTTTGGAGAAATGTCTGTTCATGTCTTCTGCCCATTTATTAATTGGATTATTTGGTTTTTGGGTGTTGAGTCGTATCCGTTCTTTATGTATTTTGGATACTAACTATTGGATATGTCATTTGCAAATATCTTCTCCCATTCTGTAGGTTGCCTTTTAGTTTTTTTTTTTTAATTGTTTCCTTTGCTGTGCAGAAGATTTTTAGGTTGTTGTAGTCCTAATAGTTTATTTTTGCTTTTATTTCCTTTGCCTCAGGAGACATATCTAGAAAAAATGTTGCTACAGCCGATATCAGAGAAATTACTGCCTATGCTCTCTTCTAGGATTTTTATGGTTTCAGGTCTCACATTTAGGTCTTTAATCCATTTAAAAAAAAGATTTTATTTATTTATTTGAGAAAGAGAGAAAAAGAGGGAAAGAAGGAGAGTGCGAGCAGGGGGAGGAGCAGAGCCAGAGGAATAAGCAGACTCCATGCTAAGCATGGAGCCAAACACGGGCCTCCATCTCAAGACCCTGAGATCATGACCTGAGCCAAAATCAAGAGTCGGACGCTTAACTGACTGAGCCACCCAGGCGCCCCTTTAATCCATTTTGAGTTTATTTTTGTGTATGGTGTATGATATGTGTGGTGTAAGAAAGTGGTCCAGTTTCATTCCTTTGCATGTAGCTGTCCAGTTTTCCTAACACCATTTGTTGAAGAGACCGTCTTTTTCCTACTGCATATTCTTGCCTCTTTTGTCAAAGATCAATTAACCATATAATTATGGGTTTGTATCTGGGCTTTCTCTCCTGTTCCATTGATCTATGTGTCTATTTTTTTTTCCTGTATCATACTGTTTTGATTACTACAGCTTTGTAATATAACTTAAAATCTGGGATTGTTATACTTCTAGTTTCGTTTTTGTTTTTTTTCAAGATTGCTTTGTCTGTTTGGGGTCTTTTGTGGTTCCATACAAATTCTAGGATTATTTGTTCTAGTTCTGTGAAAAATGCTGTTGATATTTTGCTAGGGATTGCATTAAATCTGTAGATTGCTTTGGGTAGTATGGACATTTTAACAGTATTTGTTCTTCCAATCCATGAGCTTGGAATATCTTTCCATTGGTTTGTGTTGTCTTTGATTTCTTTAATCAGTGTTTTATAGTTTTCAGAGTACTGGTCTTTTGTGTCCTTGGTTAAGTTATTCCTAGGTATTTTATTATTTTTGGTGTAATTGTAAATGGGATCACTTTATTAATTTCTTTCTGTTGCTTCCTTATTAGTGTATAGAAATGCAATGGATTTCTGTACATTGATTTTGTATGTCACAACCTTACTGAATTCATTTATCAGTTCTAGTAGTTTGTGTGTGTGTGTGTGTGTGTAGTCTTTAGGATTTTCTGTATATAGCATCATATCATCTGTATGCAGTGAAAGTTTTACTTCCTTCTTCCCAATTTGAATGCCTTTTATTCCTTTTTCTTATCTGATTGCTGTGGCTAGGACTTCCAGTACTATGTTGAATAAAAGTGGTGAGGTGAACATCCTTGTCTTGTTCCCAGGGAGGAGAGGTTTTAAGGTCACAAGGCAAGATAGTGGCAGAAACTGGATGCTGGTTTTTTGATTCTTGAGAAGTATTCAGAACGCTGAACTGCTAATTTATAATTAGACTCTAGAAAAAGAGTTCTTTCTAGCTTTGTCATTTTGATGCAGGCTGCTCTTAAAAATCCTGTCTCTCAGAGCACTTTAAGAACACGGAAAACCAGAACAGGAGTGGGCACCGCCATTTTTCAGGACTTCCCTTTGGCACTCTCCCCTCAGGACAAAGGTGAAGTGGTAAATAAAAGCAAAACGCTTGTGTTTTGTTCCGCCAAACCTTAGGAAACAAACACTAGAGAGAACTCAGAAGATGAAGTAAATATGGACACAGATGTGAGTGGCTGTCCCACACTGTTATCACAGGGTTCCTGGGTGACTCCATTGCTATCACAGGAATCAGGTTGCCTGATATCTCATGAGAGAAGTTCCTTTCACTTTGTTCTCTGCCTCTGGCTAAGACTGTGTAAATATTGGAACCGGTTTCAGGACAACTCTGCCCTCTTGGCCCCCAGTGGAATTAGGGGAAAAGTCTGTACTCCTGCCTGGGTGGAAAGGGAAAGGGGAGTAGCCTTGGGCATACCTACGAAGGGAACCCTGGAGGCAGGAGCCGGGGCTGTGGGCAGCAGCTGCACTCCAGAGTGTTGGGGTTCTCCCTTTGATTACCTTGGAAAGTCTTACTGGAGGTTTTAATGCTGAAGCAAGCAAGGGTGAATGTGCCTACTTAATGTTGTTATTCCTTCATTTATTTATTTAATAAATATCTATAGAGTGCCTTTTATGTGTCCAGAACTGCTTATAATATCCCCTCGTATTCCTTCCAATTGGCTTAGCCCCTTCAACTAAATCCAGCTTGCCTGTTCCAGCATATGATAGGCATCCCCATGTACTGCAGTGTGCCGCCGTGTGCATTGGCCACATCTCTAGGGTTGCTTCTCTCTCTCCCTTTCTCCTACTTCCCCTTCCTCCTTTGGGGACCGTGCCTTGCCCATGCTCCACCTCCACTTTTGGTTCCATATCTTAGTTCCTTGGATCCTGGAAGCTTTCATCTGTTGTTTGTTTTTTAACCTACTGTACATCAGTATTAGTCTAGAAGGTATGTTCCATAAGGGTAGGAATTTGCTGTATCCAGTGACTACATCAGGGGCTAGCATTCCACATAGTAGGGGCTCAATAAATATTTATAGAATAAATCAATGAATATTGGGCAATTTTAAAAAGTGCATAGGGCAGCACCACTGCTCTCAGACATCTTCTTAATTTAAAATTAATACACCAGGATTAGGACCTTCATTTCCTCCCCTTGAGCATGAGCTAGACTTAGTGACTTATCTCCAAAGAATGAATATGGAAATGGAAAAATAGGAACTTTACTGGGTAGGAATCTGGCAGACATTTCCTTAGCCAAGTGTCAAGGTTAATGTCATCTGTGTTATGTTGATAATATATATCCTTGATATGATATGATGAGGAAGGCACTTCAACTCTGTGGTATTCTCCCCCCAAGACCAAATCCCGGTAACCATGAGAAAAACATCAAACAATTGAGAAGTAGTCGACAGAATACCTGACGCACTCTTTCAAACTATCAAGGTCCTGAAAAATCAAAGCAAGACTGAGAAGCTATCATAAATTAAAAGAAAGTAGGAGACATGACATCTAAATGTGACGTGGTATTTTAGATTAGATCCCAGGATGGAAAAAGGACATTAGTGAAAAAAACTAGTGAAATCCAAATAAAGCCTGGAGTTCAGTTAATAGTGATGTGTCAATATTAGTTTCTCAGTTTTGACAAATACATTATGTTTATATAAAATGTTCACATTAGGGGAAATCAGGTGAAGAGTATATGGGATTTTTTCTGTACATCTAAAGTTATTCAAAATAAAAAGTTTATTAAGGCATAAAAGAAGCAGTATATTCTCTCTCTTTTTTTTCAATTTTATTTATTTATTTGACAGAGAGAAACAGTGAGAGAGGGAACACAAGCAGGGGGAGTAGGAGAGGGAGAAGCAGGCTTCCTGCTGAGCAAGGAGCCCAATGCAGGACTCGATCCCAGGACTCCAGGATCATGACCTGAGCCAAAGGCAGACGCCCAACTGACTGAGCCACCCAGGTGTCCCCAAACTCCATGATTATTCTAATAGCTATGATGTTAACTATCCTGAATAGTCTGGATTAGTAATTATAGGGCCTGCAGTAAGAGCAGTTTTGACTCCTTTTATTTATACTTCATTTCCTTTTCTTGCTTTCCAGCCTTGCCATTGAGTGTCTGGGTGTAGTGTGTCTCTTTGGCACTCCTTAGGGACATGACACTAGGCCTCTGACTTCCTGCTGCAAGTCCTTCAACCATGGGTGAAGTTCTATTACTACTGTGTGCGTGAGTGGGACCCATCCCTTGAACCAGCTTCTACTTATCAGAACACTCTCCCTGCAAGCATGGCTCTCATCCTTCTCTCTTGTGGCTGCCGCAGCCTCACATCATGCAAGAAAATGAGCAGCCATTTGAGGAAACACCTCTAAGGATGACCTGCTGTGCCCTGAATGCCAGCAAACATCTCACTTCCCTGCACACTGCCAGTTCTGCCTTTGCTTCCAGCTCGCTCGGGACTAGAAGACTGGGCTGCTCAGTCTGGTGGTCTTTTGCATCCAGCTTACCCCGTTGCCCTTTGTGCTTCTCCTCATGTCCCATGCTCTTTGACTCCACTCTCATTGACCCACTAGGATGCCAACTTGTGTTTCCATCCTCTGCCTCCCCATACCCGAGCCAGTGATGGGAGAGAGGAACGAGAATACTGGGCAGTTGCACTGGAGGCCGGCTGCAGAACCTGGTGAAATGGGAGGGATGAAGAAGTAAGGAGAGGTTCCAGAAACTCTTGGTCTGCCTGAAGTAGTTTTCCACTATGAGGAAACATTGTGCTAGAATAACCCAGAGATACCCCGGCTGGCCAGGATCCCCTAAAAAAGGACAGGTTGCTGGTGGTTGTATAACCTTGAGAACACACCTATTATCACCCACTGAATCTGCCAGGAGTCAAGGGGACACTGCAAACACCATGGAATTCAAACTCCCCAGCTCCCCACCCCAACCCCACCTGAGCCCAGCTACTCCTCAGCCTCATCTCTTTAGGCTCTCTTCATTTCTATCAGCTCTTCCTTCCAGTCTGGCCACTGGTTTGGCCCACAACTAATCTGGATTCATCAAACTGTCAATATCATGAAAGACCCTGTCCCCAAAAAGAAAAGGCAGGGGACTGTTCTAGATTAAGAGAAACTAAAGAGACATGATAAGTAAACACAAGTCATTATCCTCAGTTGGAATCTTGACCGAGGGAAAAGAAAACTACAAAACTACAAAAGGACATTATTGGGACCACTGAAAAAAATTTGAGTATAGATGAACCAGATCCTACTACTGTTAACAGTGTTAAATTTCTTGAATGTGACAATATAGTATCATGGTTGTATAGGAGAATTGCCTTATTGCCTTGTTCCTTTGAAATAGATTCTGAAATATCTGGGAGTGGTGTGTCGTAATGTCTATCTGCAACAGACTTTCAAATGACTCAGCAAAGTGTCTAAGTGTAAGTGTATGTATGTGTGTTTAGGGAAGGCAAACATGACCAACTGTTAACAATTGGGACTTTAGATTATGGCTGTATGGGTGTTCATTATACTCTTCATCTTTTCTGTAAGTTTAAACTTTTTCAAGATAAAAATTTGGAGGAAAAATATTCTATCGATCTTTGAATCTGCAATCCAAGGCAGTCGCCTCCTCTGTGAAGCCTGCTGCTTGGCCCCAATCTGGAGGAACAGCTTCCTCTTCCATCCTCCTGGAGCCCATGGTTTTGCCTGTTACATCATCGAGCCCAAGCTGCCCTGGAATGCCACAGTCCCTCTCCTTGGGCTGTGAGCCCCTGAAGGGCAGTGACGGCAGGGACCTGGGGAGAAGAAGAGGGTGAAAAGCAAGGCTTGCCACAGCCTAGCTTGGCCTGAAGAGCAACCCTCCTGCCTCTGACCTGTGACCTGAATGCCAGCCAACATCTCACTTCCCTGCACACTGCCAGTTCTGCCTTTGCAGTAACGGCCCTCCCTGCGCCTTTGGGGTACTGGCCTCCCAGACAGAAAGAGGGACCGATTCCAGAGTAGAGGGATCTATTTCAATGTTGTCTCAGGGTCCAATTAGGGAAGCAGACCACTCTGAGTGGGTGTATTAAGGTTAGGGTTCTGCTGAGGAACAGAATCAACAGGATGTATATAAATGAAGAGAGGGGTGGGAAGAGCAAGGGTTTGGGGGAGAGAGAGGGAAAGAGAGAAAGATTTTAAGGAATTGGCTTACATGATTATAGAGGCTTGGCAAGTTCAAAATCATCAGCATAGGCCAGCAGGGTAGAGACCCAGGGAAGAGCTCCAGAGAAGAGTCCAAAGGTGGCCTGCCAGCAGAATTCCCTCTCCCGAAGAGGTCAGTCTTCCTATTAAGGCCTTCATTTGGTTGGATGAGGCCATCCACGCTATGAAGGATAATCTGCTTTACTCAAAGTCCACTGATTTAAATATTAATTTCACCTAACAACATATTCACAAAAACATTCAGAATAATGTTTGACCAAATACATGGGCACTGTGGACTAGCCAAGTTGACATACAAGATTCAACATCAACAGCCATTCCATGTCAACATGGCATCCATACATATCTCCTTAAACCGCACTTACTCTCCAAATAAAGACAATAATAAGGTAATAATTCCACCTAACTTGATATGACTATCTTGTATATAATTGAAAATGCACTAACCCTTTCCCTAGAAGAGGATGCAAAGTCCTTGGGTGATGTTTATTCTTCTCCTTGATATCCCATAACTGAAATACTATGCTGTAAAGTTAACAATACTATGATATAAAGTCAGAACATCTTATGTTACATAAGGGGATAATAGAGGAGAGAAAACAAAGATATTAAACACACACACACACACACACACACCACAAAATAAGGAAGAAATCCTCATGACAATTACAGTCCTTGTTTTCTGTAACTGGGAAAGCGGTTGTAGCTGATATTTATAATTACCTTTTCCTACTTTCATTCCATATTCCCTTTGTCCTTGGCTGATATATTTCTTTACCTGGTAGGATGCCCCGAACCATCATTCAGGGAGGATCAAGGTCATTAGTAATCTTGCCTGAATTTGATTGTTGTAATTTTCCACTGACTTTAATGACAGGGCATGGTAATACTAAGAGACACCCTTAAGGGATCTCCTATACCCCAGACATACTCTTCCTTACCTCCATCGTGATGTTCAAGGGGTATGTTTTGGCTCCACCTTGTCACAACTGACTCTGTCTAAAGCTACTTGGCCATCTTGAAGTCTTTCTCAGGTCCTGATTCTGGGTCATGCTCAGGGCATTCTCTGGATATTTCCTTCTGTTCAGGCCATTTCCTATGTTCATTTATGTCTACATATACCTGGTAGGGGGAGCTTAAGATGAAGTCGGTTGGAGCTGCCTTTTGGCATAATTTTTTCTTAATTATCCCTAATCAGTGGCATTTACTCTTGACCCTCTGCTTGTCAGAGGGCCAAACCTACAGACATTTTAAGCTTAAAACAAACATTTACAAAGCTGAACTTTGCCTATTTAGTGACAAACACATAAACATCCAGAACTCTAAATATTGTATTTTATCATTAGTTCGTTTTATGAAATGAGTGTGAGAATTTCCCTTCCCTGCTAGAGGCAAGCATTGAAATAATACACATACATTTTGGAAGAGATTTCCAGGGGTGTGTATTATACACTATTAACTGAGCATTAAGAGGACTCCAGGTGTATCTGCCTTGTAACTTATCTGGAGAGTACCCTGCCTGCTGATAGTGCTGAGGGGGCACTTGTTGAGGGGATTGTTACCCCACCACCAGCTAAGGTGAGTGAACACTGAATGTGAGAAATATCAACAGAAGGAAAGCCTTCAAGTCTTGGGAAGAGTCTGGTCGGGGGGAGGGAGTTGGGGAGGACCAGATATGCCTTGGGAAATAGAGAGGCAGCAGCCTGGCAATTTGATTTCCCTTTTGAAATAGTAGGCTCTGTCCTTGGTAGCAAGAAGCAGAAAATATTTAAAAAAAAAAAATATTCATTTGAAAAAAAATTGAAAAGCTATGAATAAAAATAAGCATATGGTTTGGTATCCTGATTTTTAAGAGTTTACTGTAACAAATATTCTTTGAAAAAACAGAATTTGAAGGTCAGAAAATTAAATCAGATTTAAGGGTTGAGAATCTTGTCCCATATTTTTCTCTTTCAAAGTTTATATGGTCAATTAGAACCTATAATTACTTTTCCTAGTTGAGGGCATCAGATCTTGGCATCTGTATTGTATTTGTTGAAAGAAATTTCCATATAATAAGGCGTTTGAGCTTCTGTTAGATCATGCACAGAAACAATGCCCAACAGGTTATAAAAAATTCTCTACTCCAAATACCCTTATAAACTGGAATTTTCATTCTTTTTTTAAGCAAGAACCTTAGGACAATTGGTGGTAGGCTTAAAGAAAGTCTTTGGAGGGCGCCTGGGTGGCTCAGTTCATTGAGCGTTCAACTTGATTTCGGCTCAGGTCATGATCTCAGGGTCGTGAGATCGAGCCCCACGTCAGGCTCTGCGCAAAGCATGGAGCCTGCTTGAGATTCTCTCTCTCCCTATCCTGCCCCCTTGCCCCTGGCTTGTGTACATTCTCTCTCTCTAAGAAAAGAAAGATATAAAGTCTTTGGAATAGGATGGGCTCACGTGGCATCTGTCTCTGTCACTTGCTAGTTGTGTTGCTGTGGGCAGTTATCTGACCTCTCTAGGCCTCAACTTCCTTAGATGCAAAATGGGGATGATCTCAGGTCACCTTTAAGACTGTTACAGAGATTAAGTGACATAATGCACACAAAGCTCTTGGCATAGTGTCTGGTACATAGCAATTAACTGCTAAGTTGTGCTGTTGAAGAGAGGGACCCAGCATTTGGTTATCACTACATTCTGAGAACAAAGCACAATGCCTGTGATATATAATAAGGCTCAGATGTAAACTGAAAGAAGGAAGGAAGGAGACTTATGGGTTGCTCTAGCTTGGGGTGAATGGGCAGAGGCACTGTTTTTTACCTTCTCATACTTTCCCTCTTCAAAGATCCCAATTATCTCAAAGAAACTTTGCTTAAATTTCCAAACTACTGGGGCAC
Organism: Mirounga leonina; assembly: GCF_011800145.1. Classification (NCBI taxonomy): domain Eukaryota; kingdom Metazoa; phylum Chordata; class Mammalia; order Carnivora; family Phocidae; genus Mirounga; species Mirounga leonina. Next base: position 84,263,726 of record NW_023270268.1, read on the forward strand.
CTGCCTAGCTCACTTGGTAGAGCATGTGACTCTTGATCTCAGGGTCCTGAGTTCAGGCCCCATGTTGGGCACAGAGCCCACTTAAAAAGAAAAAAAATTTAAAAACTACTCCTCATACCAAACTGTGGTTTAAAAAACCCCAAAATTTTAATTAAATACATCGGAGTCAAGAGACAGAAAGGGGGTGCGGATGCGGGTGCCTGATACTGCCCCTCTTTTTCCAGAAAGGTCCAAGCTCTTGTCTTACTTGCTCATTCACTGCAGGGAAAAGGCTGGGCCTCCATTTCTCAGTCATGAGCAGAATTCAGTATTATAGTAACGTCAGGATCAAGGGCTCTTTTCAGCGCACTAGATTCTGAGCACCACTGCTTTTAGAATAATCCATTGGGCTTTTTCTTCATTTCACTGTAAATTCTAGAAAAAAGCTGCTTGATACTTCCAAATTCTGCAGAATTAAGGGCATGATATTTAGCCCCCCCACCCCCATTTTTTTTTTTTAAAGAAAATTCAATTGTATCAAAACAAACAGAAGCCCTGTAGGGTTTGGAATAGTAAATGGTGTTATTGTTCTCTCTTTCCCAGCAATGCTCAGCACAGAGGGCTGCACAGATGGGCTCCCAGAGGGCGGGCTTCGAGGTGGCTGGCCAAGGGCAGGATTTAACCTGTGTCAATTGACATTCAACACTTAACACTGAGGCCAGAGAAGACCAAGGGCATTCAGAGGTGGGACAGGGCCAGGTCTAGAGGGGGAGGGCTGGGGCCTCGGAAGATGAGGGAATGATTAGCTTGACTGGGATTCAGGAAGCGTGTGAGCCAGGAGGCTGTTAGGAACTAATATGGACGGGAGCCAACACTGTGGCTCTCGGGGCAGTGGGATCTCTTCAGGGGGCTCTTTTCAGGATGCTACCTCTTCTACAAAGCCCATCCTGAAGCCTTGCCAGGAACTCCCACTACACGTACATGTCCCTCTTTTAGAAGACTTATAGGACTTCTAATGATTCATTAATTTATGTACAGGTCTCATTTCCCTCCTTGAAGGCAGAGGCGAAGGGCCGCTTCCCTCCCAGACTAGCTGCGTAATTTCCAACAGCACCGTTGGTGTTGAAATGAGATGAAACGTGCTATGTGCTGCACATCCTGGCCTGAGACCTTGTATCTGGGTGGAGGAACAGCTGTTACAAGGGGGTGAAGGGAAGAGGAGGGCAGAAAGGAGACAGAATCTTGGCACACGCTGTACTGGGAGTGAATTGGGTCCCACATCAGCTCCACTTCCATGTTCAACCCCAGAGCTGAGAGTTTCTCTAGTTTCAAAGTCAGCAGCCAGGACCTCGGAAACAGGGGAGAAATTTAAGGGGTTCTGAGAATGACTTTGTCAGACTCATTTAGACCCAGGCCTTCAGCTGGCCCTATCTCTTGGGAGTCCCCATGCGTCCTGCTTGTCTCTGAGAGCTTACTGGTGATGCCCTAGAGGGCAGGGCAACTGGGAGATAAAAGGAGCAAAAGCTCAGGCTGAACAAATTGATTCCTTGTTAGCAGACTTGGGAAAGGTCTGCTGAGAATGACCCTGAAAGGTGGGCAGAGATGCCTCTTGGTTTAATGACTGGCTTAGTCCGGGTTCCCGGGAAAAACACTCTGAGCAAGAATTTCGGTACAGGTAGTTTATTTTGGGAACAAATCCCAAGGAACAGGAGTGGAGGGGTGGGACGATCAGGCAAGCAAGGAAGAACAGAGAAAAGCAAGCCAAGGGTGCAGTACTGAACTGATAAAGTTGGGCATCACCGTGGGCAACTGGGGCTCTATCCTCTTAGTTACACAGAATGCTCCTCAGAACTGCCCACCGGAAGAATGGAAGAGGGGAGTATTTCTCCACCAGCTCAAAGCTTGTCCCAAGAAGCGTTAGTTCTTTTGCATTTGCAGGTGTCAGACTGGGGAGGGATTGTCCCTGGCTGCTGTGACAGTGAAGACCAGAGGCAAGAAGACAACAGGTGCAGCCAAGGCAAGGTGCTCTCAGGTAACACCTGTATGCAGTCGTTTGCCACAGCAAAGCTGGAATAAAAAGATGGGCTGGGAAGCTGTGAGGCCAGCCACAGGTGCAGTCTGATATAACTACAGGTGCAATGTCCTTTCCCTGCCTTCCATAAATAGAACTACGTTTCCATTTAATTCTCAGTCCAAAGTCAGGACCTCTGGTTTTGCTAGGTGGAAACAGGAATTCTTCCTTTAATTAAATGCTTTTCTAGCAATGCATAACCCTCAAAGTGTAACCAGCAACCCTATGTAACGATTTATGTTATGGCTGTGGCATGGCGTACAGAGTGAGTATTCTGAAACAAAACACCGAAGAAAGTACGAGGCTTGAGTTTGTAAAATGGGTACGGAGAATCAAGTGCATCCTGCCTTTTGATCCTCCCATTCTTCAAGACTCTATGTGTCAGGAGCTGGGGATAAAGAAGAAACAGTAACTCTCAAGAAGCTCGTGGAACGGAGCTGACAGGTTTCTTTTAAAGCCCTACCAGGCAAGCACTTCCCTCCCGTTTTCATCTGCATAGCATAGCCCCTTTCCAATCAGCGCTTCTGTAATTTGACGGAAACATAGCTCCTGTCACTAATTTGTGGATAGTTTCCTTCTCTGCTCAGGCGGTTTTTCATCGCAGAAAGTTGGCTTGGTCATCCTGATCTGTGGCCAATTGGCCCCTGACGTTCTATTTTTAAAACTCTGGGAGCTGTGCCATTCTTAAATTACTTTTTTAAAAGATTCATAGGAGTAATTCTTTAAATGCATTCCATCCGATCTAAAGACAAATATAAAAACCACCCAACCAACTCCGATGAGTTCTAACGTCAGCAAACACGCACAGAAGCTGGAAGGAGCCTCATTCCTCACCAGGTTCCCTCAGTGCCTGGTGCGGCACCTGCTGCTTCCAGCCCGAGAGCCCCAGCCTCTCCAGAACGCGCCTGGCGGTGGAGATCAGCGCCCGGCAAGGGGTTAATCTCGGGCTGGGAGCTAGATTGGGGTACCCTCTGCGGGACGAGGGCCAGGAGAGACGCGGGAGGAGGAAGGAGAAAGCGCAGGAGCACTCCCCGCCCCTGCGACACCCTTGGTCCGCCCCGCCCCGCCCCGCGCCGCCAGACAGCGTGCACCCACCTTGTCTAGGCTCGGCCGCATCCGGTAGCCGAAGGAGGAAGCCGCCCTAGTGGGAGCGTGTAGAGGGGCTTCGAGAAGGAAACGGCTGCAGCGCCCCCCTCGGTCGTCCAAGCCCGGAGCGCGGGTATCGGCGAAGCGTCGGTCTCAGGGGAACGCGCCAGCTGGGCCCTCCGCAGCCGGAGCCCCTCCACCCATTTGGTTTGGGGTAAGAGGAGGGGTCCGTATCTCGGCAGCTCAGGAGGGATGCGCCGACGCCCCCTGCTCAGTTTGGTTTGGCCTTGCGCGACCCCTTGGCCGAGTCTCCAGGATGTGGATGGGGCACAGATTCCTATAGGTCTGGCCCTGCAGCTGCGGTCGGGGTAAGGGTGGGAAGATGGACGGATCCTGTCCAGATCTGTGTCGGTCCCAGGTGGCCCTCACCCACCGCCTTCCTGGGCCTTCTGTCCGCGCTCTGGGAGCCCGCCTGGCGTTTATTAGGCATAATGTGCTCAGCAGGAGGAGGCCCAGGTTGAACACGCAGCCCCGAGGCGCCCAGGGGAAACCCACGGCACTCATCCTTCTCTGCCTGCGCATTTTACAAAAGACCACCCTGGCCCCCCAGTAGGGAAGGAAGCGGCCCAAGGTCATTTCATAGTCGGAAGCCGAACCAGTACCGAAGCCGGTCGTTCCAGCCCCAGGCTCGACCCGCCCCTTCACCGCATCTCCCTCCTCCTGCCCCACATTGCGTCCTTCACGAAGCCCTGTTCTCAGGACTTGGGGAATGCTCCTCCCCGCCCGCGGCGCCCTGGGCAGGATGGTAGACAGTGGTTAGGCTGCCGGTTCGGCCGCCTGGAGCACGAGCTGAGCCTGCGGCTGCCGGAGGACCGGACAGGCAGCCGGACGGGGACGGGGGGTGCGGGGTGGGGGGTGGGAGCACGGTGGAGGCGCCGCGGGGGCAGCGTGGGGATGCTGAGGCGGTGTTACGCCCGGGCACGCGCGGCTTTGTCTGGGCGGTTCCGTCCCAGCCAATGGGAGCGCGGCTCGAGCCGAGCCCCTTGGCTCCCGCCTCCCGTCGGCGGGAAGGAACTGCGGCCCTGCGGCCCTGCCATTGGCTGCGCGGCCTTCCGCGCGGTGTGGAGCGAGGTGGCGCGAGCGCCTCTCCGGCCGCCCCCGTTCCGCTCGAGTCCCTGAGCGGGCGAGAGAAGGTGTCTTCTTGGCTGTCCGCCCGCAGCCGCTTTGGGGAGGGTTTGGCGCTGCTCGCGTCCTTGAGCTCTGCTGGCGTTCTTGAGCTCTGCTCGCGTCCTTGAACCCTGCGGGGTTTTTTTCCAGCCAGTCGGCCAAAATCGGCCTCGAGTCAGCTGATGCGGCGTCATGGGCTAGCCCTGCTTGGGGGTAGTATGCAGAGGCACGTGTTTCATTGCGGAGGGCTGCCCGCAGGCCTCCTGCCGCCGGGATCCTTCAGGACGCAGCATTTGTCCTAATTTCTACCTGAGCTTTGGAGCCCGGCCGTGCACGGGTTTATATGCACCCCTGGCCAGCGTGGAAGCTGACCTTTGGAATGGGTGTAGCTTTCGTACTCTCTCCATACACATGCGTATAGTGTCTGTTTCCTGTCGGACACCAGTGTAGATATTTTGGAGGAGGCGGAAGTCAGTGATATAACATGTGGATCCTATCTGTGCGGAGCGCACAGACCAGGTGGGAATTGGTGGATAGGGGCTGTGAATGCTACCTCTATCTAGTATTGCTTGCTTAGGTAAGTGCTGTTCTAAGTGCTGTTACAGAGGCACAGAAGGAAGGGATGGAATGGAAGTGTCGGCGAGAGATTGATTTTTTTTTTAAAGTTGGGGCATCAGGAAAGGCATCTTGGAGGAGTGTTCTTTGAATCAGGACTTGGTCATATGAACAAGTCACATGTGGGATGGGATGAGCAAGACATGGAAATTGGAGAGTACAGGGCTCGTTGAGCGATGGGGTAGTAAGTGGTAATGAGTAGATGAGAAAAGTGTAGTGATTTGGAGGGGCCAAGTGAGGCCCGGCTTGTATACCCCGATTTGAAATGTGGTAAGCACTTATGAGTAGAATGGCTCTTTAATTTGTCAGTTGTGCTGATATTATTATTATTATTTTTTACATCTGCACCCAAAATCTTGGAAGTATCTTTGATTTTTCATTCTTGCACATTCTCCATTAAATTTGTCAGTTAAATCATATGGGGCTCTACCTTCAAAAGGTAGCCAGACTCTGACCACTTCTAGTTACCTTCATAGTTTCCACCAGGTCTGGCAGCCCTTCTGTATATCTCCAGAGAGTACCTTTTCACATTTCACTGGAGTTGTGCACTTCATGGCTATAAATTGTTTCCCTGGGTTACTGCCCCAGCATATAAATGGTCTCCCTGCTTCTGCTTTTGTTCATCCTCAATTTATCCTTAAGCCAGTGAGACTTATTGTATTAAATATAAGTCTGATTGGGGTGCCTGGGTGGCCCAGTTGGTTAAGCCACTGCCTTTGGCTCAGGTCATGACCCTGGAGTCCCAGGATCGAGTCCTGTATCGGGCTACCTGCTCAGCAAGGAGTCTGCTTCTCCCTCTGACGCTCCCCCCTCTCATGCTCTCTCTCTCTCAAATAAATTAACTCTTTAAAAATAAATCAATAAATAAAAAGTCTGATCATAGTATTCCTCTGCTGAAAACCCCCTTAAGTAATTCACATATTATGTGCCTACTAGGTAGAAGGCACTGTTAAGTATTGGGGGTATGACAGTGACCAAAGCAGACAAAACCCCCTGCTCTCAGAGTTTACATTCTAATGGGACTGAAAGATAACAAATAAGAGAAATAAGTACAATGTGTATAATGATATAATGTAGTAAGTCAAGGAGGGGGGAAAATGGAAGCAGGGAAGGGGGAATAGAAAATGCCAGGGTGGGGGTGGGATTGATGGGGTAGCCAGGGAAAGTCTTAGTGAGGAAACATTTGAGTAAAAGACTGAAGTGAGAGAAGGAGCCCTGTGGATAGTGAGGGGGAAGAATGTTCTAAGCAGAGGGAAAAGTAAGGGCAAAGTTTCTGAAGCAGGTGCTTACTTGTCATATTCTAAGTATAGCAAGAAGGCTATTGTAACCAAGGTGCAGTGAAGGGGGGGGAGGGATGAGGACCCAGATCGTGGAGGGTCTGGGGGGCAATCTGTAGTGATTTTGGCTTTTACTGTAAGCAAGAGTTTGGTGCAGGAGTGAGATGATCTGAGTTATATTTCACAGGATCATGCAAGCCCGTGTTGAGCAGTGTCTGAAGGGGACAAGGGTAGAAGCAGGGAGCCAAGTTGAGTGGCGATTGCAATAATTCCAGGCAAGAAGTGAAGATGGCTTAGACAAAAATGGTATCAGAGGGCTCTAGATATATTGCTTATTGTTAACCCTCCAATTCACTCACCCCATCACTAATATCAGTTCCTCAGCTAGAATGTAATCACAGTCCCTACTCCTTTTCAGGAGAGATCCCCTATCTCTCTTCGTTTTTTGTTTTGTTTTGTTTTGTTTTTAAGATTTTATTTATTTATTTGAAAGAGAGAATGAGATAGAGCACGAGAGTGGGGAGGGTCAGAGGGAGAAGCAGACTCTCTGCTGAGCAGGGAGCCTGATGCGGGACTCCATCCAGGGACTCCAGGATCATGACCTGAGCCGAAGGCAGTCGCTTAACCAACTGAGCCACCCAGGCACCCCTACAATGCCTTTTAAAACACTAGGCTGGCCAAACAGAAGCAGCCAGGTAGAACACATTGGAGGCAGGCTACCAATTCTCAGAACTTCGAATCTCACACAGAAGCTCACTGGTCTTAAGCTCCTCAGTGTGGGGTCCCTACACAGGAACATTTCCTGCCTAAACCCATCCTGCCCTCAGTCGGATAGGTCCTTCCTTTCCCACGTGGTAGTGCCCAGGCTCATCCAGACTTTGTGGCTAGAAACACATACTTTCTCTTTCCTGCCTAAGGCCTGCCTCCTGTGTTCCTGTTGCCTGCTGGTGGCCTTGCTTTTTCCAAGGATTTCAGTATGGGGAATGTCTGTCCCTTGCAAGAGAGACCCTGATCCTAACCCACAGGAATGCAACCAGCTACGTCCTCTGCGAGATAGTCCTGTCAGCATGCCACAAGGGAGCCCAACACTGGGGCGAGGATGCACACACTGTTTTTTTGGAAAGAAGGTACATTCCACAGGTTATGCGTGGGTGACACATTCAAAATGGAAAGAGGCGTCCTCGAGAATAGGCCCAGGTGTTCTTAATGTTAGAAAAGTTTCTCCCTTGGGGCACCTGGTGGCTCAGTCAGTTAAGCATCTGCCTTCAGCTCAGGTCATGATCCTGGGGTCCTGGGATCGAGCCCCGTGTCTGGCTCTCTGCTCAGCAGGGAGCCTGCTTCTCCCTCTCCCTCTGCTGCTCCCCCTGCTTGTGCTCTCTCTCTCAAATAAAAAAAAAAAATCTTTAAAAAGAAAAGAAAAGAGCGGAAAAGAAAAGTTCCTCCCAGATTCCAGATTGGCATGTGAGCATCTTGATTTCGTGACAGTATCTTACAAATTTGGTCCCTGGATGTCAAGTCCTCTGTGCCAAGTTACCGTGGGGCAGCTGACTGAGTTCAAGGCCCAGGAGACTGCCCCCCCCACCAAAGATGCTCCGCCTTCTTGCAGCGTCCACCTCTCACAGCCATCTCCGTTTCCAAACCAAAAGGCAAGTGAGGGCTTTTCAAGTTTGAGAACTTCATATTTACAGAGAAGAAAGCCCAGCACTAGGCATTAAGATGGCAAACAGTGCAGCGCTGGGCGTATGGTGGCGAGCATAGCTGCCTTCTAAGATGGCAAACATCCCCGAAGACTGCATGGGAATCCCACGGCCTATAGCACTGTGTTTGCAGTGGCAAAAGCAACATGTTTTAGAAACTTAAAAAGGAAGAAGAGATCTAAAATCCTCCCATTCTGTGTGTAAGAGATGACATCACAAATAGTGCGTTGTTCAAAGGGCCGAGTTTTCATGTACTTTAAGCTATTTTTACTCCAGCGCTTTCCGATATTGCTGACTTGAGGGAAAATAAAATTGAAAGCAGCCCTCTGTGTGGAGATAACATTGACGTGGTCTCTGCCACAGACACTGAGCAGAAGGGAGGAAGGGCTTTAATTATAGACTACTGGATTAGGAGTCGGCCAGTGGCAGTGACCTCAGACTCTAGTCCCGACAGGAGAGGCAGAGAGGCGTGTGTTCTGCCAGCTCAGCAGCTAGGTTGGGGGCTGGGGGCGGGTGGGCACCCCCCATGAAGACTCTGAGCCACGTGGGCTTGTGCTTTCTCTGAAGGGCCAGTGTGGGCTCCATTCTGCTGTTGCCTGCCAAGGGCTTGCTATGGCAACTTCAGTGTTGGCCGCAGGCTGACTTTCTACACGCAGCTCATCCCCACTCACAGAGACTCACTGAACGCCTCCTTTGTGTCAGGCTTCTTCTAGGCATGAGGGATTCAGTGGTGAACAAGACGGACAAGGCTCCTGGCCCCACTGAGCTTGTGATCCAAAAGGGGAGGATAAAGTAAAGAAACACCGTGGTTTTGGATTGAAGAGTGATCTTACAGAGAGCAACCTCTGTGTGTTGCATGGGGGATCTGGACAGCCCCCTTGAAGTCCAAAGAGTCAGAAGGACTCAGCCACCTAGAGTGAGGGAAGAGCAAAGGCTGGGGGGTGGGGGGAGGGGGCACAGAAGCAGGAAAGAGCTTGGCACACACACAAGAAGCTTTTAGAAGGTTAATGTGGCCATAGAGCAGTGAGCAGAGGGGAGGGTGGTACCAGACAAGGTTGGGAAGGGAGGCAGAGGCCCACACCCAACAGGCATGGAGAGGAGCCTTTTAGGCAAAGGAGTCACATAACTTGACTGGTGTTTTTTTTTTAAAGATTTTATTTATTAGAGAGAGAGCATGAGCAGGGGGAGGGACAAGCAGACTCCCCGCTGAGCAGGGAGCCCAATGCGAGGCTCAATTCCAGGACCCTGAGATCATGACCTGAGCTGACATTTAACTGACTGAGCCACCCACGTGCCCCACTTGACTGGTATTATAAAGATCTTTCTGGCTACAGTGCTGGGAATAGTGTGGTGAGTAGGGACAGGAGGGGAAGCAAGAGCCTGCTGCGCGTAGTCAGGGAAAGATCACACAAGCCAAGGGATCCCTATTTGTTTTCCTTTCTTGAGGATTAAACAGATTAAATACCTCCACTTGCTGCCCACAGTGAACCATGCAGTGGTTGGCTAGATAATGAATTGATTCCAGACCTAGTGGCCCGGGTGGCTGGTCATCAGTTAGGTTTGGGTGGCAGCACAAGGGCAGGAAAGAGCTGCCTCCCAGGCACAACCTCATTCCTGATAACAATGGTATAACAAAGCACAGGCAGGTGTGCAAACGAGAGGCTAGGATGGTTCACCAGGAAAAGAGCAACAGCTCGTCAGGCTGTGGTTGCCTTGCTCAGCTCCTCCTAGCCTCCCCTTCCTGCCCCTGGGCCAAAACTAATGCACACAGCAATCAACAGTCAGTCATACACAACTAGTCCTGATGCTGAGTAGCCTTAAGGTGACACCACGTGGTACATGGCCTTGTTGCAATAAGATTGATTTGACTTCAAAAGAGGGGGGTAGGGAGTGGGAGAGACTCTGTGTGTGTGTTTATATGTGTTTTAATTTAGGCTGATGAACATGTGGCTCACCTTCTAGCTCCAGTCTCCATGCACCAGAGCTACTGATGAGTTGAGCCTCTGAGCCAGACCCTGTGTGTGGTGGGGTGTGGGAGAGAGGTGGAAGGTTGAGCCCAGTGATTTGCCATGGGTTGGAAGAGCTGCCTTGGAGGCATGTGGCCAAACAGCATGCAGGCTGATGCCCTGGGTCACCACAGATTGATGATCTGCTGGTTATGGGGAATACAGACAAGAGAATGGAGCCCCATGAGTTGGAATCCCTGAGGGGATGCGTCCCCAACTGCCCCCTGTGGTTGCTACTTCACTTGGTTGTAGGATCACCAGTCTGGTCCCACCTTCTCATGTTACAGATGGGTGACAGCACGCCACGGTTGCCCAAGGAGTTGGTGGCACAGCCAGAACTAGAACACAGCTCCCAACTCTTTCCATCAGATGAGGCTGCAGCTTGATAAGGGAGGTGTAGGAAGACCCTGCCTGGTACCATGACCAGACCTGGGCCAGACAGACAGAGCCCAGTTGGATTCTTACAACCTGGAGCGAAAATGGCCACTCCTGCCTCAGCCCCTGAAGGGTACACCCATGGAGGCAACAAGGCAACACTGAGGGTGCATTTTGTGTTTCAGAACCCACCAGGAGGAGGCCCACCATTCTACCTCTTGTGGCCGCCATGCTGACCGCCCGCCTCTTCAGACCCCTGTCACAGCTCCCAGGGAGAACCCTGAGTTGCTACGATAGAGAAAATGGAACAAGGTAAGAAATGAAAGGGTGGGAGGAGGAAAAGATGGCGGAGGAGTAGAGGACCCTATTCCGACCAGTCCCCAGAACTGAGCTGGATATCTACCAGACCACTCGGAACACCCACAAAATCAGCCTGAGATGTAAGAAGATGGATCTGGATCTCTACAAACAGAATATTGCAGGTGGTTGGTTTCGAGGTACGAAGTGGGGAGCTCTGATTCCGCAGGCACATATGGGAAGATAAACGACAGGGGGAGGGAGCTGTGGTGATCCTACACCACTGGTGAGTGATAGCCTCCCCCACTGGGGACAGGGCACAGACTCACAGACTGGTAGTGGCCGGGAAAGGACTTTAGGGCAGCCCCCCCGGACTGAAACGCAGAGTGGCTGGGCCGCATGTGCAAACTGGGGGCGGCTGGTGGTTTTAGAAGCACAAAGGGCAGAGATGTGCCCCGACCTGGAGGTGAGGACTGGGAGCGCTGCTGAGGGGCACACAACCCAGAATGCTGCAGTTTATAGCAGCACAGACAGAAACAGAGATAGTGTGGCCTGGAGAGCTCACTGAAGAACAGACTGCGATCTCTCCGCTCTTAGGCAGGTGGTTGGAAATGATCTCCTCTGCTCTAACTCTCGGAAGAGACATGGAAAGCCGCCAGGAAGAGCTGCCAGAGAACAAAAGCCCCCAAAATCCTGTTTTCACTGAGCCCATCCCCCACCACAGGGGGCAGGGCAACTCTGTCCAAACAGGGTTGCCTGAGTAACAGTGTGGTAGGCCTCTCCCCCAGAAGACAGGCTGGGAAAACAAGAGGCCAACAACCCTAAGGTCCCTATAAAACAGGTGCATCTTGCTTGGGTTGTGGTCAATAATTTGGACTCTGTACACTCCCTCAACCATCCCTCAACAGAATGTCTAGGACGAGGAACCCCCAAAATAGGAAAGACTGTGACTTCTGCCACAGATTTACAAATGGATACAGATATAACCAAGATGTCGGAAATGGAATTCAGGGTAGCAGTTGTGAAGACAATAGCTAGAATGGAGAAATCGATTAATGGCAACATAGAGTCTCTAAGGAGAGAAATGAAAGCTGAACTGGCAGAATTTAAAAATGCTATCAATGAGATCCAATCTAATCTAGATAATCTAACAGCTAGGGTAAGCGAGGCAGAAGAATGAATTAGTGATCTAGAAGACCAATTGATAGAAAAGAAGGAAAAAGAGAAGGCCAGGAAAAACAAATCAAAATCCATGAAAATAGAATCAGAGAAATAAGTGACACCATGAAACGTTCCAAAGTCAGAATTATTGGGATCCCTGAGGGGGTGGAGAGAGAGAGAGGACTAGAAGATATATTTGAGTAAATCATAGCTGAGAACTTCCCTAATCTGGGGAATGAAACAAACATTCCTGTCCTAGAGGCAGAGAGGACCCCTCCCAAGATCAAGGAAAACAGGCCAGTGCCCTGGCATGTAATAGTAAAACTTGCAAATCTTAGAACCAAGGAAACCATCTTAAGGGCAGTTAGGGGGAAGAGATTCCTTACATACAGAGGGAGGAACATCAGAATAACGTCAGACCTATCCACAGAGACCTGGCAAGCCAGAAAGGGCTGGAAAGACATATTCAGGGTACTAAACGAGAAGAACATGTGGCCAAGAATACTTTATCTGGCAAGGCTGTCATTTAGAATGGATGGAGAGATGCAGAGCTTCCAAGACCGGCAGAAACTGAATGAATATGTGACCACTAAGCCAGCCCTGCAAGAAATATTAAGGGGGGTTCTATAAAAGGAGAAAGACCCCAAGAATGATATACAACAGAAATTTACAGACAATCTATAGAAACAAGGTCTTCACAGGCAACATGATGACAATAAATTCATATCTTTCAATAATCACTCTCCACGTGAACGGCCTAAATGCTCCCATAAAACGGCACAGGGTTGCAGATTGGATAAAAAGATAGGACCCATCCATATGCTGTCTACAAGACACTCATTTTGAACCTAAAGATACATCCAGACTTAAAGTGAAGGGATGGAGATCCATCTTCCCATGCCAACGGACCTCAGAAGAAAGCTGGGGTAGCAATTCTTATATCAGACAAATTAGATTTTAAGCTAAAGACTGTAGTTAGAGACACAGAAGGACACTATATCATTCTTAAAGGGTTTATCCAACAAGAAGATCTAACAATTGTAAATATCTATGCCCCCAACATGGGAGCAGCCATCTACATAAGCCAACTGTTAACCAAAATAAAGAGCCATATTGATAACAATACGTTAATTGTAGGAGACCTCAATACTCCACTCTCAGCAATAGACAGATCATCTAAGCAGAAAATCAACAAAGAAACAAGAGCTTTGAATGACACACTGGACCAGATGGACCACATAGATATATACAGAACATTCTACCCTAAAACAACAGAATACTCATTCTTCTCGAGTGCACACGGAATTTTCTCCAGAATTGACCACATAGTAGGTCACAAATCAGGTCTCAACTGATACCAAAAGATTGAGATTATTCCCTGCATATTCTCAGACCATAATGCTTTAAAACTGGACCTCAATCACAACAGAAAATTTGGGAGAAATTCAAACACTTGGAAGCTAAAGACTACTCTGCTCAATAATGTTTGGGTCAACCAAGAAATCAAAGAAGAAATTAAACAATTCATGGAAACCAATGAGAATGAAAATACATTGGTCCAAAACCTATGGGATACTGCAAAGGCAGTCCTAAGGGGGTAATACATAGCCATCCAAGCCTTACTCAAAAAATAGAAAAATCCCAAATTCACCAACTAACTTTACACCTTAAAGAACTAGAGAAAAAGCAACAAAATGATGCCCAAGCCACGCATTAGAAGAGAAATAATTAAGATTAGAGCAGAGATCAATGAATTAGAAACCAGAAACACAGTAGATCAGATCAACGAAACTAGAAGCTGGTTCTTTGAAAGAATTAATAAGATTGATAACCACTGGCCAGACTTATCCAAAAGAAAAGAGAAAGGACCCAAATTAATAAAATTATGAATGAAAGGGGAGAGATCACCACTAACACCAAGGAAATAGAAACGATTATTAGAAATTATTATCAACAACTATATGCTGATAAATTAAGCAACCTGGAAGAATGGATGCCTTCCTGGAAACCTGTAAACTGCCAAGACTGAAACAGGAAGAAATTGACAACCTGAATAAGCCAATAATCAGTAACGAGATTGAAGCAGTGATCACAAACCTCCCAAAAAACAAAGAGTCCAGGGCCTGATGGATTCCCTGGGGAATTCTACCAAACATTCAAAGAAGAAATAATATCTATTCTCCTGAAGCTGTTTCAAAATATAGAAAGAGAAGGAAAGCTTCCAGACTCATTCTATGAGGCCAGAATTACCTTAATCCCCAAACCAGGCAAAGACCCCATCAAAAAGGAGAATTTTAGACCAATATCCCTGATGAATATGGATTCCAAAATTCTCAACAAAATGCTAGCTAATAGGATCCAACAATACATCAAAAGGATCATCCACCACGACCAAGTGGGATTTATCCCTGGGATGCAGGGGTGGTTCGACATTTGCAAATCAATCAGTGTGATAGAACACATTAATAAGGGGAGAGAGAAGAACCATATGGTCCTCTCAGTTGATGCAGAAAAAGCATTTGACAAAATATAGCATCCTTTCCTAATTAAAACTCTTCAGAGTATAGGGATAGAGGGAACATTCCTCAAGTTTATAAAATCCATCTATGAAAAACCCACAGCGAATATCATCCTCAATGGGGAAAAAAATGAGAGCCTTTCTCTTAAGATCAGGAACACGTCAAGGATGCCCACTCTTGCCACTATTGTTCAACATAGTACTAGAAGTCCTGGCAATAGCAATCAGACAACAAAAAGAAATAAAAGGTATTCAAATTGGCAAAGAAGAAGTCAAACTCTCTCTCTTCGCAGATGACATGATACTTTATGTGGAAAATCCAAAAGACTCCACCCCCAAATTACTAGAACTCATACAGCAATTCAGTAATGTGGCAGGATACAAAATCAATGCACAGAAATCAGTTGCTTTCTTATATACTAACATTGCAACTGTAGAAAAATTAGAGAAATGATTCCATTTACAATAGCACCAAAAACCATAAGATACCTCGGAATAAACCTAACCAAAGAGGTAAAGGATCTATACTCTAGGAACTACATAACACTCATGAAAGAAATTGAAGAAGACACAAAAAGATGGAAAAACATTCCATGCTCATGGATCAGAAGAATAAACATTGTTAAAATGTCTATGCTACTCAGAGCAATCTATACCTTCAATGCCACCCCAATCAAAGTTCCAATGACATTTTTCAAAGTGCTGGAACAAACAATCCTAAAATTTGTATGGAATCAGAAAAGACCCCAAATTGCCAAGGAAATGTTGAAAAAGAAAAACAAAGCTGGGGGCATCATGTTGCCTGATTTCAAGCTATATTACAAAGCAGTGATCACCAAGACAGCATGGTACTGGCACAAAAACAGACATATAGACCAACGGAACAGAATAGAGTGCCCAGATATGGACCCTCAACTCTATGGTCAAATAATCTTCAACAAAGCAGGAAAAAAGATGGAATGGAATAAAAACAGTCTCTTCAATAAATGGTGCTGGGAAAATTGGACAGCTATATACAGAAGAATGAAACTCAACCATTCTTTAACACCATACACAAAGATAAACTCAAAATGGATGAAAGACCTCAATGTGAGACAGGAATCCATCAAAATCTTAGAGGAGAACATAAGCAGTAACCTCTTCGACATCAGCCACAGCAACTTCTTTCAAGATACATCTCCAAAGGCTAGTAAAACAAAAGCAAAAATGAACTTTTGGGACTTCAAGATAAAAAGCTTCTGCACAGCAAAGGAAACAGTCAACAAAACAAAGAGGCAACCCACATAATGGGAGAAGATATCTGCAAATGACACTACAGACAAAGCGCTGATTTCCAAGACCTATAAAGAACTTATCAAACTCAACACCCAAAAAACAAATAATCAAGTCAGAAAATGGGCAGAAGACATGAACAGACACTTCTCAAAAGAAGACATAAAAATGGCTAACAGACACATGAAAAAATGTTCATCATCATTAGCCATCAGGGAAATTCAAATCAAAATCACATTGAGATACCACCTTACTGCAGTTAGAATGGCAAAAATTGACAAGGCAAGAAACAACAAATGTTGGAGAGGGTATGGAGAAAGGGGAACCCTCTTACACTGTTGGTGGGAACGCAAGTTGGTACAGCCACTTTGGGAAACAGTGTGGAGGTTTCTCAAAAAATTAAAAATGGATTTACCCTATGACCCAGCAATTGCAGTCTTGAGTATTTACCCCAAAGACACAGATGTAGTGAAAAGAAGGGCCATATGCACCCCAATGTTCATAGCAGCAATGTCTGCAATAGCCAAACTGTGGAAAGCGTCTCGATGCCCTCCAACAGATGAATGGATAAAGAAGATGTGGTCCATATATGCAATGGAATATTATTCAGCCATCAGAAAGGATGAATACCCAACTTTTACATCAACATGGATGGGACTGGAAGAGATGCTAAGTGAAATAAGCAGAGAAAGTCAATTATCATATGGTTTCACTTATTTGTGGAACATAAGCAATAGCATGGAGGACCTTAGGAGAAGGAAGGGAAAAAGGAAGGGGGGGAATCGGAGGGGGAGATGAACCATGAGAGACTATGGACTCTGAGAAAGAAACTGAGGGTTTGAGAGGGGAGCGATGGGTTAGCCCGGTGATGGGTATTAAGGAGGGCACGTACTGCATGGAGCACTGGGTGTTATACAAAAACAATGAATCGTGGATCACTACATCAAAAACTAATGATGTATTGTATGGTGAGTAACATAACATAATAAAATTAAATTAAATTAAAAAAAAAAAGAAAAGAAAATCCCAGAAAGAAGATATGGCTCCTAAGTCATCATCAATATGGAAGCAAAACTTGAATCCCCATATGAAATGAAAGCACAGGGCATATATTCTAAGCAGAAAAATGTATAAACAGTTAAAGATTAATGCACCTTAGTGAGGCTCCGGCCAGATTTAAAAAGAAAAATCTTGCTAGACCAATGTTTTTGCATTCCTGGGGCAGAACTATACAATGAGGGATGGAAGGGAGGCAGCTGGTCAAACACACACATTAAAAAAAAAAGAAGAAGAAAAGAAACAAAAGGGTGGAGGTGCCCTCGAGGGTCACACTTTGTGGACAAAACAGAGCTCCTCACACATGGATGCTGCAGGAGGTGAGAAGGCCTGACTCTCAAAGATGTCTGTCAGTACCTGCTGTCCACCAACAGCGGAAACTCAAAGGTGTCCTCAAAAGAAAAGACCTTCACAGGGCGCAGAAGAAGATCTTTCATCCCTGCTTTGTGTTTTTCAACTTTTTATTTTGAAATAACTACCCTTATGTGAAAGTTGCAAAAATAGTACAGAGAGTTCCTGTCTCTCCTTCACCTCACTTCCCTGCATGTTAACATCTTACAAACCGTAGCGAAATCATCAAACCCAGGAAATTACTGCTGTGGTAATATGGTGAACTAATCTACAGACCTGATTCAGATTTCACCAAATGGCCTACTAAGAGACCTTTTCCAGGTCCCACATACAAACCAGGCTCCCACAGTGCATTTAGTTGTCATGTCTCCTCAGTCTCGTCCTACTGGGGACGGTTCTCCAGTCTTGGTTGTTCATAACCTTGACACTTTGGAAGAATGCCTGTCAGTTTGGGTTTGTGTGGTGTTTCGTTGTGTGTACATTCAGATGTGTATGTTTGGAAGGATCCCCCCCTAAGTGAGGTGATGCCCCTCTTGGAACACTGCATCAGGAGGCATAGAATGTTTTGCTTTGTTTTAAAATTTTATTTATTTGACAGAGAGAGAGAGAGAGAACAAGCAGGGGGAGCGGCAGGCAGAGGGAGAGGGAGAAGCAGGCTCCCCGCTGAGCTGAGAGCCCAACAACAAGGGGCTCAATCCCAGGACTTTGGGATCATGACCTGAGCCAAAGGTAGATGCTTAACCGACTGAGCCACCCAGGCGCCCCAGGAGGCATAGAATGTTGATGTGTCTCAATCCTTTGCTCACCTGGATAACTGCTCTTTCTAAATCTTACACATGAAAGCAGTTAATTAAAATGTCCTGAGGCTTTCCTGAATGGTTTGCGTGATTAAGCACAAATTAAAGCATTAAGTACAAATTAAACAAGAGCTCTTCTTTGAGAACTTCTGGAATTGCTTTTTTCAAGGGGATTCAGAGTGCTCTGTTACCTCATTTTCTTCTTTTGCAGCCAGAGTGAGGAAAAAATAATACACTTTCCGTTCTTTTATATTTGAGAGGAGTGAAATTAAGGGTCAGGTTAAATGCAAAGTCTCAGCAGCTAGAAAATCGATGGTCATTTTCAATGCCAATAAATAAGCCTGTCTAGGAGAGCATGCATTTAGGCTTTTAGGACCATTTGCTTAAAAGCATTTCCATGGGCTACAGAAGCTTGGTTGGAAACGGGCTTCAACTAGTAGAGGACATCATAGAAAAAGAGTAAGAAATGGCCCTTCCCACAGAGGCCACATCCCATGGAAGGGGGAATGGAGGCTGGCTCTCCTGAAGGACTCTGACCTGGCAAGCCACCCTGCTTACTGGCTCTGCACAGCCCTTGGATTTTGAGTTTCTGGCTTTGGTAGAAGGCCCTGGCCCTGCCCTAGGAGAGGTGACTTACTGATGCATTCCCCACCTCCTGGATCCTGGATGCACATACCAGCTGGCTTAAGGCCAGTGCTCAGCTCCGCCTGCCTGGGCATGATGTGTAATACTCCAGGATAGCCTGATCTGGGCAGAGTGGAGGAGGCTCCTTTATCCCTTCCAGCCCTGGCTCACACAGATTCTGTTGGCAGTCACATCACTTGTGATTCATGGTTGACCAGACTACGTTGTTTTCGTATATGCCGCCATGTGAGACCATATTTCTCCCAGGCTGCACTGTGTCAATAACATTTGTCCCTCCTAGACCCCATCTTGTTATAGTCAGCTTGTCAAATTACTTAATCATGACTCCTTGCCACAGAAAGCTGGGTTACTGGTTTTTGTTGCCGATTCATGATGGACGGGACACAGACTGGTAAGATGGAAAAGAAGCCAGAATTAATGCTGGGCCAGCATGGGGTGGCATCTCAAATGTGGCCGACTGAGCCACCCAGGTGCCCCTGGATAACACATTTTTATGAATATTTTAAAAACTTTATGTTTTGAATAGGTAATATATTCACATAGTACAAAATTCAAATGGTACAAAATAGTACATGGTAAACAAGTTTACCTCCTACCTCCTCTCCCCTGTTACCAGCTGCTCAGGTACCCCTACCACCTCCATTTATTGTTTGTGGTTTAATATTTATTTAAAAATTAACAGTACTTTGGAGCACCTGGATGGCTAAGGCGGTTAAGCGTCTGCCTTCGGCTCAGGTCATGATCTCAGGTCTTGGGATCGAGCCCCATGTTGGGCTCCCTGCTCAGCTGGGGGTCTGCTTCTCCCTCTGCCTCTACCCCTACCCCCTTTTGCTCCCTCTCTCTCTCCTCTCAAATAAATAAATAAAATTAAAAAAAAAAAAAAAGATTTAAAAAAACCTCACAATACTTCTCCTTCTGGAAAGATGGAGTAGATGTACTTTTCTCTATTCCTCCCATCGGATACAACTAAAACCCCCAGGTTATATAAAACAAGCATAACAAGGCTCTAGAAGATGGAGAGAAGAAGATGGATCAGCTAGGGACCTCAGGGTCCAAGAAACAACACAGTGATGAGTTCTTGAGGTTTACTTTGCCCTTCATCTCTCCCACACCTGGAGCTGAAGAGGCTAGCAACCCAGAAATGCCAGTGAGCTCAGGACAAAAAGCCCCAGCAGAAGCCTGCTCTCTCTAGCCCAAAGGCCAGCCTAGCAAGACAGAAAACTTGGGACAGTAATTGCTGTACTCCAGCCAAACACCACAGGAAAAACTGTGGCCCCACCCCTACCTGCACCTGCAAAAGCCGGTGCTGAGCCTCGACTTCCACGATCACCAGGCTGTAGGGGGTACCCCAGTCCCTCCAGCAGAGGTAGTGCCCGAGAAAGCTTTTGTTCTCACCCAGCAGTAATCAGACACCCTGCCTGCTCAGGTGGGAGTCTGGGAGAGTCAGGACTTGACCAGCCTCTCAGCAGTAATGAGACCACACGCTCCCATGCACGTGGGGAGCAGTAGTGAGGCACTCCAACCCCTCGCAGCCAGGGAGTAGGAGTGGAGACCTAGTAAAGGCCGAAACTCCCATCCCTACCCCGCACTAACACTTCCCAGTTTAGTTTATGAAGGTAGTATTACCCTGATTCCCAAGCCAGACAAAGACGGTACAAAAAAAAGAGAACCTTACACCAATATTCCTCATGAATATAAATGCAAAAATTCTTAAAATTTTAGCAAATAGAATTCAGAATACATAAAAATAGAAACCATGAAAAAATAGGTTTCTCCAGGAATCAAGATAACACACAAAAATCAGTTTACTTTTATATTCTAGCAATGAACTTGAGGATATCAAAATTTAAAACAATACCATTTAAAATGCTCAAAAAATGAGATACCAGAGGTATAAATACAATAAACATGTACAGGATTTGGGGCGCCTGGGTGGCTCAGTCGTTAAGCATCTGCCTTTGGCTCAGGTCATGATCCCAGAGTCCTGGGATGGAGTCCCTCATCGGGCTCCCTGCTCAGCAGGAAGCCTGCTTCTCACTCTGCCCCACTTGTGTTCCCTCTCTCACTTGTCTCTCTCTGTCAAATAAGTAGGTAAAATCTTAAAAAAAAAAATGTACAGAATTTGTATGCAGAAAACTATACAGTACTGATGAAAGAAAATCAATGATCTAAATAAATGGAGATCCATACTAAGTTCGGGGGGATTGAAGAACTCGAAAAAGTAAAAATGTCAGTTTCCTCCAAATTGATATAGGAGTTTAGCACAATTTCTATCAAAATCACAGTCAGATTTTTGTAGATAAGGACAAGATTGTTCTAAAATTTATATGAATAGGCAAGGAAGATAGGATAGCAAAAACAATTTTGAAAAAGAAAAATAAGATGGGAGCACATAGCTCAATGAAACATAAGAGAGAATCCAGAAATAGACCCACACATATATGCCCGACTGATGTTTGACAAAGGTGCAAAAGCAATTCAAGGCAGAAAAGAGAACATTTCCAAAAAAAAAGGTCCTGGAGCAATTGGACATTCATAAGCAAATAAATAAACTTTGACCTAAGTCTCACATTGTATGCAAAACTCAAAATAGATTGTGGACTTAAAATGTGAAACATAACACTATCAAATTTTTAGGAAAAAACACAAGAGAAAATCTTTGGGTTCTGGGGTAGGCAAAGAGTTCTAAAACTTGACACCAAAAGCGTGACCCATAAAAGGAAACACTGATAAATCAGACTTCATCCAAATGAAACAATTACCCTCTGCAAAAGACCTTGTGAAGAGGAAGAAAAGACAACTTGTAGAATAGGAGAAAATAGTTGCATCCTGCATACGTAACAGAGGACTAGCATCCAAAGCCTGTAAAGAACTCTCAGAACTCAATAGTGAAAGAACAAACAATACAATTAGGATATGGACAAAAGAGGGGCACCTGGTGGGCTCAGACAGGACAGCCTGTGACCCTTGATCTCAGGTTTTTAAGATCGAGCCCCAGACTGGGTGTGGAGATTACTTGAAGATAAAAAAAAAATTTTTTTTAAAGAAGAATATGGACAAAAGACACGGAGAGACATTTTACCAAAGAGGATATACAGATGGCAAATAAGCACATGCAAAGATGTTCAACATCGTTAGCCATTTGAGAAATATACTTTGAAACCACCATAATCAGAATGGCTAAAATTAAAAAAAATGTGACATCACCAAATGCTGGTGAGGATCTGGAGAGACTGGATCACTCATCCATTGCTGCTGGGAATGTAGAATGCTGCAGCCACTCTGGAAAGCAGTTTGAGAGTTTCTTAAAAACTAAATATGCATCTACCGTATGACCCAGCAATTGCTCCCCTGGGCGCTTACTCAAGAGGACAGATGTGTACAAAAACTTTCACAGGAATGTTGATAGCAGCTGTATTTGTAATAACTCCAAACAGGAAACAGCACAGATGCCCTTGACTAGTTGAATGGTTAGGGGTGCCTGACGGGCTTAGCCGGGAGAGCACGCGACTCTTGAGCTCAGGGTTGAGTTCGAGCCCCACATTGGGCATGGAGCCTCCTTAAAAACAAAAACAAGCAAACAAAAATAGTTGAATGGTTAAACAAACTGTGGTATATCTGTGCCGTGGAATATAATTTAGCAATTAAAAAAAGAACAAATTACCGATACGTGCAACAATCTGATTGAATCTCCAGAGAATTATGTTGAGTGAAAAAAGCAATCCTGCAAGGTTATATACTGTGTGACTCCATTTATATAACATTCTTGAAAGGACGAAATTATAGAGATGGAGAGCAGATTAGTGGTTAACGAGGATGTGGGGTGGGACAGAAGTGGGTGTGGCTATGAAAGGGTAACATGAGGGATCCTTGTGGTGATGGAAATGTTCTGTATTTTCACTGCATCTGTGTCAATATCCTGCTTGTGATATGGTGCTATAGTTTTGCAAAGTATTACCATTGGGGGAAATTGGGTAAAAGGTTACAGGACATCTCTGTGTTATTTCTTAACTGCATTTGAATCCATAATTATTTCAAGATAAAAGTTTAACTGAAAAAAAACTATCAGGGGGCGCCTGGGTGGCTCAGTGGGTTAAGCGTCTGCCTTCAGCTCAGGTCATGATCCCAGGGTCCTGGGATCGAGCTCCGCATTGGGCTCCCTGGTCAGTGGGGAGTCTGCTTCTCCCTCTCAGTCTGCCCCTCCCCCTATTCATGCTTTTTTTTCTCTCTCTCAAATAAATAAATAAATAAAATCTTTAAAAAAAAGGAAAGAAAAAAAGTATCAGGAAGCAGCGTAAAACCTCAGGGTGAAGGCATTGAATTTGCAGAAGGCTTTGTTAACAAAGCTGTATCCCCGGAGGGCGATTCCTACACAGAGGCAAAAATGGCCACTGCACCTGCGAGCTGACTTTGTCCCAGCTCAGCAAGCCTGGAGGAAAGAGGCTGTCTTCCTCAGCAGTACCAGCAGATTGTCCTCAGGGGCTTGGGGTGGGGAGCAGTCGGGGGGCACACTGGTGGCTGAGGGTCCTCTGAGTTGTTTGCCCCAGGAACGAGGTCCAGGCAGGAGCACAGCGTTTGCTCACGGCTTCCTTTTCTCCTGCAGGCGCATGCTGATGTTTTACTCCGCCTCTTTGGTCCCTATCAGCCGTGCTTATTCTGATCAGGTGAAGCCGGTGAGTGGCAGCCCAGCTACGGTGGTCACAGCCCTTCCCTAGGGGCCCCCAGCCCTGGGCCACCCTCAGAGGGGACTTTAGTGCCTCTGGGATGCTCAGAGCCACTTTCTCACTCTCTCAACCACCCCACTTCCACCATCAAATGAAGTTGGGGGTTAAGAGTTTAGACTCCGGTTCTCTCAGTCCTGGTTTCAGTTCCAGCTCTACCACGGACTGACTACCTTGGGCATTTCGGAAATATCTGTTTCCTCACTTGTAATGTGGCGTAATGATCATACTTAACTGTGTGGAGTAACTGTGGGCATTAAATAAGAAAAATGTGTGCACAGTGCCTTGCATATGGTAAGAAATGATAAATACCTTGATGATGGGTGTCGTGATGATGAGGGTTGTAGATGAGGAACCTGAGGTCCAGAAGGGAGAAGTGACTTCCCCAGGTAACATTGTCATTTGGTGGCAGAATTTGGGTTAGAACCTCATCTCCTGATTCTGAGTCCCAAGCACTTTCCACTCTACTATGGTGCTTCTCTAATAGCTAGAGGCAGGTGGGGAGGGCCAGGACTGGCCCCTTCAGGAAACACTAATTGTTACTGCCCAGAGGAGGCTTGCTCACCATGCTCTTAGGATCCTGGGTTCTTAATGTGGGGTCTGACCTTCTAAAACAGGTTGGCAGCAAAGCCGTCCTGGTCACAGGCTGTGACTCGGGATTTGGGTTCTCCTTGGCCAAGCATCTGCATTCAAAAGGCTTCCTTGTGTTTGCCGGCTGCTTGATGAAGGTAAGAGATGGATCATCTTTGTCACCATTGTCCTTTACACATAGTTTCTGTTTTGTAGAGTTTTAAAAATTGTAGTAAAATACACATAACATAAAATTTACCTTAACCATTTTTTTTTTTAAGAGAGAGGGAGAGGGAGTGTGGGGTGGGGAGGGACAGAGGGAGAGAGAGAGAATCTTGAGAAAGCTCTACACTCAGCGCAAGCCCGATGGCAGGCTCGATCTCATGACCCTGAGATCATGACCTGAGCCAAAATCAAGAGTCAGACGCTTAACCACCTGAGCCACCCAGGCACCCCTACCATCTTAACCATTTTTAAGTGTAACGTTCACACTGTTATACAACCATTACTCCCATCCATCCCCGTAACACTTTTCATCTTGGAAAACTGAAACTCTATACCCAATAACTGTCCATTTTCCCCTCTGTCCACCCAGTGGCAACCACCATTACAATTTCTGTCTTTATGAATTTGTCTATTCTAAGTACCTCATATAAGTAGAATTTTATAGTATTTGTCTTTTTGTGACTGGCTTATTTCACTTGGCATAATGTCCTCAAAGTTTGTCCCTATTGTAGCATATTACAGAATGTTTCCTTTTTAAGGCTGAATAATATTCCATTACATGTATATATCACATTTTGCTTACCCATTCATCTGTCGTTGGACACTTGGGTTGCTTCCAGGTTTTAGCTATTGTGAATAAGGATGCTACGAATATGGATGTACAAATATCTTTTTGAGACCCTGCTTTCAATTCTTCTCGGTATATACTCAGAAGTGGAATTGCTAGATCACATGATAATTCTTTTTTTAATTGAGGAACTGCCATAGTGTTTTCCACAGTGGCTGCACCATTTTACATTCTCACCAACAGTGCACAAGGGTTCCAATTTTTCCACATCCTCACCAATACTTTTTTTTTTAACAGTGGCCATCTTAATGCTGTCAGGTAGTATCTCCTTGTAGTTTTGATTTGCATTTCCCTAATGATTAGTGATACTGAGCATCTTTTCACGTGCTTATTGGCCATTCATATATCTTCTTTGGAGAAATGTCTATTCAAGTTCTTTGCTCAGTTTTAAACTGGATTGTTTGTTGTTATTGTTGTTGCTGAATTTTAGGGCTTATATATTCTGGGTATTAATTCCTTATCAAATATAAGATTTGCAGATATCTTCTCCCATTCTACAGGTTACTTTTTTATTCCATGGGTAGTGTCTCTTGATGCACCAAATTTTAAAATTTTTATAAGGTCCAATTTGCCAATTTCTTCTTTTGTTCCCTGTGTCTTTGATGTCATATCCAAGAAATCATGGCCAAATGCAAAGTTGTGACGCTTTTGTCCTGTTTTCTTCTAAGCATGTTACTTTTGGGGGTCCTACACTTAGGCCCTTGATCCATTTGGAATTAATTTTTGTCTATGGTATTAGGTAAGGGTCCAACTTTTTTCTTTTGCATGTGGACACCCAGTTTTCCCAGCACCATTTGTTGAAAATACTGTCCTTTCCTCCCCATTGAATAGTCTTGGCACTCTTGTCAAAAATCATTTGACCATATATGTGAAGGTTTATTTCTGGGCTCGCTCTTCTATTCCATTGTTCCATATGTCTGTCTTTATGCCAGTACTAGATTATTTTGATTAGTGTAGCTTTGTGGAAAGTTTTAAATCAGTAAATCTATATCATCCAGATTTGTTCTTCTTTTTCAAGATTGTTTTGGCTCTTTGGGGTCTCGAGATTTCCTATGAATTTTAGGATATGTTTTTCTGCAGAAAACATCATTAAGATTTTGACAGGTATGGGATTCAATCTGTAGATTGCTTTCAGTCGTATCTATGTTTTAACAATATTAAGTCTTCTGATCCATGAATGTGGGATGTGTTTCCATTTATTTCTGCCTTCTTTAATTTCTTTCAGAAATGTTTCATAGTTTCATTGTACAAATCTTTTACTTCCTTGGTTAAGTTGATTCCTAAGTATTTTATTCTTTTTGATGGAATAAAATAGAATTATTTTTGTAATTTTATAATTTCCTTTTCAGGTTGTGCGTTGTTTGTGTACAAAAATGCAACTGATTTTTGTGTGTTGACTTGATATCCTGCTACTTTGCTGAATTCATTTATTAGTTCCAATAAGTTCTTGGGGGAATCTTTCGGGTTTTCTACATATAAGATCCTATCTTCTGAAAACATAATTTTCCTTCTTCCTTTCCAATTTGGATGCCTTTCATCTCTTCAACAGACTCCAGAGTTCCAAAATAGTGCACTTGTCTAGGTGGGGAAAGTGATTCCTGCTGCTTCCTATTCCACCATCTTCCCAGAATCCTACTTCAAGCTGAGTATTTAATCCCAGGACTACCCTGGACTTGGGCCAGCATTTGTAGTTGTTTTTTAATTGCTTTCCAAACAGCTGGTTCATCTGTTGCTTAAAACAGTCCATACCTTTTCTCTTCACTTCAGTCTCACTTGTTCTTCATAGCTTTGTTCATTCATTCATTCACTCATTCATTTGCCAAATGCTTATGATGTGCCTGCCACTTTGATAGGTACTGTAGAAGAATATTACCTGGTCCCTGCATCTAGGGAGCTCACTGTCCAGTGGTGAAGGACAGTCATGCACAGATCCACCTGGAAGAGTTAGAGTGAAGAGGGTTCTCATAATTGTGTGGAGTGTTTAATGAGAGTGCGTAGAAGGAAGGGAATGATCCTGGCGTGACAGAGTTGACATTCGTTCTGGGTCATGGAGAATGAGTAATGCTGTCCCAGGTAGAGACTGAGGATCCTTTGTGATTCATCAAGTGGAATTTAGGGTGTCTGAGGGGAAGCACTGGGACATGAGGCTGCAAAAGGAATAGGGGATGGTTCTTCCAGTCTGGAGAGTTGTGTAACCTCACCACAGTGCATCACTCAGAAATTTCCCTCCCTGGGGAAGCTGGGAAATATAGTTCTATTCTGAGACGTTATGTACTCTGCTTAAAATCAGGGGTTCTACTGCTATAGAAGAAGGGAAGAATGGGCGTTTAGGACAATTTGCTGCCTCTGCTCTGTAGATGAGATATTTTTCTTTATTTTGAAGGCAGTAAGAATCCAGAGAAGGAATTACTTTTATACTAGATTTAATATCTGTAAAAATAATACCTGTTCAGTGTAAAAGTTTCAATAATATGAACAAACAAAAATAATAAAGTAATTTGCATTGCCACGGTTTGAACATATGTTCAGATCAGAGAGGGTTTATTTGTCCTTTTAATTTTTCTTCTTTTGAATCATGAAAGTAATACATATTTATAATAGCTTCAAATCAGACAGAAGTGGATGATGTAAAAAAAGTAAAGTCTTTTTACTGCAGTCTCTTGCCCCAGAGCAACTAAAATGTATGTGTGTACATTATTTATGACTTTTGCTAAAATAATCAAAGCCACAGTGAATATTCTTACACATATCTTTGCTGGTTTTCATTAGTAATTCTTAGGAAAATTTTCTAGCTTTGAAAATACTGGCTAGAAAGGTGTGCAGATTTTAGGTTTTATTCAAGTCTGTCAAACGGCTGCTCCCAAAAGTTATACCAGTGCCCACTCCCTCTGACATGCATGCAAAAACTTGTTCCAAAACGGATTTGGAGGTGATGGGTGAGGTATGCTTGGAGTCGCGTTCTCTGCATCATGTGGACCTGCCTCAACAAGTCCTCGCAGGAGCTGTGATGCCACAGAACATTTCATGCCTTTGAAGTTCCTTCTCCATGTTTCCAGCGCGTGTGCCATCCTGCTGGATTGTCCAGGGATGCAGGGACTATGTCCCGACTCCGTGGTGCAGAGCTGTGCGGAGGAGCCTTTGAGAGAGAGAGTCAGGGCCGTGGATTCTAGTCCCGTATCGGCCACTAGCCCAGGGACTAGGCAGACACCTCCCCTCCCTGAGCCCCTTTCTTATAATAAGGGCGTTGGACTGGGTGCTCTGACGTCCTCCCACGCCCACAGCCATGATCCTGACTTAGTGGCTGGTGTTCTCTTTAAAATACCAGACCAGGTGACTGCCGGATTGTGTCTGTTGGTGTTACTTGCTGCCTGTTTTGGTGTCATGTGTAGACGTCTTTGCTGGTCAAAAGCTAGAGGAGGCAGAAGTCACTAGAGGTTTGAGTTAATGATGCCAATCAGAAAGCAGTCAGAGCCACTGGCGACCTCAGATTAAGTCCTCCAGCCTGCTTCTGAGACGTTAAGCCACGCGGTGGATTCTGGCTACATCTGTACCCCAGATATACTGGTCTTGCTTAGACTTACCCCTCCTCTTGTGCCTCAGGTCTCAGTGCGTTGGGCCAGCGCAAGGGCTTGGCTCCAGCAGATGTCTGTAATCTCCTGCATCATTAACTCCTTACTCTCTGCTGGATCATTTTGGCGTGCGCGCACGCACACACACACACACACACACACGCTGACAACCTCCCATCCTGTGTGCACTACTAGCTCATTTCTCTGCACCCCCAGAGGGTTGTTTGTACTAGATAGTTTCACCTATTTACTTCCCATTTTCCTTTCAACCCACATGGATTGGGCTTTGGGCCCCTCCCCTCTGTTTATTTGTTCTTTCATCCAACAAATATCTCTTGAGTACCTACAAGAGCCAACAATATTCTGCTTTGGAGATATAGCATATACTAATTCAATGAAAGGTTCTTGCCCTTGTGGAGCTTACATGGGGGAGGGGGGAGACACACAAGGAGATAGATAAATAAGTAGATTGCTTTCCTATGGGATGTTGAAGCTATGGAGAAAAATAAAGCAGGAAAAGGAGATGGAGGGTGAATGTGGTAGAGGGGGTGTTGGGTTTTAAAGAGGAAAGAAAGACCTTACCGAGAAAGTGATATTGGAAGGAGGTAAGGGGTTAGGGAGCAAGTCTTGCAGATAGAAGGGGTAAGAAGAGTCAGCCAAGCCAGAGCCCCAAGCAGGGCATGTACCTTTGTGTCAGAGAACAGCAGGAGGCCTCTGTGGCTGCAGTGAGGGAGGGAGGGGGGAGAATGGAGTTGGGGGGCAGATCTTGCATCATAGAAGGGACAGATTGCCTCTCTCTGGGTGCAAGGGAAGGCTTGATAGGCCAAGGTGGCATCTCATTGCCATCTGGAAGGACAAACGGGAGTCCCTTGTGGTGGGTGGTGATGGCATATTTAGTCTGAGGAAGCTGAAGCCCAGAGCCCTCATGGAGTAAGAGCAGACCAGCTGGGAAAGGAAGGCAGGGCCGGACCAGGGGGACACAGGGTGCCTCTGACATGGCTTTTATCGAGGACGTCAGCAGCCCCCATGTTGCCAGATCGATTGGCCACTTCTCAGACCATATCGTACTGAACCTATCACAGCTTTAACGAACAAACCACTCTTGCATGTTACCCTTTGTTTCGTGACTTTTGGACACCCCTCTCTTGGTTTTTCTTCCCCTTCCTTGCTAGCTGCTCTCACTGCTCATCCTGTGACTATTACAAGACCCCAGGTCTATTCCTCTTCACTGTTTCTTGTGTGTGTGAGAGATGCTCCCATTTCACATGCTGAGTGTCCTCATCCTGCCTTGAGGTGCCGGACCATCTAGCAGGACAGGCTGAGAGTCTATAAAACCTTGCTGCCAGGTTCAGTCTGTCACCTGCCTCAGTGTGGTAAGAAATGGAGGTGGAGAAGGTTGAGTTACTTAACACTGGATGTTAACTAATTGGAATTAAAAAAAAAAACTTTTTTAAAAAAAAACAACTATTAGAGAGCTTACCATTTATGCCCTGGAGTCTGAGGCCACAGAACGGTGTGTTAATATTTACCGAAAGATATCTAGAGGCCCAAGAATGGGGCTGGAGTGGCTCATCTGGAAGCAGAACAGAGAGAGCTGCACCAGGAAAGGGCTGTCCTTCTGCCCGGGCCAGACACTCTTGCCTGGACCTGATGTGGACGAGGGGGAGAGCTCCTGGGGTCATTGTAAGGGTGCCTATCCAGTGACACTCCTAGGAACACCCATGTGTTCCCAGCCAGAGGGGTGCCTCCCTGAAGCCCGGGCTGAGGGAGAAAAGGCTAAGCTGGAGGTGTCCAGTGGAGGGATCTCTGCGGAACCCACAAAAGCAGCACAAGAAGGGAGGGCCAGCTCTCATGCACCTGCCATACCAGGTCACCAACAGCAGACAACAGGACCAGCCTCAGAAGACTACAGTGTTACCCCCTAATTTGCCAGCCCCTGGATCCAACCCTGGAAGGGTCAGAGATTAAGGAACAGGTGAGAAGGAGCTAGAAAATAGGGAGAAAGGCAGTCTTCACCCCTATCTGGCGTCCTATGGGCTTCCTTACACTCCCCTAGGTCTGGGTCAGGGCAGGCTTTAAATTGCATACAAGGTGGAAGGCTTGGGTTTTCAAACCAGGCTGGGCTTGAGTCAGTTGATTAGTAGACTGAACTGGACTCTTTAAGTCAAACAAAGAGGTTCTCTATTATCTGAGAATGTGTGGAAACACTATAAGAAGTGCTTAAAATTTCATCCAGGGGTAGAAAAGAGAGCTCACAGATGAAATGTAAAGGGGTAAGGAAAGAAATGGGTTTATCAGTAAACCAGTTCCATAGGCACTGACACAGCAGGACTGAAAGCTTGTCCCCGAGCAGCAAGACAGATGAAGATGAGGACAGAAACCCTGGAGCCTGGGAGGCGGTGTGGCCTTGGACTGAGGACAAGTGGATCTGGAAGGGGACCGGCTGCTGTGTTCTGCAGCCCCTGGGCTGAGGGTGGTCAGGAAAGGTTTTCTCTGAACAGCTGAAGGCAAACTGACAGTCTCTGTCCCCACTGACGTGGCCGTCAGGAGCAGGATGTGGAGGCTGCTCAGAGTAATGAGGACTCCTGGGGAGATCTGTCGGGAAGGGAGGAGGTGGGTTTCTCTCCTGAGATCCTGAATGCTGAGTCTGAAGCTGTGAGCCATGGGACGAACCCCTGGTTTCCTCTGAGGAAGGGTTCTTAGCTGCCACGTTGCCAAACTGAATTCACGTGGGCCCCCTGAGCTGGATGAAGAGCCTCCCCTGGGGATTTTGGGGGCATGGGCTCCATGCTGGCTAGAGGCTCAAGGAGAGGTCTGGTGTGGAGTCCGAGAGTTGCTGAAAGGTGGTGGCAGGGTTCACAAAGGCCAGGAAGAGGACAGGATGCTCAGGTGCCTGTCCTCTTGGAAGTAGACATCAGCACCCGCTCAGGGAGCCAGACCACCTGGGCTCTGCTCTGAGGGGCACTTGAGGGGGCACGACGTGAAGACTGCATTCAAACAAGATAACGTGATTTCTTGGTGTCTGTGGGCACCGGCCCTTCCCTCCTCTGGACTGGAAGCTGTCGTCCCTGGGAGTTCTTTGCTGGCAGACCCTCTCGGGGAACTGTAGCAGGAGCTCTAGGCCTGTAGATAGAACACCTGCCTATTTTCCGGGAAGGTTGGCACCTCCAGGGATTTCAGAGCCAAGCCTTGGACTAACCGAGTCTTAAACCTGGCAGCTGTGCAGAGGGGACCCCGGGCGTAGCTGGCGTGCCTGGTGTCAGGCGGGGCAGAGACTCAGAGGGCCACACGTGTTGCTTCTCTTCAGGACCACTGCGGAGGCTCCCTGTAGAGGATGACTGTTTAGGAGTGGAAGAGATCTTGGGGGCCTGGGGATTGGCCTGACCTCCTGTCTGATGCCTGGGTTTTCTCCACACCATGTCCCCCACCCTGCCCCAACCCCGACCTCCACCCTCACCGTCTGAACTCTTCCCGGGCAGTCTCGCCATCTCCGGACGATGAAAGGCACTCCTCATCTTGGGCTGAATTTGACTTCTTGGCCCTGCTTCTGTTTTGTGGGTGGCATGGGACCAGTCTGCTCCCTCGCTCTCATGTTCTCCCCAAGTCTCTCTCCAGAGTGATTACCTCCAGCACCTCGGGCCCCATTTGACACAGGCCCATCACCATTCTCTCCTGTGTCTCTCTGACATGGCATGATGCAAACATCTCATCCTGGGGTCCTCCTGGTTCAGACCACTTAAACCAGGCTCAGCCTAATTCGCAGAGAACTTTTCACTGTGGACATATGCGGACATCCTTGTGCTTCCTACTCTTGGCCTTGCCGGAGAGGTTAGCTTCAGTACCACCTGTATCTTGGCTGAGAGTAGGCATTTCCCTCTCACTTCAGCCCCTGGCAGCCCCTGCCGTCCTCCTGCTAGATGCCTTCCTGTTTCCTGCACCACTGAGAAAGTCACTTCCAATTACATTATAACTGATGGTGTTTGATTTTCACATCCATTGTACTCATCCCTAAGGTGGAAAAGATATGGGTCATAGAATGGATGAAATATGGTAATAGAACCTGTCTCATGGTGTGCAGACTAATGAGAAATGCATGTCAAGTGCTTAGCACAGTGGGAAGCATCGTCAACACTCAGTAAATGATGCTCGTTTTTATTCACGCCCTCTAGCAGCTCACCACTGCGTCCCAAGAAGACCCCCGCCCACCTCCCCAGCCTCCTGTGCAACTGCTTCCTTATGCCCCTGCTCTGCCTGCAGAGGCCTTACCTCTGCCTGAAATTTCCCATCCCCAGGGCCCTTCTGGTCCATGACCTTGGCTGTCACTGCTCCTGAAAGGCCTGCCCTGGCCGTGTCCCCTCCTGCAAGCTTTCATGCTGCAAATACTGCCCATATTGTTCACTTATGCATCCTCCCCCTTCCCAAAAACGTGCCTCCTTGAGAACGGGGGATGAGTTATTTATTTTTGTGTCTCCAAGTTCTTAGCTCATAATGGAACATAATGGAGGCCCAAGAAATGCTTGCTGAGTGAGTGACACTTTCTCGTGTTTAATAATACCTGGATTTACATAGCACTGTATAGTTTAACAGGTTTTTAATAAAGATGACTCCGTCATTCTATTAACCTGAGCAGGTCAGGACAGGTGGCGATGTCCTTATTTCTAAGCTGGAAAAACTGGGCACCTGTTAAGGGTTGCACCTGAGGGCACAAAGCCTGGGTAGTGGCGGGACTGGAATGAGAGCCTGCTCTGGCTTCTGACCACCTTGGTGGTGACAGGCCCGTGGCTTAGACCAGAGGTGACAAACTGGCAGCCCCCTAGTCACGTGTGGCCTGTGGATGCGCTTTGGCCTACACCGTGTTTCTTTTTTAAATGTGAGTAAGTTGCTAACACTTAAAAAATTGGGAACTCCTAATTACTAGCTTAAACATCTGAGTATCTGGCGAGCCTGGGTTACACGTGTAGCCACATGGACGGCAGCTAGCGGGGGGGAGAGGAAGCCTCGTGCTTCATTCCCCGCCCCGGTGTCAGACACCTGCATGCCTAGCCCTGATAGGTACTGACTTCACAACCTTTGCTTAGAGAAAGCCTCCTGCCGATGAGGCCTTGGGGAATTGTGTGTGTGGCACTTGGGTTGGCTTGATCTGTCATCAGTCCTGGGGTTGAATAGAACCACCTGCCGCTTGAGCAGCCCCAGGGGGTCTCCAGAGACCCCGTCCTGCAGTTGTTAGTTGTTAGTAAGCCCCAGGCTTTGGCAAGGCCTTGGCCCTGGTCCTCCGACTGGAGGCAGGGTGGGAAGGAGGTGGTTGACCAGCAACTCTCTCCTCCCCAGGACAAAGGAGACGCTGGAGTCAAGGAGCTGGACAGCTTGAAGAGTGATCGACTGAGAACTGTCCAGCTCAATGTCTGCAAAAGTGAGGAGGTGGAGAAAGTGGTGGAGACTGTCCGCTCGAGCCTGGAGGACCCTGAGAAAGGTAGGGGGCCCGTTGGGGCAGCAGGGTTAGTGCACCAGCCGTTCCGAGGGCACCTTTCCTAAACACTAACCCCCATTTGCCGGTATCCTGTCAAAAGGCCGCTTTCCCTGTTGTTGAAGCTCTTCTTGCACAGCGGGAGGAAGTGGGTTAAATTAAACACACGCATGCAAGAAGGCAATGTGAAATAAAGCCAGAGGCGCTTTCAAAATCTCTAGGGGTGGTGAATAGATGAGCATGGGGGCAGGTCAGTTCAGACAATGCTCATTGAATGCCCACTCCGGGCCAAGTGTTGGGGACACAGAGATGGCCAAGACACAGTCCTTATTCCCAGAGACCTCATGGTTCACTGTGGGGCTAACCCAGATGATCTCCACACCCCCTCTCAGGAAGCAGCACGTGACAGAGGGACACAGCCCAGCCCTGGGTGGGGTGGGGAGCCCGTTAGTGAGAGCAGATCATGGCAGGGTGCAGGAAGGCCATTCCAGGAGTGGGGGAGAGAAGGAACAATGGTGGGAAGCACACAGGGTATGCTGGGGGACAAGTCCATGGTCAACTCTGGTGGAGGTGGTGGGGGTTGAGGGGTTGAGGAGGGAGGTCAGGCAGAGCCTGGGGTCTATGGCCACTCTCCTGAGGGAACCAGGAGCCACGGTAGATTTCCCAAGGGGAATGACCTGTCAGTCTGGGGACTGGGGCAGCAGTGTGGAAGGTGGATTTAGAGGGAGAGCATGAGTGCAGGAGTACCCCTGAACAAGGGCAGCAGGTGTTGGGGATGAGGAGAGATCAGATACGGGAAGACACGGCTGGCTGGACTTGGTGATGCATGCATGCGGGGGATGAGGGAGGGGCATGAGGCCTCTCCTGACACATGGTGCCCCCCCACTGGAGGAGCAGGGTGAGGGCTGCGGAGTGCCCATGGGATGCCCTGCGGGAATGTCTTAGTGGAGACCAGACGTCCAGGGCTGGAGGTGAGGCTAGAGTGGGGAAGATGCAAGGTGGGCCTCCTGGGAACGTGAGCAATCAGGGGCTGGAGAAGGGGAGAGGCAGTTGGCAGAGAGGTTGGGTACTGTGCCCCCAGAAGCCGAAGGAACAGAAAGTTTGAGGGCCAGTAGCCCACAGGGTCACATGCTGCAGAAAGTTCCAGTAACATAAGGACTTGGGTGTTCTCCCAGTTCAGCCCATGGAGGGACCTTGGTGGGAGGGGCTCTGTTCAACAGAGGGGAGGAGACCCCATTCAGGGAGCACACAGCCATGGTGCATTCTGGGCTACTTGCTTCCTCTCAGACGTTTACCTTTGAGCTTCCCGGCAGACCAGGCGAGAGGGTTGTCTCCTCCCCACAGATGGACGAGGCAGCTCTCCTGAGTGGTGACTTCAGGCACTATAGGGAGGGGGGAGGAGAGGGCACCACGCGCCGGTGCTGGGCTCTGTTGAGCATTTAGGAGCCAGGCAGAGAGGCTGCCATCTCCCAGCGGCTGCCTCAGAGCTCCTGTGCTGCCAGCCTGTCACTGACGTCCCCTTGTCAGCCCAGGGCTGCCCCCACCTCCAAAGCCGGCCATTCCCAGGCTGCTCTGCTCTCAGAGGAGAGGCCTGTGGGTTCCCTCACTCACTGGACATCTGTTTCGCAGGGCCAGGGCTCCCGTCCCATTACGGAAAGGCACGATGGGTCCCATGGGGTGCTTCGCAGCTCAGGAGGTACAGCCTGCCTCGGCCCTCCCGCCCGCCTTTGTCAACCAGGAGGCAGGCAAACAGCCGCAGTCGGTGCCATAAAGCCCCCTCGTGGCAGCCTGAGGGTCTGTGGTGATTTAAAATGCCCACGGAAGGAAACCGCCGCTGTAGACCCGAGCACAGAGTGGGGCTGCACCAGAGCTGGGGGCTGCTCGGGACCCTGGTCCCGGTCCCCTGCCGCCAGGACAGAACCACCTCCATTCCCTGTATTGGTCCGGCCAGTTCGCTTGAGTGGAACCACAAGGGGGAGGCGCTCACCCCCCTGCCCTGGGACTGAGCTCAAACCCTACTCCCACCCCGATGCATAAACTTTTTCCTGCTGCCTTTTTCCACATGACACATTCCAGTGAGGGTTGATAAACCACAGCATGACCTCATTTACCCAATGCTGCATTTTCTGGAAAAAGATTTGAAGATTTTTTTTAGGTCTGAAAAAGATGAGAAATCTGTCAGACATGTGGTTGTCCAGGTCTCTCTCTCCCCACTTCCCCCTCCACCTCTCTTTCTTCCCTGTGGCCCGCACCCCTGCCCCACCAAGGGCTGTCGTTTTCCCTGTAGAGCGGCTGCCATTCTTCCTTTCTCCGGCAATGCTGTCTTTGAACTCCAGGTGGCGCCCTTCTAGGGCTTTCCGACCAGCTTGGGGTCCCTAAGGGGGTGGCCACTTCTGGCTCACTCTACCCAGGCAGGATCCTTCCAGGAGACAAGTGGAGTGCGCGTTTTGATGGCGAGTTTGGTGCCTTTCATCCTGGCTCCGTGGAACAGGGGAGCCAGCCTCGGGGGGTGAGATGAAGGGGATTGTCTGATAAGAGCCGGTGAGCCGTCTGCCACCAGCCCCTGCACTCGCCAGCAGAGCTCCGAGGGACTGGCTGGACATCTGGACACTGCCTACCCGCACCCCAGCGAAGGGCTGAGTGAGCCAAGCGGCAGGCCTGATATTGAAACTACCACTTAACCTCACAGTCCGGAGATACTTATTGAGTACCTGCTGTATGCCTGGGAGTGTGCTGAACACCAGTGAAGGTATGACCTGGCAGGAGGAGTTTGTGGTTGGACACCAGCCAGATGTAAGTCGGTGGCTTCATGGCAGGACCTCTTCAGAACGGTTACAGCACTGGGGACATTGTGCCATGGAGAAGGAAGACCCTGCCTTACATCTGGGACACCCTCAGTCTGCGAGTGAGAAGACTGCACTTACTGTGGGCTTCACCCTCTTACTAGAAGCCTGACCTTGGGCTTGTACCTTCCCCTGTGTGGGCCTCAGCTTGCCTGTCTGTGAAGTGGGAAAAGTGCCCTGCTCACACATCCGGTGCTCACACCTAGATCTGACCGCTGCAGGAACATGGGCAGAATATCAGCAAAAGCTGTCCTCAGGCTGAGGGATGGGAGCTGAGCAAAGCCGGGAGAAGCCACGAGGCAGAGGAGTGGCCGGTTGTTCAGGCTTCCAGAGGGCAGAACAAGAAGCATGGCAAAGGAGGCCTCACGTACCCCTGCGGAGGGAATTGCCAGAGCAGGAAGTGACCGACAGAGGAGGAGAGTCTGGCTGAGGGGCCGGCCAGGATGGAGGTGGAGGACAGAGGCTGTGACAGGGAGACCTGGGAGAAGTTCTCCAGTGATACAGGATGGAGATGACAAGGACCCACCCTAATGCTGTGGCAAGAGGAAAGAAGACATGGATTTGATGACACGGCAGAGGAAGCCAGCAACAGCACAGGGCCGAGCATGATGGCTGTGTCTTCACACAGACCTGGGTCCAAATTCCATCCTGTCCCCCTATTAGCTGAGTGACATTGAGCAAGGTGCTTAACCTCCTGGAGCCTCAGCTGTGTCCTCCAGACCTGGGACAACTTAGCATCTGAATGAATGCACGCAGAATGCTGAGCCCAGGGCCTGGCCACTGTCCTTTTGATCTTGACCAGTAGTATTAACAGTTCTCATCAGATGGGGGAGAAGCGAGAGTGTCCAGGGGTCTGTTAGCGAAGAGGAAAGTGAGGCGTGGGCTGGAGCTGCTGAAACGCGCCGTGCTGGTATGTGGGAGGGCGACCTTGGGGCACTGAGGTGAAAGTGACCGTCAGGAGGAGACTGCAGTCGGGAGAGAGCCGTGAGTCCGCGGGGTACACGGGAACCCTTGACGTCTGGCTGCGCCGGGGCTGTTGCAGGAAAACAGCCGTCCCTCAGACCAGCAGGAATGTTCACTGTGAGTTTATTTGGAAGTTGGCTGAGGACTCCAGAGAGCAACTAGGTCCGCAAACTATTACTCCTTATCAAGTCAGCAGACCTATAATCCAGGAACAGTGTGCTTTCACAGGTCAAGTTCAGTTACACTCTTTTGGATATCAGTGTCAGATGTAATTAGTTTTTAGCTGGAAAAAAAACACAACTGTGTATTTGAAGGTGTGATACGGTCTCGTGTGAATCAAACACAAAGCAGCTGGAAATTTCCATGAACATAAAGAAGACAAGCCTGCCTAGGCATTGAGTGTAATTTGGGAGAAGGTGGTCTAGGATAGGACATTGGCGGATGCCTGTATTTAGGGGGCAGGCAGAAGAAGGGTGGGGGGGGAGATGGAAGAGATGCTTGGGTATCATTAATGCCAAAGAAGGAATAAGTGTCAAGAACCATGAGTAGTGTTCATACCGGGGAGCAGTGAGGATGGGAGGGAGAGATGATGGGGCATCCTTAGGATGTCGCACTCCAGACACTGTGGACAGCAACAGGGCTGGAACCCAGAATGGCAGGGAAATGGGGTCTGGAGGGTGTGGCTTGTGTTCTCAGAAGCCTGGTGGTGGAAGGAAGGAGAACAGACGGTGGTGTGAGGATGTAACATGGTAAAGAGGAGGTTCTTTAGGATCTTGAGACATGGTATTTGTAGACATTCATCTGACAAACATTTATTGAGCATCTAATGTGTACAATGTTGGAGGGAGGGAGCCAGGGGTAAGAAAAGGGTTGAAGTTGCATAAAAAAGGAACAAGGAGTGATGGCTTATGGTTTGGAAGGCGGAGGGTGAAGTGTCAGCCTTGGCAGGTGGTGGGAGGCCTCCTGCTCTTCCTGGGAAGAAGAGAGGGGTGAAGACCCCCGGGGAGGTCTGCAGGGCGGTGGCTGTGGTGGCCACGTCACCGCGAGGTCACTGGTGAGACCCGAGGGCCTGCGGCTTCAGCTCAGCCGCCGTGGGGAGTGAGAGTGAGAGCTTCATGAGCACTTTGTTAACCAGCAATTTCCTTCCCTAATAAATGTCCTTAATTCTCCATAATTGAAGGAGAAGGCACCAGAGGTCAGTTGAAGCTTTAATTTGGGTAACATGGAAGGAAAGCAGCTAGAGACCAATTACTCTGTCATTTACACCAACTCATTTCCATGATTAACTTGGAAAGCGAAGCGGGGCCAGGGTTCCCACAGGCAGGAGGACAGCTGTGCCCCGAGGCTGCAGCCCATGCAGTCCTCACACCCCACAGATGGCACTCAGAGGCCCTGCAAAGCAAGGTGGCCTCCTCGGGGCCTCCTTCCCTCATTCAGCTCTGCCTCTGACCTGCTGGGCGTGCTGAAACCATCCTCCTCCTCAGGGCCTCTACTTCCCTGGCTGTAAAAGTAGTCGTGAGAGCTCCGAGGATCCTTCTAGCACCAGTGTTCCCTGAGTCTACAGGTACAGAAGCCAGCTGTCCCCTAGCTGGTCTTACAGGAAACAGTCCACCCAAGTGTACTCAATGTACGCTTGCTCCAACTCTGTACCCCACCCGGGGCCACACAAGGCTGAGGGGTGTTCTCGACCTGCAGAGACCAGGTGTATACACATGGGCCGTGGGGGCTCACCAGTGATAACCGCAAACAGTGCATGCTTCAGAGAGGGGAAGATCCGAGAATGGAGTCATGGTCAGGAGGGTCTCAGGATGGATCAGGACTGGGGCTCGACCTGAGGTCAAGTCTTAGCTGAGCCTCTAACTGCTGTGAGACCTTGGACACTGGGTCCCCTCCCTGGTCCTCCAGAGAAGACTTGGCCTGGAAGACTCCTGAGGTTCTCCTGGCTTCTGGCTGGAGGTCAAAGGCAAGCGAAGGTGCAGAGGCAGAAATGAATACACAGTGCAGGGTGAGGGGAGGTGACTGCACGGAGCCAGGGGGACTGAGTGAGCCGAGGTGGGACTCCAGGCTGCGGACACCTGGCAGGGCTGGGTCATGGTGGGCCCAGAGAGTCCATGCAGGGAGAAGCGAGATAGTAATTGGACGTTTTAGACTTACGGGAGGGTCACAGCCAGCACCGTAGGCCTCTCTGTCTCCTGTTATTTTTGGTGATTCTAGAAAGTGTCCTGAGAGCCTTGGACAAGAAGTAGCAAGTTTGGGGGAGAAGGGACAAAGCGAAGAGGGGCATGGGCTGCAGGCTGATGGTGTCTGAGGCCAAGCGTGCGTGGTGACCATGGTTCTGTCCCATCCTGTCCAGGCCTGTGGGGCCTCGTTAACAATGCGGGCATCTCAACTTTCGGAGAAGTAGAGTTCACCAGCATGGAGACCTACAAGGAAGTGGCGGAAGTGAACCTTTGGGGCACAGTAAGGATGACAAAATCCTTTCTCCCCCTCATCCGAAGGGCCAAAGGTGAGTTGGAAAGGGATTTCCTCCTGCCCCACCTTTTCATCTTTGCTTAGAATGGACAGAGGTCTCAGCAGAGCCAACCTCCATACCCCAGGTAGGCTGAGCACAGGACTCTCGGGGGCTGTGCAGGTCTTGTGGATGGTGGCAAGTGGAAGTGCCTTGGCCAGCCAGATGGGAAGGGATGTGTGGTTTTCAGAAAGGAGGGCAGCTGAGAGGTCAGCTGTCTCAAAGGCTAAAAGATTACAGCAGTCATCCCACTCTGGGGACCTAATCTAGAGAAATAACCACCCTGTGCACAGAGCTGTGTGTATATACATCAACTATCGAGAGAGGCATGGTTAAGTCAGTTTTGGTATATCCATTCTATGGGTTACTATGCCACAGTTAAAAAATAAGACAGTTGTGGTAAAGTGTAAAATATAGAAATAATAATAATCAAGATTAGAAATTTAGAGAACAGACAAAACTCTCAAACCATGTTAGGTAGCCAAAGAAGTCACTGATTTAGATGTTCTCCCTAGATAGCAAACAATGATGGCAAAAGGAGATGATCCACACAATCTATCCCAAAGTTTCAGCAATGATAGAATGAACCCAGAGAGCAGCTGTAGGATTTTAGAAGAAAACCCCAACCCTTCAGTGACTTCCAACTTAGAGGTTTCTGAAAGGTGTCTCCCTGTGGCGCCCAGGATGGGGCCGTGCCTTCACTTCCTGAGGGCACTCCCAGGGCAAGCAGGTCCCAGGTCCGCTTGGGCTTACTTGGAAGGGCTCCACCTCCATCCCACTACCTGAGGCCGGGCCTGTGGAAAGCCTCTTGAGGTCACCACTCTCTTCCAGTGCCGGAGACTGTCCACATGTTCTAGCCCTGAAATCAGGTTCAGAACCCTGGTTCGGCCGGCTTGCAGCGAGAGCCCTAGTGGGTCCTAGCAGTTTGCCCATTATGCTGTGCCCGCCTGGTATGCAGGCCTGCTCATTTCTCTTCCCCTGTCCTGCCTGGCACAGTCAGGGAAAATCTGGCCATGTGGGCCTGAGCCGGCCTCGATTATGAATTAGAAGGCGCCCTGACCCTGGCTAGTTCAGGTTCGGGGTGTCGGGGCTAGGAGGCCAGGTTCCAGCTGGGCCTCTGGAAGCCTGCCAGGCCCCAGGCCCTCTGCCTGACCAGTCAGTGCCTCCTGAGCAGGGGTTTGCTGTCTTCCTTTGTAGGCCGTGTCGTCAACATCAGCAGCATGCTGGGCCGCATGGCCAACCTGGCCCGCTCCCCATACTGCATCACCAAGTTCGGGGTGGAGGCCTTCTCTGACTGCCTGCGCTACGAGATGCACCCGCTGGGCGTCAAGGTCAGCGTGGTGGAACCTGGCAACTTCATCGCCGCCACCAGCCTCTACAGCCCTGAGCGCATCCAGGCCATCGCCGATAAGATGTGGCATGAGCTGCCTGAGGTCGTGCGCCAGGACTACGGCAGGAAGTACTTCGACGAGAAGATCGCCAAGATGGAGACCTACTGTAACAGTGGCTCCACGGACACATCCCCGGTCATCAGTGCTGTCACCCACGCTCTGACCTCTGCCAGCCCCTACACGCGCTACCACCCCATGGACTATTACTGGTGGCTTCGGATGCAGGTCATGACCCACTTGCCCGCAGCAGTGTCCGACAGGATCTACATACACTGAAGACGGTCCCACTGGCCTCTGTTGGGGAGCCCTGGGGGGAGGGAAGAGAGAGGGGTGCAGGGAGGGAGGGTCTTGTGTGGTCGCCGCTTGAGTACCACCTTGTGCATTACCCACAGTCCCAGGAGAACCTACCACCAGTTGCAGGATTAACTAGAGGGGATAGCCCAGCCCTACTTGGGTGCACGGCGAGTGGTTTGGGCCTTCTCGGTCGGCGAACAGAGTGGTGGGCAGGCTCCCTACACCTCAGGGCAAACGTGATACATCCATCTTTCTCAAGTTGATTTCATACAAAGAGTTTGGGAAGACACATTTATATCAAACACAGATGTATTATGAAATACAATATGAATCCTTTACGTTTTATTTATTTATTTATTTATTTATTTATTTATTTATTTTATTTTTTTAAAGATTTTTATTTATTTGACAGAGAGATAGACAGAAGAGCACAAGCAGAGGGAGTGGCAGAGGGAGAGGGAGAAGCAGGCTCTGCACTGAGCAGGGAACCTGATGCGGGACTCGATCCCAGGACCCTGAGATCATGACCTGAGCCGAAGGCAGACGCTTAACCATCTGAGCCACCCAGGCGCCCCAATCCTTTACGTTTTAAAGCCAAACAACTGTTCAGAAATTTATCTCATTTGATCCTTAAACCAGCCTCATGCGTGACAAGGACAGATATTTTTTTTTCTTTTGTATATGAAGAATGTGTGGCCCAAAGAGGATACACGAGTAACCGTTTGTTGTTGATACATGGTCCAAGTTATGTGTTTCTGCCACCACTGTAGAAATGCTTCACGGTGTGTGTTCCAGGGCTGCTCTGGATCCAGTTATCTGAGGATCCTGTGATGAGCTCTGTACCCTCACCTGAGCCAGACACACCGCGTGCCCACTGTGCACCCCTCTGCATTTCCATGGTGCCTGTGTGTGTGGCCCAGAGCCAGCAATACCAAGGGGTGGGGACATTCTGGAAATTTCCATTTGCGATTTCTGCAACCTCTCTTAGGACTTGTGTAGAGGTGCTTGTTGGCTAAGAGGTTGATTTGCTTCTGGTATGAGTCTGCTTAGTTTTGCCTGGGGTGGGACCATGTTGATGCTGCGTCCTTGGCAGGAGCCATGGCACAGCCTGCAGCTGGGGTAGGTCCAGGTTGCCTGCCTGTCTCATGTGGTGTACACACACACACACACACACACACACACACACACATACACTCAGGGGGGCCTTTACTGTATGCTTGCTTGCCTGCTGTGGCCTTATTTTTAATTAAGAAGCCAGGTCACTGGTAGGTAGAGTCTGTGTTATCCCTTCTTGGGTTTGGGTTTGAATGCTGCTCTCCCTGCACTTGTCCAGAGCCTGGCTGTTTGGACCCAAACCAGACCCCACTCCCGCCCCCAGGTGGCTGCAGGCGGTCCGGCGCGCCAGCCCCGCAAACCAAACTGGCGGAAGGGGCAGGCCTGCCGCTAGAGGGCGCTCTGCCTCTGCTGCGGCCCGAGCGGCCTCTGCTCCCGACCCGGTTGCTTCCACCCAAGCCTGAGGTCTCAGAGGGTTCCTGATCCCCACCTTCCAGTCCGGGCACAAAGAGCAAGACCCCTTTAGAAACAGAATCCCTGCTCTGCAAGTAGCTGCCTGGCATAAACGTGGAGCCTGGCTCCCGGAGAAGGCAGAAGAAGAGCTGGGCAGCCAGGCCTGGCCTCCGGCCTCAGGCCTTGCCAAGGAACAGGGGGCCTCACAAGGAGGAAATTCAGCCTGCCTTACGGGCTTTGGTCCCCTTTGTCTTCAATCAGGGGCGCCCTGCCCGGCCACCTGTCTGCAAGGTGAGGCCAGGAGGGCCTGTGGGGATGAGGGGATGGGCCGGCAGGGCTGAAGCCCTCCAGAGCCTAGAGCCGGACACCCGATGGCCATCGTGTTCACATTACAGCCACATCCTTTTGAATCACAGAGCTGACCTTTCAGAGTCGCATTTCCACAGCTTGGGAGATTTTGTTTCCATGCTCGATTTTTTGAGAGAGGGACGGATGCAACACTTGGAGTTACACGTGTGTGTGGACATCCGGGAACTAGAGGAAAGGGGGGGCAAGCTCCTGAGCACTGAACAAGCCACATCTTCCTCTGCGGGGGTCTCCGGGAGTAGGACAGGACTGCTAGGCTGGCCCGCAGGCCGCCCTGAGTTTTATTTTTACCCCAGTGACTGCAAAGCCCAGAGCACCTCCTTTCCAGATAATCTCGATGCTAATTAAATGACCAAATTCACTCTGGTGGCCTAGAGACTACATGGGTGCAGGTCTAGTTCTGATCCTTCCAAGGGACGTGGAAGTAGGCAGAACAGAGGTGGTTGTTCCCATTTTACAGATGACATAACTCAGACCCAAAGAGGGAAAGTGACTCACCCAGTGTCACAGTGGATCTGTGACAAAAGTCTGAGCGGTGCTGTTCACCATCACCTCACCCCAACAGCCCTGGGAACTAACCTGGCACCCAGACCCTCCCTGCTTGCCTGTCAGCAGAGAGCTGCCCCTTCTTGGGGTGGGGTGGGGGGGTGAGGGGAGAGAGAGGGCTCCCGTTCTGCGGGGTACAAATGGCGTCCACAGCTGCCGCCTTGGGTTGGAGCATGATCTCTAGGGTACTGTCCTTGGTGGCTGGAGGCTGGGTGAGAGCTCTCTGCAAGATGCTTCTGACAGGGGGCGCTTACCATGCCACCTGGGGCCAAGAGGCTTGCAAGCAGGTGCGAGGCCAGCCTGGCCCTGCCTGCCCCAGGCTCCTGGGGCCGTGTGTCGGCTACCCGTGGCAGGGGGTCTGCCAGACTCCCCACTTGTGAGGCCTCTTCGCTTCCTGTATCTCACACAGGGCCTGGCTCTACAAAGCTCTGCGCAGCTCATCTGCTGCAGGGGCAGACATGAGCAGGCAGAGGCTCCCTCCGCTTGGGTGGCACCAGGCTCAGCCTGCCAGATGACAGGAGGCACATCTGTGCGGTGCTGGCTGCCTTACACAGCCAGTTCGCTGCCTCTCCCCGGCGTCCCGCAGCGGCCCTGGGAGGGAGACGGGGTGGGGGAGGGTTACTATCTCCTTTTACACATAAGGAAACCGACTACCCCAAGTCTCTTGCCAAGGGAGGGATAGAACTGGGTGGCCAAGCCAGCTCTAACCTCCAGCCTGGAGCTAGCGATGCATGAAAAGCAGGGCAGATGGCACCAGGATCTAA
The DNA here is from genome assembly GCF_011800145.1 of Mirounga leonina. NCBI lineage: Eukaryota > Metazoa > Chordata > Mammalia > Carnivora > Phocidae > Mirounga > Mirounga leonina. The sequence continues at coordinate 84,308,455 of NW_023270268.1, forward strand.
AATAAGGAGGGGAAAAAATACCTCAATTATGTAACAGTGAGAAAAATCTGTAAGCATATACACAGTAACAAGCACAGAGTGAGCCATCCATCCCCTCCCTCCCAGCCCCCTGTGGGAGAGGGGGTGCCGGGGGAGCCCGTTCGTGTCCCAACGGGAGGAAATGTGCCTTCCCGGGGCCAACACTGCCCGCCATCAGGGGCCTTTCTGAGGGCAGGCTCTAGGAACACCGAGACCCAACCTCGGGCAGAGACAGAGTATAACTGCTCCCGAAGTGCTTGAGGGCTATAGGAGCACAAGGCTGGAGGGTCCTCAGATAAGGCTGTGGAACAAGGAGAGCTGTGGGGCCTGGTGCTCTGCTGGAGACCAAACAGGCAAGCCCAGAGCATCATAAAGCCCTCCTGGTATGTGCGTGCGCTAAGGCAGCTGGTCTGTGAGTGGCCCTTCAGACGTACTGGGTGAGCCCTTGCCGGGCTAGGGACCAGTGACCAGGGCTTGGACTAAGACCGGGAGAGGCTACTAGGAGCCCCAGAACCTCAGAGAGGGAAAGGGGATCCAACCACCGCCAAGCCTGACTCCCAGCCTCCGGGGAGCTGGCCAAGCCTTGAAGCCCTCCAGCGACAAGGAGCTCATTACTTCCTGAGACAGCATGTCCCTGGTTAGGGAGAATTGATCCAAAGACTGAGCTGAAGTCTACCACCTGGAACCTAACTCCTTTGGCACTTGGCTGTGACCCAGAACTGCACAGAACATCAGGTATTCAAAAATGGCCAGATCAAGTGCAAGAGCCCAGGTCCCTCACTTGACAAGGTTTCCATACTCCTCACTGTCTGCCCAGGAGGTTTCAGCTGTGGTTATCCCAGCTTTCATTCTTAATGACACACACCAGGCTGAATGACCACCTGCGTCCCCTCCAGCGGCAAGAACTTGGAGACAGGTTTTAATACCTTCGGGGAAATGCTGACAACTTCTCACACATGGGCCCCCTCACTACTAAGTGCACTCATGACTCGTCTTTCATCTGCTCCTCACAAACAGCTTATGAGTTAGGCGGGACGACTACTGCCATTTTACAGATAGAGAAACTGAGCCTCGGGGTGGTGAAGTGATTCGCCCAAGATCACAGGGCCAGGAAGTGGGAGAGCCTGGCTTCCAGCCTTGGGGTCCCTTCCTTTACTCCTAGGCTGCCTCAGTCTCCCCATCAGGGCCCCTGAGCTGGGCTGGAGCCCACTCAGAGGCCAGCCATGTAGCCTGTGAGGGAGTGATGAGGGGAGCGCTGAACTCAACTTTCTCCTAGCCCACAGTTTTACAGAGAGCAGCGTGGAGGGGAGGCTGGGCCTTGCGTCTCCCTGGAGCTGTGGCTGTTGTGTCTGTGGGCTCGGCCAGTGGCCTGGGCCCTGGGAGAAGTCCTGAGGGTTGGAGACAGCAGGGCCAGGCGGCGTTCCCGGGACCATGGTGAGGACCGTCCTGCCTCAGCATCGAGGGACATGTGTTAGAGGAGAGAGAGAGTGAATGGGGTCCCACCTCGGGGCATCTTGGGGCCCAGAAACACCTTGTTCTGCTCTCTCAGACTTAATTACTCCGTAAAACGTGAGGCTGCTCCCACTTATCAAGTTACAGATGAGCTTAATTCCAGCACACTGAGTAACCACACCGGGCTCCTTCGGAAATAGCAGTGGGTGGGCCGCCCCTCTCAGCGTCCGCCGCAGCCACCCCGGTTTCCGGAGGAGCTGCTCGTTCTCAGGGCCTCAGTGTGGCTCAACTCTGCTCCCTGACAACGGCAGTGGGCTTGGCGGACAGCTCTGGGCACCCTTCTCTGTGGGCCATCCAGCCTCCCAGTCCATTATTGGGTTGTTTACACTGCTGGGGCCTCTCTCCCTCCGACTTCTGTTGTGTTCTGGCCAGAGGTTTTGGTTCATCATATGTGACCAAAGGTCTACCAAGTGGCATGGGATTTGCCATGAGAAACGAAGAAAGAGCGTGGCGCTGGATGGATGAGAATGCATGCGCTCTGTGAGGCTCTGCAGGCACCTTCGAGGAAATAGGGTGAAGGGCAGCAGGCCATGCCCGGGACACTAGTGATGTAATGAAGGGCAGCGAAAACTTCCCTGCTGCTGGCAGGATCGACGGACTGGTTCCAATAAAAGGAACTGGCGGAAGGCACGATGTGATTCCAGGGGACTTTGGGGGGAATGGGGGAGCAATTGCTGGTTATCACCCAAATGCCCCTCGTGTTCCCATATTCAGAGGATCGGCCCCATGGTCAGTGCCCCCTGTAATAATTGAGCCTCTTCTTTGTGCCAGGCCCTGTACTGGGCACACATTGTCCAATGGCAGGCAGCCCCCTGCCCTCCCAGAGCTCCCAGGCTAGCCCACGAAGCCTGAAACTGTAACCCAGGGTGACAGGTGCCATGATTTGGAGGAGGAACTGCAATGCTTTATTCTACCAGAAATGAATAAAAGTATGGCCATTTTCAATCCACACACAACCTAATTTGGCTTCTTCCTTGCATGACTCTGGAGCCCCAGGCAACAGCAGATGGGGGGTGGGCATGAAAGGACAGGGATCCTTCCCTACCTGGGGAGTCCCTAACTTTCTCAAAGGAAACATAAAAGTGAATGTCCCTGGAAGAGCATGGCTGGGCCTTGTCCAAATGCCAAAGACATAAGGTAGCCAAGCCAACAGTGCTGGAACCACTTGGAGAATGGCCAGGCAGGGGGCTCGGACCCACAGGGCTGGGCACATGATCTGGAGGCTGAAGACCGAACCGGATCAGATGCTCAGGCTGAGCACAGACATGGAAGAGGGGACACCACCTGGAGGAATGTGACAAATTGGAGTTTTCAGCTTTGAGTGTTTATCTTCTGTGAAGCTAAGTGTACAACAAATACCATAGGACACTAGAGAGATGCTCCTGGGAAAGCAAAGAGAGAAGGGGTAAATCTGGCGGTCCTGGAGCTGACAACCCCTGGGGAAGGGAGCCTGCTGGTTGTGTCCCATTGGAGAATCCTGTTCTGCAACCATTCAATTGTACAATAGGGTCAAGTAATCTAGCCTCTCCCAGCTTCGGGCTCTTTCTGTCTTACATGGGGTGATAGTGGGTCTCCTGCAGGGCTGTTACATAGATGGGGTGAGTGTGGAACCTCCGCAGCCCAGCGCCTGGCACCGGGGGAGAGACTCTGGAGGCACGCCAGTTAGCGTGGCCGGGGCCTAAATAACCTTCTCCCATCCCCACCCACCCCACCTTGGCCTTTCTGAGAATGCATAGGCCTTCATCCATGGGTGTTTCAGGGCCAGAGACAGAAATCGGGAAACACTCAAGGCTGAACCACAGCGACTAGAGCCCACCTTCCTGCTCACCCTGCTCCTTCCAGGGGCCTGGGGCAAAGGAGGAAACTTCCTCCTCCCAATACCTCCTTCTGATCGCTAAACACAGAACAAACTCAACAGCCCTATATCACCTCCTTGCCAGAAATCCCTGAAGGGGATGCTAGGTGGATTAAGGAATTATTGGCCAGAAGGGCTTCTGCCCGAAAGTCCAGGCAACAAGTGCATCCCAGGCAGAGAAGGGGGTATTTTCTGAAGCACCAACTCTTGCAACTGCCTGGGGGGGATCATCCCAATCTTTCAGTTTAGGGGAGGAGGACGGTCCAGTTCCTCCTGCCCCCAGCTGCCTGGGTTTGGGCTCTTCCTGTTGCCTCTCAGTTACGCCTTAGCCAGGCCTGGCTTCCTTCCCGTCTTTTCTTTCTCGGCATCCAAGTTCTGAGGGTTAAGTGCTATCTAGAATCAGGCCGCAAGGGATCTGTGGTAAGATTTCATTCCTAGCCTGGAGGTGCTCCCAGCTGTTGGGGGGCAGGTGGGCTGTGCACCAATCTAGGGAAGCTGACCATCACTCAGGACAGCCCGTGCTACACTGGGTGTTCAACCACGTGTGGGAGCCCAGGAAAGGGACAGGGGACTTCTGACAGGGCAGGTTACAGGTGCTTCCTGAAAGAGGTTGTGTGAAGAGGATTTTGGCAGGATCAGGAGGCAGGGCACTTGGCTGGGCATTCACATCTAGGGGAGACGCGTGGGACAGGCCCACCTGCTTGCTATGCCACTTTGCCCCTCAGAACCTCGGCTTTGCTCAGTGTCCCCCCCCTTAGCCAGGAGGGGGCAGTCAGCTGCCTCTCCTGGAGCCTTCCTGCCTTTCCAGTTGAGGCCAGGGAGGGTGTGGGAAGTCATTAAACAGGACAGGACTTTCTCTGACCCGTGGCAGGAGGGCTAAGTTCCAGTTCCAGGTTCTCAGGGGCAGACTGAGCCACGGGGAGTGGCTGAGGAAAAGCGGCACGCTCCCATTCCTGCGTTTTAGTGCTTAGGAACCTGGCTCCCAGCGGCCTAGCTGGCCTGGACAAACCGAGAGGCTTGGAGCAGAGACTGTGATAAGTCTCTGATATCCATTCTCCCCTTCTATAGGAATATATCCATCAATGTTTAGCTGGGCACATGGCTGCCCATAATAAAGACTTCATTTCCTCAAGGGAGGGAAATCGGAGGGGGAGACGAACAATGAGAGACTATGGACTCTGAGAAACAAACTGAGGGTTTCAGAGGGGAGGGGGTGGGGGCATGGGTTAGCCTGGTGATGGGTATTGAGGAGGGCACGTACTGAATGGAGCACTGCGTGTTACACGCAAACAATGAATTATGGAACACTACATCAAAAGCTAATGATGTAATGTATGGTGACTAACATAATAAAATTAAATTAAAAAAATAAAGACTTCATTTTCCAGCTTCCTTTGCAGTTAGAAGTGGTCATGTGACTATGTTCTGGCCAATGGTAGTACAACAGCTTTCAGGAACCTTCCTTAAGAGATTGACTAATAGGCACTCTTTGGCTCCTTTATCCCTTCACTTGATTGTCTGGTGGGAACCTGGATGCTGCCATCTTGAATCATGAGGTCAAGGCCATGTGTGGTATTACCAGATAGTGTCTCAATCCCAGACACTGGGGAACCACTTTCCTCCCTTAGCCACCCATTTAGATTTTATGAGAGAAGAAATAAACTTCTATCTTTTCTGCATTACCACTATTTTGGGATTATTTCTTTGCAGGCAAACCAAATCTTAACTAATGTAGGTCCTTGATGGACAGAAGATAGGGAAGCTATTGTGACACATGGGGGCAGGAAGCCACATTTGGTAATAGTGATGAGCACTTATTGAACACTTCCTAACTGCCAGGCCCTGGGTTAAGCACTTTATATGCATTATCCCATTTGATCCTCCCAGTGATACTATGAGGCAAGATTTATAATCCCAATTTTATAGATGATTAAACTGAAGCTTAGGTTTAAATACCTTGCCCAGTCAGTCAGAAAGTGACAGGATTCAGAACCAGACTCCCTTTAACTGCTCGGTGCAAGCACTGACTATTCCTCAGGCAATGATGAGGGTCCCTGCCAAGCTGACGGCAGCCTCCCTGACCTCCCCTGGGCCACTGGAGCCTGTGGCTCAACTTAGATTGAGAGAGAGATTCATAAAGTTGTGACTGCGTTGAACTTGACCATAAATCATGCTGAGATCTTGGGCAGCCCAACTTCTGTGCTTAAGTCATGAGAGTGGAGGCCTCAGGAATGAGATTCATGCCTTATGAAAGAGGCTCTGGAGAGATCCCTAACCCCCTTCCAGCATGGAAGGACCCAGTAGTGAGAGGTGCCAGTTATGAACCAGGAAGAGGGCCCGTATTGGACTATGCTGGTGATTTGATCTTGGACTTCCAGCCTCCAGAACCATGAGAATTACATTTCTGTTTTTTATCAGCTACCCAGTCTGTGCTCTCTTGTTATAACAGCCCAAGCTGATGAAGACACTATCTCCTGTTGAATGGCTGAGCTAAGAGGGCTTAAGACCTCTCTTCCTCCACCTCTTCCTACTCTCCCCACCTTCCTTTCCTTCTCCTTCCTCCTCTCTTCTCCCTCTTTCTCTCCAAACTCCCTCCCCCAGCTCCATTTCCTGAGATTCATGGAGGTTGTACCAGAGGGCCCTTATACAGCATGGTCTCTTCCAGGTGGGCTTTTGTTTATCTGCTAATATTTCCAGGGAGCATCAACCACAAAATGCCTAAGACATAAAGGACTCATCTAGACAGGAAACCTCGATACTATCCCCCACTCTACTACCAAGTTCCTTTGTCACCTGGGCAAGTCCCTCTCCTCTCTGGGCCTTTCTCCTCATCTTAAAATAATAGTAATGATAACAAAAACGACAATCTTAACGATAACAAAAACCATCTTACCACTTTTTTTTTTTACTGTGACTCAGGCACAACATGTTCTAAGTGCATTTACATGCATTAATTCACTTAATCCACATAACAGCCCCACGAAGGAGGCATATTACTATTCTCATGTTACAGGTGAAGAACCTGGGACACAGAGGGTTTCCAGTTGCCCAAGGTCAGCACAACAAAGTGAAAATGTGAACAATCGACTTGAAAGAGGAACTCAGCAACAGTCTCTGGTTTAAATGACATCTCACGCAGTCAAGAAGAAAGTGGGGGTCTTGGGTAGAATGGGGGCGGGGCTAAACTCTCACCCCTTGGCCTCCCCTGCGCTCTAGAACAGTGTGAAAGCCACCAAACTCTCTAAGGGCTCTCCAGTTGGAACATCCTGAGAGTCTCTGGTGACGGGGGATCTCTGGGGTTTGGAAGGCCCTGAACAGAGCACGTGGGGCCCTGCCATCCCTGCTCGGCCTGGGACTAAGGGCTTGATCGGAACTTGCCTGGGAGTCCGCCTGCACGATGATGAACCCCCCCGCCCCCCACCAAATGGCCTATTTTCCGGGTGAGAACTGGGGGCCCCGGGCTTCTTGCTTGACCTCGGCTCCTTGCAGGAAGCAACTCCGCTTCAAACTACTCGCAGCACCTCCTCCCGGGAGCGGCGGAACGCAGGCAGCGACGTCCTTCGGACAGACCCTCGGCAGCCGCTCGTCCCGGGCAGGCGCCGCTGTCCCCGCCCTCTCCCCGGCGTCGCGCCGGCCCCGGGGCGCATTCCTGCCACCCGAGGCGCCGCTCCCCCGCCGCGTCCTCAGCGCCACTCCCGGCACTCGGGCCTCGGGCCTCGCCGGGCGCCCGGCCGGGCTCCACGCGTGCCCCCCTGAAGCTTCGCAGTCGCGATCCTCCCCAGCTCCTGGCTGAGCAGCTGGGCCGCTGGGAGTCAGACAAATCGGAGGCCGCGCCCTGCCCCCGCTCGGTTCATGACGGTGGGACCTGGGTCAAGGCTCGCCAACCTCTTAGCGACAGAGCCGTGAGCCTGGCCTTCAGTCCTTGTCGGCCCTTCCCTCCCCTGTGTGGAGTGCACCTCCCTTCAAGCCCCTTTGCCATATTTACACGGTGGGGTGATTTGCGTGTCTGACTCTGCTCACTCCCCACCCCCAGGCTGTCAGCTCCCCTTGGCAGGAAGCCAACCGCAAAGGCCCACCAAAAAGTCACTCTCTGGCTCATGGCTCATGCAAGTGCCCTGTGGACCCTTGGTAGGAGACACCAGGGGCCTTTCTGCAGGTGGGTCAGTCTCAGGCTGGCCACTGGCAACGCCTGGCTGCCAGTGCTCCAGGGAACCATGGAGAAGGCCGAGCCAGGGCAGCTGGAAGGAATTTCCATTTGTCCATTCTCGCCAGGCCTGCTTCTGCTTTATTTCAGCAAGGGGCTCAGGGCCTCAGAAACGTCCTGCCAAACATTCTTGTTTTCAAAGGAGATGGTGAGTCCCTTGCTTCCCAGCCAGATTTGTTTATTATCGCCGTGTCAATACATCCCCTCCTCCGTTTACAAGCCATACCCCCTTTATGAGCCTCTCCTCAGGCTGTGTAAATGGCCTTGGGATGAAGGAAACTTTCTGTTTCTCTTTGATGCCACACTGAGCTGGAGACATCTGCGCTGCGGGTTAGAGACCTGAGCTGAAGGTGGTTTTGAGACAGTTAGGGACCATGGGACCAAGCCCCAAATGAAAAACATTGTGCACCTAGGGCACTTTCTGTTGGCTGTTATCTTTTTTTTTTTTTTTTTTTAAATAAGTAGGCTCCATACCCCTTGTGGAGCTGGCCACTTAGTCAACTGAGCCACCCAGGTGCCTTTGGCTGTTATCTTTAAACATTTAAACCACTAGTCTTAACAGAGCAGAACCAGGATGCAGCCAGGATATCGCCCGTATACAAGCCAGACTTAAACCAGAGGACCCCGGCTCCAAAAAACACCAATGAGCTGCGAGAGTTGCCTCTGATCTCGACCAATCAGGACGCGGCCCTTCGAACCAATCAGGATGAGGCATTTTTTTCCTCCCTTTCCCTCATTAGTATATTGGACCCAAATGGGAACCTGAGCTGGAACTTCCTCTATATAAGCAGGGTCTCCCCGCTGTCCCGGTAGGGTAATGTAATTGCTGTTTGTCGGTGTTGTATCTACCCATAGCTTGAACTGTAAACTAAGTAAACCCTTGCTTGTACCTTTGATTTTTGGGTCCAGCCTCGTTATCTGTTGTGAGCTCAAGAACCCGACTCCCGCACCAGTTTTTTAGGTTGGTTTGTTTTCCCCACTAGTTTGTTGTGTGCCGAGAGCTTCATTTTCCACATCTGCGCAATAAATCAGTGGTGCTTCCTCGAGTCTCAGCGATTCTTCAGAAGTAGCTGATGAGGGGTTTGCTTTAAGATCTTGTGAAGAAAGTATTCTGCTTTAAAAAGGGGGGGGGGGGTTGAAAACTACCGACGTAGATGACCTCATACCTGCGTCAAGGAATTGTCTGCTTGGGTTTCTGACTGGAGACCTTTCTTAGCCTTAATCACTGTGAGGTCCCTGGGTCTGGCATGTGATAGTGAATGCTTTGTGCTTGATAGTCATGCGATAGAAAGTTCTTATTGGGGAATGAGGCACAAAAATGCCAAGTGAACTGGACGGCTGGTCATGTCTGTGTACTAAGTTGGACTGGCTCGTCAAACGCAGCTATGCCAGTTTTCATGACCTGGGGCTGCTAGATGGGGCTTCTTAGGATGTAAAGTATTACTAATGTGAAGACGCACTTTGAGGATCAGGTAATGATTGTGATAATTTGGTTAAATGCACTATAAATATTGAGATGAGAAAAATGAAGGGATGAAGAGCATCATACAACAAAGGACTTGCTGGGTAGCCCCAAAGAGAGACAGGTATTCAGTCCTTCTGCAGAGCTCTCCTGCTTCCTGGAGTTGCAGGTCATTTCTGTGCCCACCTCCTCTCCCTCCCTTTCCAGGCCTCTGTCTTTTCCTACAAGGTAACGACAATGAAGCCTTCCCACACTCTGCTCTCATTTGACCCAGCAAACCTATAACGGAGGGAGGGACAGGAATTAGTTCCCCCATTTTACAGATGAGAAAACAGGGTCAAAGAGGAGGGGGTTGAGCAAGGTGAAAAAGCAAATTTTGAGCAGAATGGTGTCAGAATGCTGGCGTTCTGATTACTTCAGGTGAGCCAGGACTCCTGCCGGCTGGGGAAATGGCTCTGAGAAGTGTGATGTGGCAAGATGGAAAGATACGGTCTGAGCGAATCCACCCTCTTGAACCTGCTCTAACAGGCTGTGGCCCGAAAGGGTGGGGTGTGACTTCTCTTGGTCCCCCGGGGTCCTCCGAACACTTCCTAGGGCTCCTGAGCTAGGACACTTTGAGAGATGGACAAAGTTTCCGGCAGAACCAGACCAGAGATAGGAAGACCCTGATCTGGTGATCCCCACCCCCACACATGCACCTGGCGGTGAGAGGGGTCCTCACCCATGGCAGGTTCCCTGACACAGGAGTGCTGTGTGAGCAGAAGGGACCTCCTTGCCAGCCAGCCCACAAGGCTCTGAGAATCTTCCCTTGGGCATTGCTGGCAGCTTCTTAGCTTCCTCTGCTGTTTCTAAGATGAGCCCAGCACGTCCTCAAGGGACCCTGAGTGGAAATCAGGATTCTAGTCACATCTCCAGAGTCTGTAATCCCTCCTGCTTGGGCAGCACGTGGGAGCTTACAAAGCGCATTCACACCAGAGGCCAGGGAGGCAGGCAGGGTGGACAGCAGAGAGCACATTTATCCCCATTTTATGAACTGGACAAAACAGAGACTCAGGAGGGGAGTGACTTACCTAAGCTCACGCATAGCATTGGAAGACCCAGAACTAGAACCTGGGCTGCTGCTGTGTCAGGCTGACGGCCTTGCTGTGGCAATTCCTGGTTTTGCCTGTGGGGCTTCCTACTCGGCGAAGACCACCGTAGCCTCTCTGGCAGAGACTAGAGCAGATCGATCTTTATCTCCAGCACTTGCCCATGACAAGCTGCACCTCTTACAGTCAGAAAAGGGAGGGCCTTGTTAGGGGTCAAAAATCTTGTAACTGGCTTTGGACATAGGCACTTTCCATGCCCTGTCCTAGTCCCCACCAGCCTAGGGGAGTGGGAGTCGGGAGGCCTGGGTGTGGGGTCTGGCTCAACAGCTGACTCTCTGGGGGCCTTGGTCAGGAGGGCTTTTCTTTTTCAGTCTCAGTTTTTTTCCCCTGTAAGATGGGATGAAAGACTGGAATCACTATTCTCAAACAATTCATATTAGGATCACCTGGGAAAGTTTGTCCAAAACCCAGATCTTGGGGTTTTACCCTAGACCTAGGAATGGAGAAATCTGTGGGAATCCACAGTGTTAACTAGTTCCCTGGATGATTGTGAGGCCCACTGATGTCTGAGACCACAAGACTAGATGGTCCGTATTATAGGAGGTCTCTGACATCCTATTATTTGAGGCATCAGGAAGTGTGGTAAGTGCACTTTGACTCTCTGCTTATTTCCTTCCATGTTTTATTCTTTATAGTGGACTCAGGGTCCTAGAAGTGGAAAATATCTTGAACAGATTACCAGAGTACAGCCTCTTCAGGAAAAATACAACAAATACGAGAAGGCCCAGGAGAGGCAGGACTTTGCATTCCCATGAGGCCCTGAGCCAGCTGTGGGTTCTTTGGACCTCCACCTATCAGGTGTTTCCCAGGCCACCAGCCTGGGATGTATTAGATGACCTACCCCGTGGGCATATCCCAACAACAGGATGAGTTCTGTGATGTGGCCTTTACCCACAGATTTACGGGAATTCTGATTCCATCCAAGGGCTCTGTCTGGCGCAAAATGGCCACCTTCCCTCCCTGTTCCTGAGGAGCCTCTCACTTCCAGCCCGCCCACTGCTGGAGTGCCTGCATGCTTGGCATCTGCATGCATGGTTTCATGGAGAGGCTAGATGTCATTGCCCTGCTGGCCCCAGACTATACCAGTTATGGTTCTTGGCTGAAAACAACAGAAACCAATCCCAGCTGACTTAAGCTGAGAGGGAATTTATTTAAGGATAGTGGGAAGCACTGGGACTCACCAGCAAGGCTAGAGAGCCAGACTTGGAAAACAGGTAGAAACAAATCTGACTGCCTCCCATAAAGACTCATCCTGTGGGGATTCCCCAAAACCAAAGAGGGGATTTAGATGCTGTGCACCCCACAAAATGACAAGTTCTCTACTCACCTGTAGACGGAGCAGCCGGAAAGACTCTACAGCCAAAGAAACGGTGATTTTTGCTGTGGCTGGTGCCAATAATTGCATTTCCTATTCTTCTAGTGAAGTTTCAGAGTCCCATGTGCATCCCATCTGAGAAGGGTCCTACCAGGAATCCTCTCCTTCGCTCTACCCTATTTATTCATTATGATGCTATTGTCATGTTTTCCACACTCAACTATTGGAGCTGCTAGCTTCTGGCCTCTCATTCCAGATCAACCCTTGTCCACCTGCCCAAACACTCATGCACAAACACCCTATCCCATGTCTCCTTGGTCTGCCCCACTGTCCCAGAGGAAGGGCATCTGATCTCCAAAACCATCTGCTAGGATCATACCTTTTTCTCCAATCACTTTTCTCCCTCATCCAGCCAATCAGTGATGTTTACCAGGTAACTATATGTGCCAATGACCGTGCTGGGTGCTGAGGAATAGGACAACCCTGCTCTGGGGAGCTTATAGTGCAGGACACAGGCATTAATCAAAGAGTCATACAATATCTTATTACCGACTGGGATAAATACTAGGAAGGGAAAGCTCACCAAAACCTTGAATATGTTAGTAGGTGACCTGCTCTGGTCTGGGATGCTTCCATGGAAAGGTGACAATTTGAGTTAAGATGTAAAGGATGAGCAAGAGCTAGCCAGAGGAAGGGAAAGGAAGGGGGAAGGGAGGAACGAAGGGCATTCTACGTAGAGGGAATAGCATGGGCAAGGATTCTGAGGCAGAATGAAACTTATCTCCTCCCAGAAGTTAAAGGAAGCAGGGTGGTTGGAGCTCCTACTGCAAGGGGGCGAGTCATGCCCCCCGAGACTGGAGAGGTAGGCATGGGCCAGACCAGCAGAACATTGGACTCACATCATGGATTTTAGTTTTTACAAAGAGCAATAAGGAATGGTTTAAAAAAAAAAATGTAAGGAGGAGTTGGGGCCGGCAGAGTGGAGAACAGATTGGAGAGGGCAAAGGTGGATAAGGGGGCTTATGAGGATCCAGGTGAGAAATAATCATGTCCTGGCCTACTGAGTGGTGGCTATGGAATGGAACAAAGCGAACAGATTCAAGGCTTGTGACTAATGCAACCAGGTGGATGGTGTTAGGGGAACGCTTGTTCTCTACTCATGTTTCCATGTGGAGGGACTTCTATTAGAGTACACTCCTGGGCTTCGTCTTGTTGGCTCCTCCTTCTGTATTAGGGAGGAGGGACTGGGCTAGTGTGACTCAGAGCCTTCTGGGTTTTCTGGTCACTTCTACCTGCCACAGACAGGTGTGATTCAGTGTGTTCTCTGAGCCCTGCAGGGAGCTTCGTGGGGCCGGCTCTGCCCCGGAGGTAGAAGCCCGAATTCTGGGATGCGCGTTCAGTTCAGGCTGACATAACCAGTTCAGCCAGCCTCAAACCATGGTTCTGCCCTGACAGTGGAGTCCCTCCACACCAAAGCCCCAGCAATGAGAGGTGTATTTCCTGAGGTAGGGAACACTGAAGGAACAGTAGGTTTTGAGTGAGAGATCGTGAATTCAGCTTTGGACCCCTTTCCCAGCCCCTTTGATTTCTTAACTTTGGCTAAAATGTTCTACTAAATCTGTACTTACCCACGTGCCTCTTTTTAAATTAGTATCATCTTGGGACATGAACTACGTCAAAACAAGGATTTCTAAAATTTTACTTGGCTGTGGGTAGCTCAGCCCGGACTTAAAATGTGAGCTAAGTCTCCTCAGAGAGGTGTAAACCTTCACCCCATTCTGGAGGATTGTAACAGTAACAAGTACCCTGTCTGAGCACTTAACACCCCTCCTATACTGTGCTAACATGATCGCACTGAATCGTCCCCACTTTTTTTTATTCCCACCCTGCAGATGCAGAAACTAAGGCCCAGAGAGGTTAAATGGCCAGAGACAAGGCCATCTGGCTAATGAGAGCTGAATCTGAGATTCCAACGCTCTTGCTCTTAAACAGGCTGACCTGGAGGATGTCCTGGAAGATTTTTAACGAACCGTGTTAAAAGTAAGAAGCACAACTGTCTTTGATGCTCTCAGCCGAGGGATCCTAGGACCTATTAGCCTCTGATTTTCTCTCCCCGTCCTGGTCCCCGCCAAGGTGAGCCTTTGAACTCAGAGCTCTCCTTTCCTCTCTCCAGCCATTTTCCAGATGTCCCTCCTCTCGTCTAACGCAGAGACAACCTGTCTGGTAAAGCCTCGCAAATCCAGCACCAGAATCATCTGGAAGAGTTTAGCAGGCAGGCAGGAAGGCCAACCTGAAATTGAGTTAGCAGGGATTTTGCCCGAGGCCCTCTTGTCAACTGCAACGTAATCACTGCTCGATGGAAAAAACAGGCCGCCCTGGAGCTGGTAATGAAATCGATGCAAAAAACAGGCCGCCCTGGAGCTGCTAATGAAATCGGCTCGACTCGCTGTGTGTTGTCACTGGCTTGTCCTCATTTGCATCAGGAGGACAGGCTGCTGTGAAATTCAGTCTCCTAAAGTTCTGCATCCGAAGCGGGGCGGACATGTGACCCCCCCCCCCCCCCCCCCCCGGGGACTCCCCCCCCCCCCCCCCCCAGAGGCCCCAGCCAGTCCCTCTGTGCTGAGCTCAGTTCTGCGGTCTCAGAACCCAGAGGCAGTCTGATCCTGACCCCAGGGGGCCTTTCAGGGTCTCTCCCAGTCCCCTGTGGAAAACCAGAATAACTGTGCCAGCCCCAGGGAGCCGTCTCGAGAATAAGACTTCATGTATGAACATAGTGAGCGTTATAAAATGAGTAGCTATCCTGGTCATCCTCATCCTCATCATTATCAGTACTTGGTTTCCCACCTTTGCTTTTTTTTTTTTAAAAGAAAGCAAAACCCAGTGCCATATGTAGTATTATTTATTTGATACTTCGTTTAAATGAACTTTAAATAAACTCACTTTTGTAACATCGCATCCTCTTAAGCAACAGTATCCCTGAAACCACAGGTTTGATGGTTTTAGTTATATTTTTAAAGGCGTATTACAACAAATGTGTGGCATTGAAGTAAAAACGCTCACCGTGAAGCCCTCAGTGGCCTCGTGGGCAAGCAGTCGGCTCCTGCCCTTGCTCTGAGGTGCAGCCCCGCAGGCGAGATCGGGCACGGATCTCAGTGTTCTCATCCGTAAAATAGGTGGGGCGCGGCAGCGACACTCCTGTCCAGCCTGTGGTCCTATTTTGGGGCGTGTTGGCTGTGACCACACTTGGTGGCGTGCCATTCGCTAGCCAAGTGGATACCCTGTAGGTGCCCTTTCCCTGCTCCGTTCCAGGTTTGCAAAAGAACTGCTTGTCCTAAGCTTCCTCGCCCCCAAGCCTCCTCTTCTTGGAATATGCTGGGCTGTCTCTCGGTATATGTGTTTTTTCTCATGTGTTTCCTCTCCTCAGGCTAGAACGCGCCCCCCCCCCCCCGCCCCCATCGAAACCTATTTTAATCCTTCATCCCCATTCTCATTCCTCCTTCTTATCCTGCCTCCACTGAGGGTGTCAGGCTATACTAAAGGGAGAGCACCCCTGGCCCGGCCCCTCCAGCCAGCCCTCGAGTCAGCCCACTTTCCAGGAATCTTATCCCCACTGCGTGGGTCCTCCTCTTGCTTGCTTGTCCACCTAACTCATGGGTCTGGAAACGCCTTTTCTCTGGACCTTTCCAGCAGAGGCAGCTGTTCAAATTCTGCTCTTTCCTTCTGCATGATGACTCAGTAGGCATTCCCTCGGACCTGGGCCTCTTCCCCCCTCTTTCCACTTGGGCCAACAGGGTAAATCTCCATGAGAGGTCTCAGGGTGCCTTCAGCTCCAAGTAGAGGATGCTGAGGCCTGGAGGTGCTGTTCTGTGGGCAGAGGAGAGGGTGGGAGTAAATTCCGGCCTGATGCCTGGGATGCTTTGTGTTTCTGTGAGCTGCCCTGCCCAGCCAGCACCCAGGGCTTCATAAATGTCCATTTGGAGAGTTCTACCTGCTTGTGTGGTGAGGTCCCTGAGACTGGCTGGCCCCCATCAGACACAGGAAAATTAGAGGAAGTTGGGTACTGCCTTTAGAAAACTGATGACAATATGATTCCTTTTATTGTATGAGAACTAAGGGAAAATGCATATAAAACAAACCTAAAGGGGCCCCTGGGTGGCTAAGTCGGTTAAGTGTCTGACTCTTGATTTCCGTTCAGGTCGTGATCTCAGGGTTGTGGGATCAAGCCCTGCATCAGGCTCTGCACTCAGCACAGAGTCTGCTTGATTCTCTCTCCCTCTCCCTCCGCTTACTCTCTTTCTCAAATAAATAAATAAAATCTTAAAAAACAAAACAAAACAAAACAAAACTGGAGCTTTTCCCTGAAGAGTGGAAGGGAAGAGCAGTTTTCAGTTTTAGAGTTTTACTCTTAGCCTATCCATGTACCATGGATCCAAAGAATGTCCAAAACAGCCCTTCAAGAGTGAGTTGTCTCTTCTAAACCAGTCAGAAACTGTGAGGTTGGGGCTCAGAAGTGGCTCTTTTACTCCTGGGGATAGTCCCTGGGTCCTCCTCGGCCCTTGGTCCTTGGAGCTAGACCAAGGTAGACTGGGGGTTCCTCCCACTTGGCCTTCAGCACCCCTTCCCCAAATCCTGCTCCTTCTGACTGTTTTACCCCACTGCTCCCACTCCCAGATCCCACCTCCATCCTCAGCCTCTAAGATAGGGCAGCATTTGGTCACCTTGGGTTCTGCTCTGCCTGGGCTGGAGAAACAGGCCATGGGTTCTGTAAGATGAGCAGAGTTTGCTCTTGGCCAAGCTGGCCTCCTTGGTATATCCTGTGTATTGATGTGTTTATGGATCTCTGCTCTTTCTCCCCCTTGAGTTGGCCTAGCTTTGGTTTGTCAGGCCCCAGGAAAAGGCAGGAGAGTGAGGTGAGGGTTTGTTATCATCTGAACATTTGTGCCCCCCCATTCATATGTTGAAATCCTAACCCCCAAAGGGTATGTATTGGTAGGTGGAGCTTCGACAGGTGATTCGATCCCTGAGGGTAGAGTCTTCATGTATGGGATTAGTGCTCTTAGAAGAGAGATCCCACCTGAGCTCCCTTGCCCCTTCCACCATGTGTGGATCGCCAGACCATGCTAGCACCATGATCTGGGACTTTCAGCCTCTGGAATGTGAGCAATAAATTTCTGCTGTTTGTAAGCCACCCGGGCTGTGGTACTTTGATAGAGCAGCCTGAATAGAGTAAGGGTTAGAGGGATATAAAACCCATTCTGCCCTGCATATATATTTAATTATTTGACCAGAACACTAAATTTCATTTTCCCGTGACATCTATTTCATTGTATTGGCAACTGTTATCTCTTCATAAATGGGGTTCATAACTAGTGGGTCCAGCTTACAGAATTCTGGGGAAAAGAGCTTCCAGAACAGTGATACAGGGTACTTCCCACAAAATTGAACAGGTTGAAGCTGTCTGTGAGCATCAACCCTCATTATGACAGCCTCATCTTCTGGGATAGTTAGTAGGTGATACCGGGACATTCATAACAGAGATTATAACAACAATAAAATAATAGCTCTTATAATCAAACTACAGTGGAAGTGCTGAGCTCTATGTCTGATAATGAGGACTCAAACATAAACAAGACATGATCTCTGTCCTCAAGGGCTCTGAGTCTGGTCATTGACTCAAAGGTTTGAAATGACCCTTCAAATCAACTCTTCTCTCCCTCCCAGCCCAATCGGACAGCCGTCAGCGTGCCTCAGCTGGACACTGGTAAGACTGAGGGTCAAGCACCCTCCCCTTTTAGCCCTTCATGATGTTCTATTCTCAGATTTTATGCACATGGTGCATGTCTGCCTTTTTATATTTCCATCCACACCAATTTTTGTTTTTTTGCTTCTTAGCTAAATTCCCAAAGATGAGAAGGAAGGGTGTTTATTCATGTAAATCACTTTGTGCAAGGATCTGCTCAGCTGAACACCTGGATCATATTTTGATAATGATGATGTTGATGTTGACAAAGCTTGATAATTCAATAACTATGTAATGTGTCCTATTTTTCAAAGAAAGCTTGGCTAGAGCTGAACTAAAACCACAGACAATTCAGAAGAGGGTTCTTTTTAAGAAAACGGCGAAAGAAAAGAATTTGCAAGCCCGCCAGGTGAGAGAACAGCTCTCCTCCCGGCAGTTTTGTCTGCCTTTGGCACTGTCCAGGTCCGCCCCAGAATGGCATATCGCCCCTGTGGTCCTCACCCCACCTGCTTCTGTCTGTCACGGCACAGGGCCCCTTAGTCCCTAAGTGCGAGCCTTCCCGCCTCTGGGCAGGCCTGGGCTTCCTCCGTGAGTCATGCTCACAGCAGTGGTGACCCATGCAGCTGCTCAGGGTGTCTCAGTCAGTGCAGCCTTCATCATTCGCCTCAGGGTTCATCCAGAAATTTCAGGAAGAAGCTGCAAGATACCATCCTAGGCCTACTCCAGAGCTGTCCTTCAAAAACAATAGCACCGTTGGGGATGAGTGTTACTTCCAAAGTTAAAGGTAAAGCCAGACAAATACAGTCTGAGATATGCTGTTGGTCCAGCTGGATGCTTTGATATCCGCCTGTCAGGGGCAGCAGTGACACCCCGAAAGCTTCTTGTGGAGGTTTCCTTAACTCCTTGTGTCCAGGGCTGACACTCAGCTGGTGTGTGGGATAGACTGTTCTTTCCCTCTAGCTTCCATGTGCCCTCTCATCTTCGGAAGCTCCCAGGGAAGCAGCTAGAATGGCTCCCGCTTGGACTGAACGGGCAGCAGCCACAGTGCACATTTAGAGGTGGAAGTCTCTAGATCCATTTTTCATCACAGGACTCGCAGTAACTCCACAACTACCCTTTAAGTTTGCCTGGTCACGTCCCCATCTCTGGCCTGATCCTCCAGTGGGACAATGCAGTGCAAAGTGCACTGTCAGCCCCTGCGTTTCTGGGTACCTGAAAGGTCTGTCCCTCCTCGGCCAGGGAATTGGCTCATGGGAGCTGGGACTGGTTAATGCAATATCTGGCACTTCCTCTGCAGATGATGCAAATGTAAGGCAAGGACCTTGAAAACCAAATTCTAGAAGATAGCAAGAAGACACAAGTGTAAGAAAAAAGAAAAGACAAGTGACCGAGACTGATGCATTAGTATAGAACTGGTAAGAAGACATTGGTTTCCTGAAGGAGATGGTTATTCCAGTGGTTCTCACCCCAAGCTGAAGACCCTCTGTTGGATTGGGAAGACATCTACCACTTCTCCAACCTGGTGAGTACAGACAAGTCTACTGTGATAAGAGCATCATAGAGTAGTGGTTTATTTTATTATTATTGTTGTTGTTATTATTATTATTTTTAGAGAGAGGGTGCATGCATGTGAGCATGGCGGGAGAGGGACAGAGAGAGAGAGGGAGAGAGAGAATCTTAAGCAGACTCCAGCACAGAGCCCAATGCTGGGCTCAATCCCAAGCCCCTGAGATCATGACCTGAGCCGAAATCTAGAGTTGGATGCCCAGCTGGCTGAGCCACCGAGGCATCCCCCAGAGTAGTGTTTGAATTGAGAGGATCACAGAGTATCGGGGCCAGAACTCCTTCATTTACAGATGAGGAAACTGAGTCACAAGCACAGTTATTGGTTCACATTTCTGCTTCCACAATTAGATTATGAGGTTCTCTAGGGTCAGGACTATGTTTTTGAAGTCTCAAAGCCTAGCAGAGCGTTTGGTCATTAGAAAATGCTCAATAAAAGTTTGTGACAAGGAGAAAGTAAGGGAAGATGGGTGGAGGGAAAGAAGACTTGCCCAAGGTCACACAGGTACCTGGGCCTCCCTGTAGGCCTCTCTCTTGAGGCATGCTGGCCACTAGGAGAGCTGCTCGTCCCCCTCTCAGCACTGCCCACTCTAATCAGTGCCCTCAGCAGGTAAGGCTGGCTCTCTATCACCCACAAGAGTCACTGATACCAGACCCCAAGGCATCTGCTATTCCACAGCAGGGCCCAGGCGGAGGCCCCCAGTCTATGATGTGAACAACGTCAGAAGACCAAGCCTGCTTTCTACCAACTCCCTTGCTAGGATGAGGCCTGAAGCCTCAAATTAGGCTGGTGTCTGTGGCAATGCAGGACCCAGGGCTGGAGCCTGAGAGCCAAGAATGAGGGTCCCAGAGTACCTCTGGGGCACAGGCAGGATGGAGCCTAACAAGGCATCCGTGCAAAGGGATGGAATTCTGAAATTCCAGAATTCTGGAAAATCCAATGAGGCAGGACATCAGAAACAGAAGTCCAGAGAGCAGAAGGGACCTGCTGAAGCTCACCCACTGTCAGGGGGCAGAGACGAATTAGAGGCAGGGTTGGGCTCTTCAGAGGATGAAGAGGTAGGCTCAGAACAGAGAGGAAGAGGCAGCCGGAACAACAGAGCAAGTCCCTGAGGAAACGGAGTAGAGCAGCAGATCCTATTAATAGGGCAGCAACAGCTTCACCCCAGGCTGGGCAAGGGGAGTGGGAGCAGGGAGTGGGAAGATACCAAGAGAGGGAGCTGAGCCAGTCTGGATCAGACTTGCCCCATTTTCTGCCAGCCCTGGGAAGCTACCTCACCTCCGCCCCTTGCACTGCCCCCACTTTGGGGTGGGGAGGGCCCAGAGTTGGGAGTGACCCTCTTCTAGGCAGCCCTCAACCTCAGGACCGTGTTAGGGGTGTTATCTTCTGCAGATGAGCCCAAGCATTGCACGTTGGGATGAGCGTCTTGGGTAAGGTCACTGTAGCAAGAATATAGAAGAGCTTCTCGTGGGCCCAGGGGCAGGAAGGGTGTCCAGGCAGCTTTGGAATTGGGTGAAGGCCAGTGTTTTTCAAGCATTTTTTTTTTGGCAGTAGAATCCTTCACCCAAAGAAATGTTACTCAGAATGTGTCAACCTGCTCAAAGCGGAACTGCTCGGTCCTCTCAACTTTCCTCTTACCCCAGGGTTAGTCCCCAGAAAATGAATGGAGCTTTACAGCTGGACCAGTTCAACTTCCTTAGCAGACCAGCAGGGAGCCTGAGGCGTAGAGAGCAAAGGGAACATGATCATTTGCTCTCCCGAGCAGAGACACCTAAGAATTGAGGTCTGTCTCCTCTCCCCAGCTGAGGGCTTCTGCCGGTAGAACCAACGTCCTCCAGGGTGGGGCCAGACTGGAGAGACCTTCAGGCTAAGGCATGTGGGTTCCACAAGATGGGGAGCCATAGAATGTGTTTGGGCAAAGGCCTCCCTTCTGGCATTCTTGTTTGACAGCCCAGCTGGGACCGTGATCTCCGGGTGTCTCAATCCGGCATATTTGAGAAATAGCTCCAACAATGCCAGGTCAAAGAGACTGTGGGGATGGTGGCTTGGGCTCAAGAAGGACAGATGTCATTGGTTAAGTTTTGGTAAATAGACAAATTGTCAGTGAATAAGTTCAATGGAAGAATCAGTGCTTCCTTAAGCTGCAGGAGAAATCATGCCCATTTATTCATTGACCCAATGATACGGCTTTAATTAGGAACTCAACAATGATTTTTAAAGCCCCGTCTTGAGCTCGCAAGTATTGCAAAGACTTACTAAGTATATTTGGAAGCCAGACAAGACTTTCTGCTTCTGTCTTCCCTGCGGGTTTGTCTTGGTTATGTCTCCTTGTAGTGGGCCTCCCCCGGTTTTTAGGACAAGTCTTAGTGTTGGTTACCTTGTGGCTTGGAAGGCTAGCTGGGACCTGGAGTGAGGTGAAACATCTAAAGCGGGAAGCACATGCATTTCTTCTTCTCTTTTTTAGTTTTTGCTTTTTTTTTTTTAATATGATCAAGTTGAGAAATGCTTGACAGAGAATATCAGCCACTTCCTGAGGTCTCAGCATCAGACCACCCCTCCACAGTCACCCAGGAGAATGGCTCTCTCAAGCCCCGACCTCTGCCCCCCACCCAGCACCACCTGGTACATTATACATGTGGAGTGCCTTAGTTTGTAAAGAGCTTTCAAGTGTATTCTCTCATTTGAGCCTCACAAAAGGGCCTGAGGCAGACCCGGCAGGTGTTGTCTTGATTTTAGAGATGGTAAAAGCCAAGGTTAGAGAGGCAAGGGCACTTGCTCAAGATGGTGTCCCTAGTTAGCATTTATTCAACAAAATTTCATTGTTTTATTTGTACTTATTTATGAATGATATTTGTTATTCCAGCACAGAACCAGATCTGCTGACTTGCTTCTCAGGACTCTTTTAGCCACACCAGGCTCTTTCTCCTAAGGATATAAATAAAAATGGATTTTCCACTGGAAACAGGTCAAATGACTTAATACAGCCATAGACAATTCAGAGGGACCTGGTAAATCCTAAATGAGTCATGCTTCATTTGAATAACAAACCAGAGGGACGCTCAATCCTGCAGCAGAAAGAAATAGAATTGTACAGTTGGAGGGAACTTGATAATGGAGAGCAGTGACTTTTAAACATTTTTAAAGCCCAAAAACCATTCTTAAAATAAAATCTTACCATGCAGCTCAACGTGGAAGCCTAGCAATGCAGCATCTTTATAGAACGTGAGGCCTCACTTAATATCTTTAGAAAACCCTCTTATTTATAGATGAGAAAACAGGCCCAGAGACCCAGGGAGAGGTCCCTTGGGGAATCGGGGCCTGGCGAGGGCTGGAACCCCACTGAAGGGTCCCCATGAAAAATGAGCTGCTTGTCTCAACTTGCTTTTTCATCATGTCCCCCACTGTTCCCCACATTACTAACATATCCAGTCCTTTCTAGTCTCCTTCGCTCAAGCTCTTCCTTCTTTTCAGAATGCATTTCCACTGTGAAACTTGCACTTTGTTCCCTCCAGACCAATGTCAAAGGGACTTCCCCTCCCCTATGAAGTTTCCTTAAGGATAAAAGCAAGAGAGACTCAGTCTCACTTCTGAAGCCCCTGGAACTTTGGTGACAATCTTAGGATGTTCTGCTTGTCCTAGAGCCATTCGGGACTTAATCCCACTCCTGAGCTATCATCCTGCTTGAGGACAAGGGCCTCTTCCCACAACCTAACAGTGTCTTCCAGCTCTAAAATACTATGAAGCTGTGATCTCAAAAGATGTTACTCTAAAATAGAGTTGTTGTTGCTGTTTTTTAAAATGGAATCGATGTGCAGAATCGGTCTCATTTCTGAATATCCAAGTCCTGGCTAGTTAGATTCTATTAAAGCTAAACAATGTTCCTCCCATCTTGTCTTCTTCCTCATTCTTCAGACTTTATCACACCGCTCTGCACAAACACTGTCTGACTGACCTTGACCAGGGCCCATGAAACCAACACTGGCTGCCTTCGGGGACACTGGCCAAGGAGTCTGACCAGCCTGGGCCCCTATCCTGGCCCTGCCATCCCCGGGCAAACCACGTCCTCCCTCGGAGCTTCTGCCCCTTCTGCAATGATGTGTGCACACTCCTGTGAGAAGCTAAAGACAGGTTATAGGGAGAGGCCTTTATAAACTGCAGGCTGCCTTGATGGCTCACTTGATGAAATCAGTGAGAAAAAATTTAAATTTGATTTCTAAAATTTTCTTTTTTTTTTTTCCCTTTGATTTCTAAGATTTTCAGAAGTGGTGTAATACCCAACAACGGGTTTATGTCAATGTTCTCTTTCTAGTGTGTTGCTTTGGCATGATAGATTTGCACACTTCCTTTCGCTTACAGGGGCAGCCCCAGGCCCTTGTGTTGGCTGCTCTGGAAATCAGCTCACTATATTCTACTGAGTCCAGTTGAAAATACTCATTCATTCGCAAAATGTTTTTTGAACGTCTACTATGCCAGGCTGTTATGGGTTGAATTGTGGGCCCCCTCCAAAAAAAAGATATGCTGAAGTCTTAGCCCCTGGTATCTGTGAACGTGACCTTATTTGGAGATAGAGTCTTTGCAAATATAATCAGGTCAAGATGAGGTCATACTTGCCCTACTCCAATATGACTGGTGCCTTCTAAGAAGAGGAGACCCAGAGCCAGACCCAGACCCAGAGGGAAGAGTACTGTGTGAGAGGGGAGGGAGAACTTGGAGGGTTGGGCCTATAGCCAAGGAAGACCCAGGGCTACTGGAAGAGACAAGGAAGGATCCTCTCCTAGGGGCTTTGGAGGGAACACGACCCTATAAGACCTTGGTTTTGGATGTCCAGGCTCCAGAACTGTGAGAGAATAAGTTTCTGTTGTTTCAAGCCACTTATTTTGTGTCACTTTGTTATGGTAGCCCTAGGAAACTAAGACATGGGCAGACTGGGGATCTGGTGGAGAAAAAGACAAACAGCCTGCCCTCACAGAACTCACGTTCTAATGAAGGAGGTATGACCATAAACACGGATGGATAAATGTGAACATGGCAAATTCAGGTACTGAGGGGATTAAACAGGGACACAAGATATTTTTGTTCTTAATTGAAGGAAGAGAAGTCCACTGAAGGGTAGGTGGGTGGAACCAGATCATAGAGGGCCTTGGGATGGGAAAAAGGATTGTCATGGAGCCAGAGGGGCTATAGACAGACTTAACTGGGTTGTTTGAATGGATTGTTGTGGCTTGGAGGAGAATGTTGGCAATGGAGATGAAGGAAATGGGCAGATCAACATATCACATGGTGGTAGAACCAAAGGATCTTGCCGATGGATTGGCTATGGAGTTGTGAGAAAGAGAGGAAGAGAGGATGAATCTAGATTTTTGGCTTAAGGTAAAACCATTTCTTTTGGGGGTGGGTGGTGAGGCCATTTATTAAAATGGGGAAGGTTAGGGAAGGCATGTGTTGGAGGTGAGAGGGAAGGAATCAAGGGTTCTGTTAGCTTTAAGATGCTTGTTAAACATCTTTGTGGAGATGCAAGTTAAGTCTTCGGCTCTGTGAGTTCAGTGGCCGGAGGGCCCCTCAGCCAGGGTCTTTCTCCCTGTCTCACCAGACAAGACATCTTCCGAAATCCCAAGGTCTCCAGGAAGACAGGAGGGACGTCTTCCTACTGGAAGCCTCTCTCCATCCCCCGTTACAGCGGGGCATAGGTACCCTGGAGCTGTGCAAAGCACGCGCGTGCTAGGAAACTTGCTAAGAAGCCCAGAAGTTTTCAAACCCCTTCACAAAGTATTTTGTACTTCAGAAGCCTCCTGCGCATCTTTAGAGCTGTGTCTAGCTTCATCAGCAGAGTTAGGTCTCTCAGGGCTTCCAGGATAAACCGGGTGGTGGGGTGGGGGCGAAGCTGCA
Organism: Mirounga leonina; assembly: GCF_011800145.1. NCBI lineage: Eukaryota > Metazoa > Chordata > Mammalia > Carnivora > Phocidae > Mirounga > Mirounga leonina. Next base: position 84,333,159 of record NW_023270268.1, read on the forward strand.
GGTGACCCTGGCCAGTATTCCCAGGACGCCAGGCTCCAAGCTGCTTGTCTAATTAAGAAAGCAGAAGAAACCTTTTGCTTTGCACAGACGCACTTCCTGCACAAAGAGCTTGGGCGGCGGGGGGGAGCCAGAAATGCCTGCACTCTGGGCAGGCCAAGCCTCACGGAGGGTGCTGACTCAGAAGCAGCAGCTGCTTGCCCTGGGAGTTGGCGGTTGTTGGCACAACCGAAGATCAATTAAAACACGCCATTCTGGTGTGCGCTCCCCACACCAGTCCCTCCGGGATGCTTCCTCTCCCTTTCAGCTCCTCCAAAGACTTCTTTGCTGCCTAATGAACCGAGAGCCCGGTGGCCTGAGGAGGTGGCCTGCACAGGAGGGAGGGACGCTGCACACCAGGAGCCTAAGACCCGGGGCTGGTCCTGCCCCCCCCGCCCTCCCGCCCCGGCACTATTCCTGAGCCTGTCAGCGAGTCACTGAGCTCCCTGCGCCTGCGGTTCCCCAACTATGAACAGATCCACCTTGCCCTCTTCTGCTTCTAGGGGTCATCCCAAGAGTGAAGAGGGAATGCACATGGCCACACTCTGTTAAACTGTCGGCTCCTCTCCAAGTTTAATGATTTCTGTGACATAGAGCATATACAATAGGACAACGCATATATGTTTAACCTATCTTAGAAGTAATCCTAAAAGAAAATGAAAAGAGATCCTACTTTGGGGCGCCTGGGTGGCTCAGTCGTTAAGCGTCTGCCTTCGGCTCAGGTCGTGATCCCAGGGTCCTGGGATCGAGTCCCACATCGGGCTCCCTGCTCAGCGGGAAGCCTGCTTCTCCTTCTCCCACTCCCCCTGCTTGTGTTCCCTCTCTAGCTAGCTGTCTCTCTCTGTCAAATAAATAAATAAAATCTTAAAAATAAATAAATAAACATAAAAAAAAAAGAGATCCTACTTTTCTGGTTGCAAAGTAGTTTAGGAGGGCAGAAATGGACAATCCCAAAACTCCTGAAGTTTCCTGCAGTTGATACCACCTCTCCCTGGCCCCAGGGGCCCAGAGGGGAAGCTGTAACTGGGTGCCAGAGAATGACTGCAGGAGAAGGTTCCAGGACCTGCTAAGGAAGTGTTGCCAGATTGAGCAAATAAAAATATGCGGCCTCCAGTTAAATTGGAATTTTAGATAAACAGCAGATAATTGTTGGTATAAGTATGTTCCAAATATTGCATGGGATATACTTATACTAAAATATTTTCATTGTTTATCTGAAATCAAAATGTAACTGAGTGTTCTGTCTCTTATCTGGCAGGTATACAGGATCCCTGGTCATCAAACAGGGGATTCAGCAGGCCTAGAAGCCACTTGGATCACTAATATGCTTCACCCATGCCTCCAAGAGGGAGCCCTGCCTTCAGGGTCGGGGCTCCTTACCTTTAAGCAATTTGGATTAAGGAAATGGTCTGTTTTTAGTAACTCAGTCCATCTGTGTGAGGGCTCCCTATGTGCAAAAGGGCGTTGTCTAAATATGGAAGGCTGTAGACCCAGTCACCAGGGACTCAAACCTCAGAGAGTGTGAAAGGGAGAACAGGAGAGCAGACTCAAAGGAGAAACCAGGTAAGGGATTAGGAGGCTGTTAGCTGGGGAGGAGGATCAAGGAGAAAGCAAGGTTGGGGGGCTTCCCATCCCATGAAGCCGCTTTCCCCACTGACTGGATGCTTGGGACCCACGTCTATCATGTCCTTATACAACTCTTCCCTGCAAGGTCCATGCACTGGGGGCGGTAATGGGCTTTGGACACAAGTTTTTCTATGAGGTGAGGGGAAGCAGAGAGAGAGCATTACCTCAGGCAAACACCTCACCTGAGAACAGTAAATTTGAGATTCTCTGGTGTGGCTTGTCATTGGCAACATCAGAAGTGCACACAAAGGAGAAAACAAAGAAAACTGGCCACTGACCCCGCCAGGTCCCAGACGCAGAACACACTTGTCTGGGCCCAGAGTCCCCTTCCTTCCCTTCCTCTTTCTTCCTTCCTATTCTTTCTTTCTTTCTTTCTTTCTTTCTTTCTTTCTTTCTTTCTTTCTTTCTTTCTTTCTTTCTTTCTTTCTTTTCTTTCTTTCTTTCTTTCAGATATTATTTATTTATTTGACAGAGAGAGAGAGAGCACAAGCAGGGGGAGTAGCAGGCAGAGGGAGAGGGAGAAGCAACCCCCCCACACACACACCACCGCTAAGCAGGGAGCCTGATGCGGAACTCGATCCCGGGACCGTGGGATCATGACCTGAGCTGAAGGCAGATGCTTAATGGAACTGAGCCACACAGGTGCTCCTCCTCATTATTTCTTGACCAACCACCACGTGCAGGGCCCTTTTCTAACTCACGGGAGAATCAGCCAGAGTCCCACAAATAGGATGTTTATAGTCAGAGGTAAGAAAATTAAGAAGGGAAAATATTGAGGACTGAGAAATCATGCCCAACTGGGGAATCCAGGAAGGCTCCCTGGAGGAACTAGCGTTTCGTTCTGAGTCCTGAAGAACACATGGGATTTAGACATGTAAAAATAGGGAAGAAAGAGGGCACGTGTGAACAGAGGAAAGAAGGTGAGGCAAGGAGCAGACATGGAGAAGCCCAGAGCACATGAAGAAAGTGGTGGTCAGGATGATTTCAGACCATTCTAAGGTTGGTTTCAGGGTTTAAACCAAGGACTCAAGGGAAAGCAAAGTTTGCATCATCCTGGGATGCTCAGAGAAACATTCTGACCCACTTGTTTACCTGTTTTTCTCTTTCCCCTCTCTTGAACACATCTTTCTCTGTTGGAGGCTCATTTATAACTCAGGCAACCTCCTTCAGAGGGAGCAGGTGTTTCTCTGGGAACCGCCTTGGGAAGCAGAACGTACAAGTGGAAAAAAAGCATGTCACAGCACAGCTAGGCAGAGAGAAGCCTGGGTCGAGGCAAGGGCAGAGGGAGGAGGAGCCCAGTTGGCGTGAGGTGACAAGGCAGCAAAAGAGAGACTGATTCCCTTCCAACCCCCCACCTCGCCCCCCACTTCTGAATTCTGGGTTGACCTTTCCCTCCTTCAGCCCCACTGTGAGAGATTCTATCATTAGGATGCCTTTCTTTGAGTCTTGACAACTCCTCCTTCAAGATGTCCCTTTTAAAATGTTCACATCCTTATGAAGGACTGTCCACCTTAGCTTCCTCAGAAAGCAGAGCCTGGGGTAACTGCATAAGGATATCGGCTTCATTATGGGGCATGATCCCAAGGAGCAGAAGGGAAAAGGGGTGTGGGGCTGAGGGAGAACCAATAGAAAGGCATATTCCGAGCTGGCCACAGCTTGGTATAAACTACAACTGCTCATTTCATGACACCATCTTCTGAGAGGTCATAGGATGACTATATGCAACGTTCCTTCTCAGTCTAGAGGAGGAAGAGAGAAGAAAGGATCCGCTGGCTCCTATCTCTTAACGGAGACATTTGACCCACAGGGCGTGCATTCCTCCACTCCTCTACGTTGCACGAGCATGAACATCAGGTAGGCCGCCAGGCATTTTATGTGTTGGGATCAACAGGGAAGCCCGGTAACTAGGGGCAAACGGCGTGGCCTTGAGGTGAGGCACTGTGGGGTCAGGCCCAGGTGAAGGTTGTTGGGGCCCACACAGAACTGGTCACTGCAGTGAAGACTGGGGTTGAAACACATGGCTTTTGGAGAGGACAGAGTTTCAGGGGATGCCCAAGAGGTATCTGGTTCAGGGACAGTCCTACACCTTATTCTGAGCAGTTCCCGCCTGGGTGACCAGTTCTCTCTTTAGCAGGTGCCTGCCCGCAGGGGCGAGCTGCTGAGAGCAGGAGCTGGGCACAGACTGGACCTGGCTGTGGGGGGAGGCACTGGGGGCAGGGAGGGCAGCCAGCAAGCTCACTTCCCCACGCTCTGACCCAGCTTGGGGTGAAGCTGGACTGGTGGCCTATGCCTGGGAGGCCCCCAGACGGCCTCTGCAAACAAATACAACCCTGCCCCCAACAAAGACAGCATTAAAGGGACTCCTGAGGCCCCAGCATTACTAATGGCCCATTCCAGCGAGGGGGAAATCAATAGCTTTTTAGAAAGGGCTTTGGCTAAGAAACTAGTTCTGATTAAGAAAAAGGAAAAGCGAATACCTGCTTTCCATGAGGATGAGAGGATGAATCAGGATTTCCCCGAGATTGACAGTGTTTCTATAAACCTTTAACTGACACCTGCCAGGAAGGAGGGTCTGTGTGTGTGAGTAGAAATTAACAACTAGATTGATTTCTTAATCTGATTTTCCCTTATCTATTCAGAGATTCCAATTCTAAAAGAGAAAATACACAGTTTTCTAAAACACATTAGGACCTTCTTTCCCCAAACACTCAGGAAATGAAAAAGGCTTTTAAAGCTCTAGAGGACACTTTTGAAATGCTGCATACTTTCAGTTTGGCAGTGAAAGTGAAAACAAACCCAGATTCCATTTGAATGGCACAGTGTTTATCTAATACTTTTCTCCAGGAGCCCCAAGCTCTGCTAGATGTAAACATTTTCTTCTTTCCCCTAAGGGAAATAGGTGGTCAGCATTATTGGCTCAGTTTGGCAGCTAGAGAAGCAAAGCATGTGATGAGGGAATGGTTTGTCCAAAAGAAAACAGTGACAATGTTAGGCAGACCTGTTCAACACTTTCTGTCTTCTCGATTAAGTTGCTGATTCAAACTAGAGATTATTATAAAGACCCTTGATCAAGCACCTCCTTGTAAAGGTTTGGAGTGGGGGGGTGGGGAAGGGGGCACCATAGATCATAGAGGGCCATTCCTTCATGGTCTGGAAATTTGTTCGCTTCCTTTGTCCCTCGCCCTGCAGGGCTAAAGCTGGGTGCTCCTCTTGGGCAGAGAGGCCAGCACTCCACTAACCTAGTGACGGCTCCCCCGGGCCTCCCCATACCTTCATCCGGATTAGGACGCTGGCATTCACCCCAGTAACCTAGTGTGGCTTATATCATGACCTAACGATACTTGAGTTCACTTCCCCTCTGTCAAGGGCCTGGGATGTGCTATCCTCAGCAGGGCACTGAGCGGCCGCATGAGGCTGCACTTGGCAGAGGCAGAAGAGAGAACCGGTTGGTGCTGACTCCAGGGACCGTGGCCTGCACGAGATGCTGGCGTTCTGCTGCCAGTGGCCTGGCCACAGGGGAAGGCAGTGTCGTGCTGTGGACAGTTGTGCCAGCTCTGGTTCAAACCCCAGCGCCGTCAGAGTTGTTGGTCTTGGGGAGGTGACCTGTTTCGCCTTGCTGAACTTGGGCTTCCTCATCTGTAAAATGAAGGCAGGGACCTCTACGTCAGAGTGAGAGGATTCTACTGTAGCCTGTCTCTATATTCCTGGCACCCGGGCGCCTTCAATAACCTGGGCATTGTTATGCCTGCTTTAGTTCTGAGCGTTTCTAGGTGATCCGTTTCATTCGATTGGAAGCTGTGCTTCCCTGGTTCCCTTTGTCCCTCCTGTTTAGGCTTGTATCTGTCAGGGAGGTCCACAGGTGGAAAATTACAGGCATTCTGGAGCACGCCTCACATCACACCCACTGTTCCCACAGGAAAATCAGGAAGCTTCCAGACTGTAGGGCCCAGGGCCCCCATCTGCAGGGTGGGGTAGCGTGGTATTTGAACACACTTGTTTTTCTTTGCAGATTTCTTTGGGAATCTGCAAGGGCAGAGCCTGTTGCTAATGAAACAGTGTTTTCCATCTCTGTCTTCTCCATCAGATGTGGTCTATTAGGCTTGGGGTGGGGGAAGGGGATCAGATCTCCAGGGACTCAGGATCTCTCCCAGATTTCCTAACTGGCCAGGAGCAATTCCTGTAGGAAAAAAAAATCGTCAGGGGAAAAAGAACCAACCTGGTTCCTGGAGAAGCTGCACAGCTTCCCCCCCTCCCCCCACATCATTCTTCCCCCCCACTCCAGCAGCTGCCGTTCAGATGGCCGCACAGCTGACCTTGACACTGACAGACAAGCCCCACCTCGTCCCGCACAACCCATTCCCATGGGGCTGCTTTCACTGAAAGGTATCGCATTGTGCTGTTCATGCCCTTGCATGAGTGGGCAAAACACATATTACAAATGTGTGCAATTTGTGCAGGAGAAGGGTGTATCTTTGTCTTCCACTGGTGTTGTGGAGGTTTTCTATGGGCTTTTTATTTTTTCAAAGGTTACATGAGGTACTGGGTACCTTCCTCTCATGGGCTGAATTGTGTCTCTCCCTCCCCAACCCCTGCAAATTTATATGTTGAAGTCCTAACTCCTAGTACCTCAGAATGCGACTGTATTTGGAGATAAGACCTTTAAAGAAGTAATTAAAGGGGCACCTGGGTGGCTCAGTCGGTAAAGCGTCTGCCTTCGATTCAGGTCATGATCCCAGGGTCCTGGGATCAAGCCCCGCACCGGGCTCCCTGCTCAGCCGGGAGCCTGCTTCTCCCTCTGCCTGCCCCTCCCTCCTGCTTGTGTGCGCTCTCTCTCTCCCCCCTCCAATGACAAATAAATAAAATCTTTTAAGAAATTTTAAAAAAAGGTAATTAAAGTAAAATGAGATCATATGAATGGGCCCTGATCCGATAAGTGTCCTCATAAGAAGAGGAAATTTAGACAGGGAGAGGTACAGAGGAAAGACACAGGGAGAGGGTGGCCATCCACAAGCCAAGGACAGAGGCCTCAGTACTAATCAACCCTGCTGACACCTCAGTCGTGGACTTCTAGCCTCCAGGACTGTGAGAAAATTAATTCCTGTTGTTTAAGCCACCCAGTCTGTGGTTCTTTATTACAGCAGCCCTGCAGAACTCATACACTTCCCGTTTAGAGGTACTGTCATTTTTGTGGTCTGTTGTTTTGAATTGGCAATCTCTCTTTTCCCTGAGTTTGAGGGATATATTCAAAGGGAGATGGTTTTATTGATGAGTAAGGTGTATTAGAAACCACCTCGTGAAGCTCTTGGCAGATTTGGAAAAGGACAAAATGCAAGCCCCTTCTCGCCAGCGTTGGTACATTTGCACTGGAGATCTTCGACTGTAGTGATAATCAGAAAGGATGGATCTATTCGTCCTGACACAAAAGGTTGTGAGTTCATGAGATTTGTCCTGCCGGGAAAAATGAACAATTATGGTAGCAAGTTCTCCATCTGAAAAATTGATTTATAAGCATCATTAGAAAACTTGATATTTGTTTCACTTAAAAGGCTCTTTTTTTTTATTTAATAAGAAATATGTTTCTGCCAGTTGTAATTCTGTGTAACCTAATACAGTGTGTTCTGGGCTTCAGTTTTTCTTTCAGTTGTTGATAATTCGATAAACCCTTATTACATCTACAGTTCTTTCTGGGGCCAGAATATTCCAGAATTTTTTATAGTAATAACTTTCTTTTGAACAGCACTTTCAAAGAAGTCTCATAACAGTCCTGTGAGGTAGTATGTGTATCATTACTAATAACTAGCATTGGTGTAGTATTTTATCTTTTACAAAGCACATTCATATACACTCTCTTATTTAATTTCCAGGGAAATTAAATGAATTAGTTGAAGATACATAGCAATTTCTCATGCTGAGCTGGGATTAGAACATAAGCCAGAGCTTTTTCTATGACGCCATCCTTTTTCTTCACAGATAGGCTTAGCGTTTTGGCCTCTGGGGGTCTAAAAGTCCTGTAACTAATTTCTACCCATCCTTCCAGGCCCTCTCCAGACACCACCTCCTCTATGCAGACTCCCCAGGTATGCACAATGCAGAACTCATCACTCCTTTATCTGTAGCCCCAACATGCTTTCTAGGGCCCTTCCTTAGAGCTCTCACCCACTGTGGCTTATGTTCTGGTTATCTATGTGCCCATCTTATTATCCCAATAGACTGAGCTCCATGAGGTTGAGAGGAAGACTTAGCCAAACCAACCCAATACTCAACCAATAGTGCTCAATGCGGGTTCTGGGTGTGAAGTGGAATGGGACTTACATGCCCCATATGTCAGGTTCAGAGGCACTCCTTGGCCAAACAGGAGTCCATTGCTTCCCAGAGCAGATGGGAATGTAGACTCCTCACCCATGAGAATTGGATACATTTTCCCCAATGGGACGGTGTCTAATTCAAACCACCCTGCACCTACGCCATCTTCCTGCTACTCCCCAACTACATCCTTACTTCGGTTTCTTAGTTCTTCTGTCTTTTCATTGCATAGGTTTCAGAGGTTCTGACCACCCATCCTGCATCCTACAGCCTTCCCTGCAACCCCCTCCCCCACCCCACCCCCGCCACCCTGGTCTTCACACCTGCAGTGGCGTTAAAAATGCAGACCCATTAACCATTAAATTCCAACGTGAGGTCATCGAGGAGCCAGGGGCAGCAAACACTTGACAGTCCGGGACCTATTAGTGAAGTTTACCCCTCTATTAATATCTCCAAAGTGTTACTATTAATAGGATGTGCTTTAGAAAATTTTCAGTCCCCGATTTTCCAGGATGGTGGAATATAACTCACAGTCACCCATTTCAGCTGCTAGATGTTCTTTACCCATACAAATATTTCCCATCGGTGGTTTCTCTATAGTCTCTAGGTCTCTAAAGGTGTTAGCTGAACAGTGATAATGGAACATGCTCTAAAATCTGGACTACCGCCATTCCCAGGACCCAGTCCCCAACCCAGGTCTGATCTCTTCGGCCCCTCCCTCCCCTCAGCCAGGCTCCAGACTCTCAACAGCTTCTTTGTTTGGGGGGGAGATTTTCTTAAAACTACAGGTTGAGCTGCTGGTGCCAGACACATGGGCAGACAGCAGGCCACACGCAATTCCTCCTGGGCAATTCACTCAGAGCAAAGAGTGATCTTTTTCAAGGCTCCAGAATATCAATATGTGGCTGCTTTGCTAAAACGCTTTCCGTCTCTCACAGTCAGAGAAATCTGCTTGCCTTGAGCTAGCCTCCAGTTTCTTGTTAAGAGCTAATTTTAGAGCTAATTTGGGTTCCATTAGTATATGGTTCTGTTGCAAATCTGACATGAACATTGGCGGCTTGATGAGTAACAAAGGGAGGAAAAGCCTTTTACCCGAACTGTAGCAATGCAGCCCATATGGGGCCATTTCTCAAGGAACAGATTTTCGTCTTTCATGCCATTTCAGAACTGTTTCCCTCTGAAATTACCAGCTCTAATTTAATGCAGAACATGTCTGGATGTCACTGCAGAGATCTAGTTAAACTGAGAGGGCTGGCAGGTTCCACAAATTTGCAAAAACAGTGTTCATTTGTACAGTATAATGCTCCCCAAGCCCATGCTCGTGGACTGGGAATCAGAGCTGGGGGGGGAAAGGGGGGGCTCTGCTTTCAGAATAAGAGCCAGGGAGTGATTCTGTTTCTGAGGTGGGGGCTCTACTGGGAGGGGAGCTTAGGGCATTTCCCGTTTCACCCCCTGGCCAGCGGATCCTCCTCTCTTGCCCACGTGCTGGGGCCCACATGGCTGTAACTTGGGTCCTCGAGTCCAGCTGTGGTCCTGGTGGGGGAGACGTGAGACCTGCTTGCTAATTTGAACTCTGCCAGGAGCGGGCTAGTTGACTGTTCCTTGAGCCTCTGTTGCCTCACTTGTAAAAAGGCGGGAATCTGAGCTTCTCTGATAGCTAAGTTCAAGGCCCTGGAAGAGTAACTCGCATTTATCTTACTTTGTACATCTTGGTTATGTCCTGTGATCATCACAACACCCTGTGAGGCAGGCATTCCAATCCTACAATCGGGAAATTCTGACTCAGAGAGGCAAGGACACTTGCCCAGGATCACACAGCTACTAAGAAGGAGAGCCGAACCTTGAACCCAGTTGGCTTCATTCCCAGTTCAAAGCTCCCAGAAGTCAACAGATGGAAATCAGAAACTAAGTTTGAACACTGAATCTTATCACCAGAGGCCATCTTAGAGAGCAGATAGCCATGCCCAACAGGCCTACACTGTACAAACTTAAGATTGCACAATGACTTGGGGAATTATAGTCCTGCTTTGGAATGTGCAGGATCATGAATGAGCACCCCAGAAGAGGCTGAAGTATCCGAGGAAACACACTAGAACTGGTTCTAGTCTTAGCTCTGTCTCAAGTTGCTGGGTGACCTTGAAGAAGTCACTTGGCCTCTCTGAGCTTCAGTTCCTAAATAAGACAAGTAGATGAACTGCTTCCACTGTTTAGAGGGATAGGTCTATTTAGATGGCTAGGTCTGTGGTTCTATGGCCACAGGTTCAATGCCAAAACTAAAGAACACAGCAGCAGGTATAAGAGTTTTGGTCAGGGAGTAGCCTCCACGTCCCAGACATTAAAACGCTGAAAAAAAAAATGCTCCCGGCAGTTAAAAAGTGCAGCTGATACAGAGAGTGACTAAAGCAGATTACTTCTGTAAGTGACTAAGCAAATGCTAAAACAGTGGTTGCACTCAAATCCTACAGGAGCCAGACACGTCAGCAGGGAGGGAGGCAGGCAGCGGGTCGGACACTAGCGAGTGACGGGGACTATGGTGCCTGACCACGCGGCACGGTGACCACTCTGCTCCAGGCACATGTTGCCAGGCAGGAACGTAGATGGGGTGCAAACAATATGCCAACTTTTCAAGAGAATCGGAGATCTGAATATTCATGTGAAATAGCCTAATTTTTAAACATTGCAAACAAATCCAAAGACTTAAAAACCTTTTCATGCCAAACAGAATGTGTCTGCCAACCATATGCTGCCCGAGAGCTCCAGTTGGCTGATCCTGTGCTAACATCTTCTGAGTTGGTTTGTGTCTCTCTGTGCCTTAAACAATTCCAGAGGGCCTGTTTCCTGGCCTTGCTTGGGAGCATGCTGCAGAAGTGACCTGCTGGTGCCATTTCCCGTCAACAATACTTTGCACGACACAAATCTCGTTTTCCTGTCCGCAGCCTTTGAGGCTGGACCCCTGACTGGAGCCAGCACGCACGGCTGGTTCCCACTCTGCTGGCCTGAAAATCACCTTCTCCAGAGAGAGAAACAACAGTGAAAAGAGGAAAAGGGCAATGTGGCCTGGCTAGGAGGGTAAAACAGATGAAGTTATTTTCTTCTTAACATCATTTCTACTCTATTGGATCACATAACCATTTTTATTGTTAATTTAGGTACAAATTAATTGCCGTACAAATGAACAAAAACACAGATGAATGCCCTCACCGTGACTTGAAGCTTAAATGGCAATTACTCGGCTTAGTAATCCAATATAGCAAATATTAGTGCCGCTGTGGGCGTCCTCCGTCCCAGGGCACTGCTAATGGGAAGAGTGGACATCCCTGGAGATTCCCCGAGAACCTGAGCAAACCTGCCAAGAAGGTGTTGCCGACCCCAGAGCCTCCCTGTCTCCCTGTTGCCTCTGTCCAAGTACAATCGAATCAAGATAGTAGAGGATCTGACAGTATTTTCATGTACTGTTTTTTCCTCTGAAGGATTTCTTATTATGCTTTGTTATTCTGTACTTATTTTTCTCTTCCCAGACACATGTAAAATGTCAGTCCTAGAGAGCACTTCGACAAGGCTCTTGTCCAGGATACCCACCACCCCCCAGGCCCCCAGGCTGGGCGTGAGAGCCCTGTTGTGTGCTCACACAATCCCAATACCGGCCTCATTAGGTCCTCATCACACTGGGCTGGAACTCTCTAGTTATCTGGCCGAGTCTCCCCTGAAAGGACAATAAGCATCTCGAAGGTGGGGGCAGCATCTTAGCCATCTAGTGCCCGTGCTCAGGGCATATGGCACCTGGAATTGGTGTCCGGAGTGATGCTCAGAAACAAAACAAAGTAACTGTGGGGTCCCCCACATGATCCGTCCGGGGCCCCTCCTCAGTGTACCCTCTCTACCTGTATACCACACAAGCAATTTCCTCCTTTGCATCAGAGGCTTTTGTAATTTCCTGCCTAATTTTGTCATCTTTCATGTAACAGTGACAGTGAAAATATCCTTCTAGAAATACCTCCTTGGTTTCCATTTGCCAAATCAGTCTTATCTCCCCCTAACAAGTAAAACGTAGCTACTTGTTGATCAAATGAAAAGATATTCTGTGAATGATGGAATTGTATGGTACACATTATTTTTCGAGACAAGAAGGAAGTCCCTTAGTGGACAGCAGTCAATACCAGACTCCAGATTAAATCTGATGAATATTCTTTCCTTGCCTTTGAGATTGTTGCATTGGAAGCTCTTTTGAAATTTTTATGTTGCAGATTTTAGATTCTCATCACAAAGAACTGAAGGTAAACTGTTCCATTACTAGTTTTCTCTAAACACTATAGCCATTTGAGAGCTTGTTTAGAATTCAGAGAATTTCTGAGTCACTTGCAGGAAATTTTCTTAGTCTGCATACTTTACATTCCAATAAAAGAGCCCTTACTTTTCATCAAAAGTGGTTTAAAGCATCAGTTGTAAGCCAATCATAATGACTTTCTTGTAGTTGTTCTTGATTTCCTTATAGAGGTTAGTTGCACGAGTTTGTGCTCAATGGACTTTTTCTGTTTTGAAGTCTTGTACTCTACATAGAGCCTAGTACAGTACCTTAACATTTGATCAATGTTTGTTGAATGACCAAATGACTGAATAAATAGATGAATGGCTTTCATTTATTCTAGAGAGTTCTTCCTTAGATTATGCTGATACAACTCCTAGATTTAGGCTAACAATGTCAAAGATAAAATAATGCAGAAATATCTGATTCATTCAGAATTTTTTTACTTTTCAGATTTAGAGAGTGAGGTTCAGAGAATTCCAAGATCACCTGAAACCCTCAAGAGGAATTTCAGAAAATTGTACCAGAAAATATGGATCTTAATGTAAGCCTAGTTTCCATGGCAACTTAACATTGGGGGGGGGGTTGTTCATTATTTTCTGTTTTTTTTGTTTGTTTGTTTTATTTTGTTTTTTACCTTTGTGAAATTCTCACAAACTAGGATGCAGCAGTATATGAAATGATTAGTTCATCAAAGCTCTTAAATACTTCTGGTAATTCTTCATCCACCAGTTACAATGGATTGGAGTTCAGTATTTGGTGGGTCAGATCCCTCCAGAGTTTCTGTGACTAATGCAGGAGGCGTGGATAGAGCTCTGTGTCCCCAGTCAGAAGATGGGGTCCAAAACCCAGCCCTGCAAGCAAGAGATCCATGGCTTGCCCTCATTCATAAAGTAGAAGGGCCCCATTCTACCTTCCTCCCTGGTGGCTGGAAGAGCCAATAAGATAACACATGTGGAAATATTTTAGAAATTGCAAAGCATATGCAAGTGCAAGAGGTTAAGACTACTCCCCACAGTGTGCCCCTAGGAACAGACTAAGCAGATTCCACAGGGGGTGTAAGGCAACCTTGGGGTGCTGTGCCTCCCTGCTCGAGAACTAAAAATTATAGGAAATTAACTTTCTGAGGGTCAAACCAGTGGCTCCCAACTTTTTCCAGTATAGGTCCTCCTTTTTATCATCAAAATATTTCCCATACCCACTCCCACATGATAATATTTATATTTATATATTAAAAAAATATTTTTTAAGATTTTATTTATTTACTTGAGAGAGAGAGAAAGAGAGCAAGAGCCCGGGAAGGAAGCAGACTCCCCGCTGAGCGGGGAGACTGACGTGGGGCTCCACCCCAGGACCCTGGGATCATGACTTGAACCAAAGGCAGATGCTTAACCAACTGAGCCACCCAGGCGCCCCTATTTATATTTTTATTATTTGTTGATTGAGAAAATACATATTGGCACAAAGCTCTTATGACTTATGACCACTTTTCCATTTGTTTCTATTTTATCAATTGCTATCTCATAGTAATACTTTTGACAAATACTGGTACTAGATTAGAGCAAACTATGTTACCTATTGAACCTCCAGGCACTCAGGGATTAGCTGGCTTCTCAAAATAATTCCCTCTGCTCTCAGATCAGGGAATTCCCGCATTAAACTATACAATGTAAACATGATGAATGGATCAGAGCCAAGTAATGCAATCATCTTAAGTAGACTCTGGCCTCCGGTCAAAGTCAGGCTTTACTGGTGACATTAACACATCCAAAGAAACAGGGTGTTGGTCACAAGAAGACTTGGTTGCCCGTGGAAGCCAGAAACAGTGGCTCCACCCAGCACCCTCCGAGTCCTGCCCAAGCAAGACATGCACTGACTTCGGGACTCAGTCTCGACTCCTGGTGGAGCAGCTTCCGTTTCCCTGCAGGCTCAGCTGAGGAGGTTTGCTGCTAGCGGAGAGCAGCCAGATATACCGATTGTTACGGTTTATTGCAGACGAATGTCCTAGCTTTAGATCATATAACCATCCTAAGAGCTTGGATAAGGTGAGACCAGCCCCAAGCAATGGCTGACAAAGCAGGCCTCTGAGCCAGGCTCTGAGGCCAGTGAGTAGCCTTGGGGAAGCTACCCTATTGGCCCTCACATCTTTTTGCATCATCACGAGCCATGATTCCTCAGCCTCAGCACGACTGGCATTTTGGGTCCAATAATTCTTTGTTGTGGAGAGCTGTTTTGTGCATTGTAGGATGTTGAGCAACGTTCCTGGTATCCACCTGCTAGAGGCTAGTAGAATCTCTCTTCCCACTCCCTAGTTGTGATGACCAAAAATGTCTCCAGACATTGCCAAATAGTCCCTGGGGGAGGGGGCAGAATGCTCCCCAGTCCCCAAATTGAGGACCCCCTAGTACAAACCATCCCAGTGAAATCTCTACAGGATGCAACCACATGAGGTTCTTCTCAAAAGAAGAACTCATTCCTGAATGTGTAATACATTCAATTTCTACACAGTGTTGCCTTTATCCAAAGGATGTTAGAATTCTTGAAAAATCAATTTTTAGGAGATTGTGGTTAATTTAGAAATACAGTCATGTTCTACTTCCCTATAATGCAAAAGAAATAGGGGTTCTGGCAACTGAGTGAACTGAAACTTTCTTTTGATGACCTCGTGATTCAAGGGTCATCCTTCTGAACATCAATTGTTCCTATTTTCAAAGTGTGAATTGGGATGGATTGTACTGGCCAGGGGAGTTCCTGGAAGCTGTTTTGTTGTTTAAAAAAATAAATCCTTGGGGCGCCTGGGTGGCTCAGTTGGTTAAGCGACTGCCTTCGGCTCAGGTCATGATCCTGGAGCCCCGGGATCGAGTCCCGCATTGGGCTCCCTGCTCGGCAGGGAGTCTGCTTCTCCCTCTGACCCTCCTCCCTCTCATGCTCTCTGTCTCTCATTCTCTCTCTCTCAAATAAATAAATAAAATCTTAAAAAAAAAATCCTTGATTTGTTTTCAATTCTTAATTATATACCTCTACCTCCTAAAAATAATACAAAAAAGATATTCCAGTTACCTGAGAAATTCGGTTAGTTTTGTGCTGAAAAATTGAGGATTTTTGCTCAAATGGCTCCAACTTTTTCTAAACAGTTCTTTCATCAAAAATTCCTTCATCTGAGGAGACCATTCCCACCATAGTCAAACCCCTTACCAGTGTACGGTCCATCACTGCTCCTACTTACAGAGAAATTTCCACCTGGTTCTGTTTAGGGGCAAGGTTTTCCATGATGGCCTCATCCCTCCTCCTGGCTCCCAAGGCCACCATTTGCTGTTCCAGACCTTAAAAGCTCCCAGCACTGGTGGTGGGTAGGGGTCCACGCCGAGCCCCACATTGAATGCCCTCTCATCTGCTCCCTTCTTCCTCCACCCCTCCCCCACTTCAAGGACTCAGGTGTCTTCACCCCTCCAGTCTGGGCCCAGCTGCCTCTTCCTGCTTCCCCAAGCCCAGTTTTGACTGGTCTTTAGAAGTGGAAAATCTGGTTCTGAAAGCATACTCTCAGCCTTTGTGTCTAGGCCTTGGCCCTACGTTTCTGTGAGTGTGTGTTTCTGGTCACTGTGGATGGCGGGAGGTGGGTGAGGGGGGCTGCCCTTGGGTACCAGTGAGAGAGCAGAGTGAAAAGGGAACACACAGATTAACTCTGGGAGACAAGAGTATGAATTAAAACCTTTTGTCTTCTCTGATGAGAAAAGGGGAACCTCTAGCCACGGCAGCGGCTCTCCGAGGACAAGCAGGAGAGGAGGAGAACCTGGTGTTCCAGGTTCATATAAATGCTCGTCTTAGAAGTGCCATTCTCTCGGGGCGCCTGGGTGGCTCAGTCGTTAAGCATCTGCCTTCTGCTCAGGTCCTGATCCCAGGGTTCTGGGGTCGAGCCCCGCATTGGGCTCCCTCCTCAGCGGGAAGCCTGCTTCTCCCTCTCTCACTCCCCCTGCTTGTGTTCCTTCTCTCGCTGTGTCTCTCTCTGTCAAATAAATAAATAAAATCTTTAAAAAAAAAAAAAAAGTGCCATTCTCTCTTTCCCCAGCAGGGTGGGCCGGGTGCTGGCACAGATACCCAGCACCCAGGCTTGCCCTGATGGTGCCTTTGTGCAGGAGGGACACAGCCCTTTGTGCAGAAAAGCCCCACCCAGGGCACCTGACCTGGAGGGAGGCGCCCACGGTATGGCAGCCTCCACCCAGCTGCTCAGCCGGCAGCCTTGGAGGGACGGGGCGCGAAGTGCTCAGCCTTCCCTGCTGCAGCCCTGCGCTCAAGGGCATGGCTCCCAACGCCCCACCCCTGCCCCATGAGAAGTCAAGGCAAATAGCCTAAGCCTACGGGGTGCCAGATACTTTATAGATAGATACATATAAATATTATATATGAATATACATATATATATATATAATCTCAGCTAATCACCCAACAATTATGTGAAGTAGGCATTTTTGTCCCCACATTAAAGATGAGGTAACCAAGACTTAGGGAGGTTAAGCAACTTGTCCAGAGTCACCTAGCTAGGAAGACGTGGTGAGTCTTCACAGAAAAGGACTGACCTAGAGGCCCTGAACAGCTTCCTGGTTCACACAGCTGAGGAGAGATTTCACCTGCCTCTTGAGGCAGAAATGCAGGAAAGGGCTTTGCCTGGGAAGTTCTATTAGAGCAGTTCTCAAAGTGAGACAGGACCGGCTGCGTAGGATCTCCTGGGAAAAATCACCACTCTCTTCAGAAGTGCACATTTTTTTTTTTGAGATTAAAAAAGTTTCCAATTTGGGGTGCCTGGGTGGCTCAGTTGGTTAAGAGTCTGACTCTTGATCTCAGCTCAGGTCTTGATCTCAGGGTTGTGAGTTCAAGCCCCGTGTTGGGCTCCACCCTGGGCATGGAGCCTACTTAAAAAAAAAAAAAAAAAAGTCTCCAATTTGCTTCTCATCTGTAATTTTATTATGATATTCACAGCAATAAAATGACTTGAGGGCCAGTCAGGAAAATTAAGAGTGGGGTCAGGGGGTGGGGGGAAGCTGGGGAACTCTCAGTCCTCATCTGAATCCAGCTAGGGTTGAAAGGAACCCCAGAGGGAGGAGAGGTGGTAGCAGCTGGAAAGAAAAGACCATGCCCCCTCGATCTATAGGAAGAAAGTGGTGGGGACCCCCAGAGAGAGCTAAAGGTGGGTCTGTGGGGGCAGGGGGGTGTTCTCGGCAGGAAGCCTTGTGTGTTCAAATCTCTACCACAGGCCTGCAGGACTGAGTGTGAAGAGCTGTGCTGAGCCCCGGCATCCGGTCGGAAGTGCGAGTCTGGAGCTCCTGGCTCGGGATGCTGCAGCTGTTCTGGGGATCTGCACAATTAGAATTCTCTTAGCGCTCAGACCCCGCAGGAATCCAGTCACGTGGTAGACGTGGTGCCTGGAGCTGGGGTCAATGAGAGCTCAGTCTGAGAGAAGAAGCGTTCCTTCCCTCTGACACATATCCTGCTTGGGTTGTGCACTGCTGGGCTTTTGCTCACAGTAAACGTAACCACTTGCAGGAAAAGGATCCTGCAAATGGTTTCTGGGTTTAGCCTGGGAGCTCTCAGGGCCTTGGGTGGTGAGTGTGGGACAAAGGAAATCACTTTTCCTTCTGAGCAGGATTTTGCCAGCCTACCATTTCTATCAGGGGATCTTTATTGATACGTGCTCCTCTTTCAATTCATGTTCCTCCGTACCGCAATGCTGACTTCTCTCCAAGCATGCTGGGATCTGGTTCCTGGATAACTTTAGGACTACAGCTTTAGAGAGATCACTTCTCTCCTATCTTGCTCCCCTGGCCAAGAATATGTAATTAATTAAGAGGGCAAAAGTTTTCCTTAGAATCTCCTGAATCAAAACCAAGTCTTTGTTATTTCAAAGTTTGGGGGACTGAAAAAGGACCAGATCCCCTTCTCTTCTACTTCCTCCAAGTGTCTGGGTGGAAATGCATTTCCTAGTCATTTATGCTCACCTCTCTGATATAAATCTCCTAGATACTGTCCCTCTAACCCACTCAGTCTCCCTCTGTTAAATGAAATACTGGACCCAAGATCTTGCCCAAGCTGAGCCTTCCCTGATCCAGCTTGTTCTTATTACTGATGGAACCTACCCCCAGGCCCCAGGACCAACAGCTCTTTCCAGAGGGAATTGGATTCTTCCCCATTGTTCCCTCTTTGTTCTGTGCTGCTGGTTTTTGTCCTTCCTAATCAACACCTTCATTCCTGTCAAAGACCTCCTGTCAGAAATCACTGCTGTCCTGTGTAATGGGCACTAATGTTCTGTCAGAAATCCATGCTCTGCTATCAGCAATCACTGTTTTCCTGTCAGAAACCACTGTTGTGTCAGAAATGACCACTCTTCTTTTAAAAATCACTGTCTTAAGAGAAATCACCACTCTCTTCAGAAAGCCTTGTTCTCTTGTCAGAAGTCCACTAACATCCTGTCAGAAATCAACATTTTCTGTCAGAAAATCCCTGTTTTCCTGTCAAAAACCATTGCTCTCCTGTCAAAAATCCCTGGTCTCCTGTCAGAAATTCCTGCTCTCCCGATCCCTGTTTCTTGTCAGAAGTCATTACTTTCCCATAGGAAATCATTGCTCGTTGCCTGAGCCTTCTCTCCACAGGATATTCAGAGTTGTTCGTCATGCTTGGACATGGGTAGCTTTCCTGTGACCTCCTCACTGCTGGCTGTTTGCACCTGCTTTGCTGCATCTCTTTAAGCTCAGTGCTGGAGAAGCGGGCACAGCACTGGGAGCCCACAGTCCCTTATGCCTCTCCTGAGTGATTACAGACCAGTCCTTTTTGCTTGCTGGCCCTTTTCCTCATCTCTTTGTTAGGGATGATAATATCACCTACTCTGCCTACTTCACAAGGTTATTTAATTTAGATCGATGACAGTTCTTTCAGAAGCTGCTATTTTGATTGAGCCGACATCGCTCTGCCTATAATTTTCACACACTGTTGTCCCACAGGGCTAGTCTAATACTCATGTGCCACAGCCTTCCGACCCCATCCCTAAATCTTCTCTTACCCGGCGGAAATGCCCCCAGTTCTCTAACATCCAGATTAACCTGCTCAGTCCTTGTATGGCATGGTTTCCAGACCTGTTAGCCAGTCTCCCTG
The DNA here is from genome assembly GCF_011800145.1 of Mirounga leonina. Taxonomy (NCBI): domain Eukaryota; kingdom Metazoa; phylum Chordata; class Mammalia; order Carnivora; family Phocidae; genus Mirounga; species Mirounga leonina. Next base: position 84,352,567 of record NW_023270268.1, read on the forward strand.
CCCCTCCCCGCCCCTGACATGTTCTAGTTTGTCTGCGTTTCCCTCAGAATGTGGTCTGAGCAGCTCAGGGGAGAACAGGATTTTTTTTTAAAGATTTTATTTATTTATTTGAGAGAGAGCACAGAGGGAGAGTGAGAGGGAGAAGCAGACTCCCCAATGAGCAGGGAGCCAGACGCGGGGCTTGATCCCAGGACCCTGAGATCATGACCCCAGCCAAAGGCAGACACTCAACCAACTGAGCCATGCAGGCGCCCCTGGGGGAGAACAGGATTATCATCTCCCTCCTTCTAAAGCAGAGAATTAATGTGGCCCCAGATTGCATGAGCATTTGTACCATTTACCATGTAGAATCTTCCCAGTCAGAAGCTCCATTTATTCAAGTAATTTTTTTTTCCTCAGAGGCTTATAATTTTCTTTGAATAGATTTTGCATGTCCTTTTCAGTTAATTTCAAAGTATTTAATGTTTTGGAGTCTTTAGGGACTGGGATGTCTTTTTTTATTGTATTTTTTTTCTAGCCTTCATCACTGGAATCTAGAAATGGTATTGATTTAATTTTAATCTGATAATCTGCAGTGTTGCTGAACAGATTTGTCATTTCTTTTTTTTTTTTTTAAAGATTTTTTTTATTTATTTGAGACAGAGAGAATGAGAGAGAGCACATGAGAGGGGGGAGGGTCAGAGGGAGAAGCAGACTCCCTGCCGAGCAGGGAGCCCGATGCGGGACTCGATCCCGGGACTCCAGGATCATGACCTGAGCCGAAGGCAGTCGCTTAACCAACTGAGCCACCCAGGTGCCCAGATTTGTCATTTCTATTAATATTCCTAGAATGCTCTGTATCTTTCTTGGAGTCCTAGTCATTCTTAAAATGGGGAAAGCTGTGTTTATGGCAAGCTGGAGCAGTGCTCCAAGCTGTGGCGTTTGCTCCTAGGAAACACTCAGAATGGGTGACAACACTCTCTTAAGCAGGAATTTGGCTGGCTACACCTAAAAAAGCATATCGGGAAAAAAAATGAGGACGACGTTATTAGAGGGATCTTTTTTTTTTTTTTAAGTAAGCTCTACCCCCAGTGTGGGGCTTGAACTTACCACCCCAAGATCAAGAGTCGCATGCTCTACCAACTGAGCCAGCCAGGTCCCCCTATAGGGATAATCTTTAATTAATTCTGATTTCTATTTTAAAAAGTAAATCATTCAATAACTCTGGTAATTCAACCATTTATAGCAACAAATTGCTTACCACATACTTCGCAACTGAGCAGTGATCACACCAAAATTGAGAACACCTGGCCTGATGATTAAAGCAGGATTTTCACTGAATTGTATGCTTTTAAAATGGTGAATTTTAAGGTATGTGTGTTATACTCCCCGCCCCCCCCCAAAAAAAAAACCCAACAAAAACTCACAAAAAATAAAAAAACAAGCTTTGGAGGCAAGATGTTGAGTTTTTATCCAGCTCTGCTTCTAATAGTCTCTATGGCCTTGGGCAATTACTTGGTTTCTTTGACTCTCAATTTCATCCGGTGCAGAATGGGATTATGAATTGTCTCTCCTTCATTCCACTGAGAAAAGAGACTCTCCTCTCACATCCTATCAAGATGTGGAGTGGCCAATCAAAACATCTCTTTTTCCTAGACATAATGATTGGTACAGATGTGCTCACATGATCCAAAGAGGATCAGTCAAGGTCTAGAAGACAGCTGATGTGGATGATGACTCAGGGGGCTCTCCCTCTGAAATTATAAACTGTAAGCTCATGGGATCAGGGCTACTGGAGGTCATCTTTTTCATCACAAGGAAAGAACATACTAGAAAGTAAAGCTAACACAGAAGAGATGGAAGGAGTGAGAGATTCTGACAACATTGTTTGAGCATGTGGATCCAGTCTAGGCAGAGCTAGAAAACTCTTGGTGTTTTCATTTCTGGGTGCAAATAATTTCCTTTTTTTCTTAAGCTTGTTTGAGTTGGGTTTCTGTCATAAGCAACCCAAAGAGGCCTAACACAGAAGTCTATTTATAAGGCTGTTGTGAGAATTATTTGTGATAATACATGTACCCAATGCTTGTATATAACCCGTATTCAAAAATTGAAACTTACTATTATCATCATCAATACCATGCAATAGATAGGGACAGTTCTGTGTTTGCTTTCTGCCTTGCAGTAGTTAAGACAGTGCTGAGTATAAAGTAAAATCTCAATAAACATCCTTATAGACAAATTGATATCTTTCTCTTAGTGCAGAATTTAAACAATGAATTAATCTGAATTTTTCTCTCCTTTCTACTCTTAAGAGATAGAGACAAATCTACAAAATGGAAAGAGGGTTGAACCGGGGGTCAAGAGAATGAGGTTCCAGTTCTGATGATGCTTTTCACATACCGTGTACCCTCAGGAAGCCCCTTCCCCTCTCTGGGTCTTGGTTTCTCCATTTGTCAAATTAGGCTATTGGTGCTAGATGATCTTAGTCCCTTGTAAGCTCTAACCCTGAAATTCAGGGGAAAAGACATCAGGGAATTCTTTCAATGCCCCATGGTTTTGGGGGGTTAAAAAATTCAGTCTCATGCCCCTTTTGCATCCTTCCTCATGGCCTCTCACAAGGACACATGGTCAGGGATAGTCAGGGTACAAGCTGATAACCACTTTCAAGATTCTGTATCCTCTTAAGAAGATGCAAGGAAGTTCAGTACTCCACTTGCTAATGTAGAAATGTTGCTGAATACGTATTAGGATGATTTTTCAGCCACGAGGCCTGAAATATAATGTAATATTCAGAAAAATCAATGGGAAACAAAATATTTTTCACTTATCAAGCATTCATTTAGGGCCTTCTAGACATACACTGTGCCAAGTACTAGGGAAACAAAGGGACTAAGTCCCTGATCCTGAGGTCAAGGAGTCTTACAAGGACTGTTCCCTGAATGTCTTGTTCATCAAGATTTCACTGGAGTCCAGAGGCGAAGAGAGATCTTGCTAACTTTCTTGGGTGCCCACTGTGTGCCAGGCACGGGACAGAGTTCGTGTACATTGTCTTGTCACTTGGTTATAACCTTCCTGCGCATGGACCTCTCAGAAACACTGATCTGGCCGAGGCATGGAGACCTACTATGTCTTTGTAAAGCCTTCACACAGAGGCCCTGACCCTCACAGCCTCATCCTCTCTCATCCTGCTGTCTGGTCATAAATGAAACTTCCCTCTGGGGTGGAGTCTGGAGCTGCAGTGCATAAAGGCATCTGAAGCCTCAGCTTTGTGGAGGACATGAAGTATTGATTTTTACTCAAGTATCTGAGTAATCATTTTTATATTAAAAATAAATATTGATAGATCATGGGGTAAACTTTAAGATTTGTACACATTTAAGATTCATCCATTTTTTCTAACAAATATTTATTGAATGACTGCTGTGGGCCAGGCATTGTCCAAGGCCCTGGGGATTGAGCAGTAAATAATTCAGTAAAAAAAAAAAAATTCTCGGAATCCCTGGGTGGCTCATTCTGTTAAGTGTCTGCCTTCTGCTCAGGTCATGATCCCGGCATCCTGGGATCAAGTCCCACATCGGGCTCCCTGCTCAGCGGGGAGCCTCCTTCTCCCTCTGCCTGCCTCTCCCCACTGCTTGTGTGCTCTCTCTCTGACAAATAAATAAATAAAATCTTAAAAAAAAATTCTCAACGGGCTCCCCTTCTAGTGAAGTAAACACAAAAAGCATAGTATTTCAGATGCTGACAAGTGCTATAGAGAAAAATACAGCAAAGAAGGGGACCTCATAGGCAGGTCCGGCTTGCAGAGGATTGCTTCAGACTTCTCCATCTGTCTCCTTGGGGCTCCTTGTCCTTGCCTCTGCCACATGGGCTGCCTGGGTGGGGGTGGGGGTAGGAGTTGGAGGGTGGTAGGAGAGAACCAAGAGATCAACTGGCCAAAGAGCTGCATCTTGAGCGTATTGACCTGAAGAGAGGAGATGCTGAAGAAAGCGAAAATATAAGCTAGCCCATCCAGGGGTACCTCATGGCCCAGAACCCACACACTGTGGGGCCTCAGTCTGGGCTTGAGCCCTCTTCAGCAGGCTTCTGTCTATATTTCTGCCTCTTCACTCAACATGATCCCTGCTTGCCTTTCTTGGATGCCTAGGTAGCTACCCTAGGGAACCTCCTTCAGCTCATCACTACCCTTCAGCCCGCTCGACCCAAGCCCTTTGCCCTTTGGGCCAAAGGCAGCCCTACTCTCTGTCACCATTCCACCTCCCAGGGCTATGGGGCTGTACCGTGTGCCAAGCACGCTCCTAGCCACACACAGTGGTGGTTTCTCATGGCTCACTGCTGGGCACAGGAGAAGGCAAATCAGAGAAGGGAGCTTGGCGAGCCGTGGGATACAGGGTCCGTCTTGCCACATAGGACAGACACTGCAAGCCAGTGGCTCTCGAACTTGATGCATCAGAGCTGTGCGCTTGTTAAACTAGAGACTCTGGGCCCCACCCCCAGAGTTTCTGATTTAGTAAGTCAGGGGCCCCAGTTGTCTAACAGGATCCAAGTGACCCCGGGACTCCTGCTGTCGCTGGGGCCCCACGGAGCTTCCCTGCTCTAGGCCAACTGCGGAGGCAGACTGTCTGCCTTCCGTGCTCCAGCCTCCTGCTGGGCCCTTCCCTCCCCTCTAATTCGTGAACCCTTCTCTCCCTCCACTGTCTTCCCTTCCTACGCCATCTGGTTTTTGCTCTCACTCTAAAAAATGCTTTTGGAATGTGATCTGCCAAAAATTCTACGAAGTGGCAAGTGGCTGGTCATAGCTATCGTCCCCTCCAGGAATATTTGAATTTTGACTGTCTCATAAACCCCAAAAGCTAAATAAATAAAACTCCGATGATAGGCTTGAGAGGTCAGTTAGTGAATGGTGGCTGTGTTTGGGGGCCCAGAGCCTCTGACACCGCGTAGGTGGCCGCTCATCATACCTCCCGCTGTGCCTGTGGGGGTCCGTCTCCGGCCCGCCCGCCTGGGTAAGAGCTGAAATTCTGTGATGCTCTTCTCTAGAAGCAGTGAGGCAAAGACGACGCTGCTGAAGAGGAGAGCCACTAATGGCAATAATTAAATCCCCCAAGGAGACAGGATCCTCCGTGTCCTTTGTGTTCTGGGAGTGTCTCTCGCTTTGGTGGAAAGAAAGAAAATCTGCTATGACAGGTTCTGATGCCCCTACCGAGGGCCGCCCTGCTGTGTTTGCGTCAGGCCCTGGGTCTGACTCAGAAAAATACACAGAACAGGATTTGAAGAATTAAGGTCATGCCCCCCGACCCCAGGTTTAAAAAAGAAAGAGTGGACGGCTCAGAAGGGTCGGGGAGGGATACATAAAGAAGAGTCTGGAAAATAAGGTGCGTGGACGGAAGTCAGCCATCCCAAACTGCTCATCTGTCCAGAATTTCACCCCCGAACTCTTGCCCTCCAATCCTGAAAGGCATGTCTTGGCCTCACTGCCTCTCACCCTGATCCCGAAAGGCAGTTGTCTCCTGGAAAGAATGAAACTGCTGATGAGAGACGGGGCAGAGAGGAAGGAGCAGGGTCTGGGGGTGGCCAGTGGGGCTTGTCCCTCCAAGTTGCCTGGAGGACAGTGATGCAGCATGGACGGTGAGCACCGGCCTGCGAGCCAGAGGCCTGGGTTCTTGTTCTTGTGCGGCCCGTCCCTTCCCCACCTGCCGAGGAGTTAGCTGCCATGACTTCTAAATATCCCTGCAGACCCTGAAATTCTCTGACCTCTGCCATCATCATCTGCCATGAGAGGTACTTCAGGTTGGTGCATGAGGACCACTCAGATGACACTTTTTTTTTTTTTAATCTCTTCTCTTGGCCCCAGATGGAATTGCATGGAATTCCATGGTTGTTGCAAAGCATTTCTCTGATCTGGCTTCAGTGGTTATTTCTGAAGCCATGTTCCACCCTGGGAAACCTTCCCCATTTTCTCCCCTCTGCTCCACCTCCTACCCCTGTCTCTTCCTTTCCATTCTCGTTGGTTTTGCCCAAGGAAATCTGCAATCATCCCATCTGCCCTTGTCTGCCCCTGAGAAATACCTTTCTACGCTGCCCGTGACAACCCAGGTTGGAAGCAACCAGAGTGTGAATTTGTTTCACGACATGTAACTTTGGTAACGTGCCTGTGTGTGTGTGTGTGCGCGCGTGTGCATGGCACAAAGACTTACACGGGAGGCACTGTAACATGGAGGTTAGGATCTGGATAAGGTTTTGGCATCACACACACCTAGATTTAAATCCTGCCTCTGCCGGGGCACCTGGGTGGCTCAGTTGGTTAAGAGACCAACTCTTGATTTTAGCTCAGGTCATGATCTCAGGGTTGTGAGATGGAGCCCCACAGAGGGCTCTGCACACAGCGGGGAGTCTGCTTAAGATTCTCTCTCTCCCTTTCCCTCTGCCCCTCTCCCCGCCTCAAATAAATAAATCTTTAAAAAAAAAATTAAATCCTGCCTCTGACACTTATTAGCTATGTGATCTTGGGCAAACTGCCTACCCTTTTGGAGCTTCAGTTTACTTATCTGCAATTTGACAATAATATGTACCCTAAGTGTTTGCTGGGGGCCACTCCCTTCTCAGATGACAACACTTGTTTCAGAGAGAATCAGAAAGTTCCATAGTGTCTTGGGCATGCCTTGTGGATGGTAGCACTTCTTTCTACTGCTGCTGCCTCTTTGTGGGGCACCCTCCTGTACACCCAAAGATACCTGGAATTCGGAGCCAAAGTTCCCTCGATAGGCCACGGCATCCAGGAAGCAAGTGAGCGGAAGAGGCCCCTCTTTTCCTGACCCACTGGCCCATCAGCCTTCATCAATCACATGTCCGGCACATGCAGAGTTCTTTCCTGACAGTTTAGGGTGACTTCAGAGAGTAGGAGCAGAACCTAGAGCACTAGTGTTTGGGGGCTTTTTCTTGAATCCACAAGGAAAGACTTTTCAGTCTTCCGTGTGGCGGGCCCGCTTGGATGCCACCCCCACTCCTAAGACTTTGGACCTCAAGTGCAGAAACACACCGTCCTCTTTGGTCTGAGCAAGGCCCTGCTCTCGTGTTAGTTATTCATTCCCGTACCCCCCTGCACCCCTCCCATTCTCCTGCCCCTGTAGGCAATTGTGGATTTACTCTGCATCTTCTTTTGCCTAATTTCCTGTGATCTGTGTTTATTTTACATAAATGGTTCCATGTCATATTGTGCATTCTTTTGCTCGCTTCTTCCCCGCCTCCCCCGCACCGCCCAGAACTATGCCTGTAAGGGCCCTTTGTGTTACTGGGCTCACTTCTAGCTGGCTTTCTTCCTCCACTTACCCCGCAATGGATTCTGGGTGACCTTCAACTTCCCCACCACAGATAGCAATGCTGCAAAGAGCTTCCTCTAACATCAGCACCTCCTCCCTCTCCTGACCTGATTCGCCTACTTACAGATTGGTCGGCACAAAATCTAATCTTGGGGTCCAACAACTCATAGAAAGCGCTCTCTGCCTACATCCTTCTTGAATCGTGAAGACCCTGGGCAGAGAATTGATGTTTGCGCCACCTTATCTCATAGGGCCCTTGGGGAGGGGGCTCTAGACCCGTGGTCCTCAACAACAGGGGCTCTTACGTGAGGGCCATATCAGGCCTCGCGCTTCCTTCTATTGGTTGACCATTTCAAGGAAGCCCATCTTCCAAAGGCAAACAATTTTTCCCCCTCAGAAACATATTATTTCTTCATCCGCAACACATTTACTCTGCCCTTGGGGTCATCTTGAGGAGATTTTGGTTTCTTCTGAGGGGAGAGGAGGCTTGGGTAGGCACAGGTAAGTGTTGCTGGCATCTCAGAAGAGCTGCATTTGACTTTCATGGCTGCTCTGGGCTTTTATGGGGAAGGGCATTGGCCTCAATTAAATTCTTTCATCAGTAATTCCATTCTAATAAGAAAGGCTCAGTGGTTTGCCAGTTCCTCCCAAAGCTTTATCAGGATTAAATATTGTTTACTGAATGATATCTGTTATTATTCAGCAAACTTTCATGGATTTCCAGACTTTTTTTTTTTTTTTTAATGCTTCTTGTCCTTCTTCTTCAGTCTGGCTACTTCCTTGGTCAAACTGTCTCTTCTTGGGGGTTCAGAGGTGCTGCACAAGACTCAAGGAGCACCGCACAGGGAGCCTTGACCCTGGCCATGCCTCTGTATCCCTCGGCTAGTGGCTTGTGTGGCCCGGATCTACTGGCTCCTGAATGTCTTGGATTTTACAAAGTGTTCAGTATTCCTTGGCACTTCCAAGAGGTAGCACCTTTTCTCTCCTTATATCAGCTGTGACTCCCAGCCTATGACCATAGCCCTGTGATCCCCTCTGTCATGTCCTCCTGCCTCTCTAGCCCCAGCCCCAGCCTCTCCATCTCTCCCCTCTGCCTCCTGCTCATTCTTATTTACTTTCCTCAAGGAATTCCCATCCCCTTCTGGCCTCCCTCGACTGTTCAGGCATGAGGGGTGTGTCCCGCCTTTCCCAGCCCTCTGTGCAGTCCCACATTCCCCCCAGGGGTTCTTGTTAGGTAAGTGGAAGCTGCATGTGCTTTGAAGGCACTTATCTTGCCCTAGATTCACCCCAGATTCTTGAGGCTCCTCTTCATTAGGAGTCATCTGGGCTCTGCTGGACCCCTCACTGTCATGCCAGAGTCTTGGGCTGCCCCAAGATCCTCTACAGCTTCCCCAGACCTGTTTCTCAGGCGAGGGGAAGACAGGGACCTAGACATCTCCTCTATGGCAGACTGATGGGCCTCTTGACCTTTGGCCAGTCAAAGTAAAGTAAAGCCCACAGGGGTTTACTGTCTTCGAAGAGCTTCGGGCTAATATCTCTGCTGCAGACTTATTCATTCACCCTTTCATGCATCACTCATTCATCAAACCTGTGGACAACCACAGAGATGGATACACTGCAGAGACCTGGCCTTCCAGAGCTCACAGAGGGCACACAACGATGATAAAAATGGATAGTGACATGCAGACAGGTCCCATCCCCTGCTACCACATTCAGTGCTTTCTCCTGAAGAGTGGGGACCAGGAGGCAGGTTGGGGTTAGGGGAGGGTTTGACTAAAGCTCTTTACCTAAGCTATAGCACTCAATTGCAGGGTTGCTCACAAGCACACTCGTTTCCCTAGACACCGTGGCGTATGGAGCAGAGCACAGAAATCAATAGGAGGAAAAAGCAGAGGACTGTGCCATGATAAATAGGCACGCTCATCAACTTTCTCTTCTGTTGGAGCTTTCTCCCTTCCGTGCCACCTTGCCTTCCTTTTCTCTCAAGAACCCATCCTGCTGCAATTCACAGGGGAGGGTAGGAGGCTGGAAGACAACCCTGAGGGGACATATCTTAGTACAAGCCAAGCAGGGAGATGTCCCATGTTCTTCATAGATGTCCCCTATGTTCTTAACATAGACTGAAGTACTCTTTCAAGCTTGGTGTTAGCTTGGAACCACATCCCTTTGCTAGATATCAATATTTAAAAGGGTTCTAAAGACCCCAAAGTTTCTGGTGTCATTGGTAGTTTTAACACTAGACCATATATATTTTTATGAAGCTTTCTCCTCAGAGATGAGGAGAAAAAGTGGGTTTTTTTTCAATGACTGATCTAAGCTTTCTCCTGAAGTCCTGTCCCTGTTGGGGAAAGGACATAGAGTTAATGGTGACTTGCCAATCAACAGTTCGTGTCTATTCCAGTTTTGAGAGACCCATTGGGGTGAAAGCTTTGAAGTTCTGACTCCCTTGCCCTTCCACCATCCCACCCCGGGATGGTGGCAGGGTGTATGGGGAATGGCCTGAGAGCTCTTACTTGTCATATGCTAGCCACTGGGTCCTTGTGGGCTCCTATGGCCAGCCAGGTGTCTGACAAGTGTCTGGTTTCCACAGGAGAACTTGTGGTTCAGTCAGGGCCTGGGGTGCCTCCCTTGCTGGCCCTCAGCCTCTGAGTCTCAGCCTCTTCCACCATCAACCCTAAAGCCGCCGATGTGGACTCACTCCAACCCTTACCACGGAGTCCCCTGTCAGGCCCGCTGGCTTGTACCTCAGCTATCATCTCAATTTCCCCAGGGGACATAAGGGAACTTATGAGCTCTTCCACAGCACATGAACCTTGAATTTGGTCCGGGAGCCATATCTTGCTCTTAATGTGGCTACCTCCTGTTAGCAATGGGGGGCGGCAAGCTGACTTCCTTACAGAGTGCCACCATGGAGGAGAAAGTTCATAAAAAAAAACCAAAAAACCAAAAACCAAACCTTTGCTTTTGGCTTTCCCCAAAAGCTATCTAGCATCCCCACCCTCCTGGATTTCAAACTTGGGATGTAAAGTAAACTCTGAACTTCCAACTTGATTATTTCCTTCCCCAATTTTAATCTCTTTTCCTTCTCCCACTGCCCACTGGAGTGGGAGGGAAAGGAGCTCCACCTCTTCTCGTATTACACCCTCCATCTTCCATAGGGCAGCAGCCCTCGCAGCCAGGCCATCATGCAGAAAATTGGGGTCTGCTCTACACTAAGGAAGGAATTAATGATCTGAGGTCCCGGCTTGGCTTCTGACGTGGGAGCGGCCAGGCAACCAGGAACTAAGAACAAAAACGCAGTGCTTTACCATCCCCTAACTATCTCCATTCCATTTTGTATTTATGTATGACCCCTGGTCTTTCTCTAGATTAGCACTGTTGCTTAGGCAGATATTATATATATTTTTAATTTCGACTACATGAAACTCACCGTGTTGAGGGAGGAGGAGACAAATGACCAGACGTGGTTTCCGGCCACATTGAACTGATGTTCTAGGAATGGTGATAAATGTAAATCAGCAACTAACCTGCAGCAGGAGGTTGTTAGCCCTTGAGAGGTGCAGCGCAATGGCTACAGCAAGGGGCTTTTGTGGAGGACTTGGTGTGCTTTGGATGAGATGCCAGGGGAGAGAGGGTTGAGCCACATTTGACGAAGATTTCAAGCCTGGCTTCGGGAGTGTGGAGGTTTTTGCGGAGGATCTGGTTCCCTCCACTATCTTCTGCTCCCGGACTTGTGGTTCTAATCGCTCACCACACACTGGGGCCCGGGTCCGGGTGTTTGGGGTAGGTCAGCGCGCCTCATGGGAGCCACATGGAGTCGCGCTCTCTGTGCCTGAGCTGCTCATCATGAGAAACTAAGTCCAGAGCAAAACTGACTCTTTCAGAATTTGCCCCAAGGGGAGAAAATGGCCTTAAAGGTGGAGGTAACCCATGGAATGCCTCCAGAAGTTACCTCTCCTTTCCCCCCAGATCGTGAAGAGCCAGCAGGGTTCCACAGCAAGTTGGACCCAGGAAGGTGGACGATTCACTCTGTAGGCGCTGGTGGTGAGGCTGGGAGGTCCCAGGCAGTTGGGGGTGCATTCATGCAACAAATATTTACCGAGTGCCTACTGTATACTAGGCTTTGTTCTAGACATTGAGAACACAGTGGTGAGAGGGAAATAGAAAAGGGCTCTGCTCTCCCTACATTCTAACAGAGAATGTAAACATTAAATAAGTAAAAAAACCCAAACTATGAACAAGAACTATAAAAGTCTCAGAGAGTGGGAAGTGCTACACAAAAACTTAAAGACAGTGAGGTTAGGGCTAAAGAGAAGGGTCTCCTCTTTGGAGGAGCTGGTCAGAGAAGTTCAGCAACATATGTAATAGTTCTTGCGGACCTCTGAATTGAGCATAAATGACCCTATAATTATTATTGGAGTAAATTATGTTAATCGTCTCCACATGCCCTGGAGCATTTATATGTATTATTCTTGACATCCATAGTTTAACTATTTAGCATTAATTCAATAACAGGCCAAATTTACCTTGTTTTCTTCTAAGCTTCTGTTAGATTGGATTAATATAGTTCTATCTACTTCTAGTTGAAGTGGATGCAGTTAAAGAAGTTGCTTCTTTGGCTCAAACTGCAAATAAGTCTGATAGCCTTGCCCAGAAAGCAGTTGCCATGAAGAAAAAAAAATGGGGGAAGCCGTCAATCCTTTGAAGAATGAATCAGAGGAGAGGACATGGAAGTGTTGGAGATGGGGAATATGGACCATAAGTTGTGAGCAATCTTCTCATTTAGAGTGGATGGGAACATTACACCTCCTTTCAAATTGGTCATTTAACAGAGCCAATAATCAGCCATGGGTCATTTTCATCTAAAGTAACCTCTTGTTTTCTCTGAAAGGATCCTCTTAAGAAAGCACAAAACTCAGGCACTAAGACGGTCTAACAATAACACCCTACAACAGTATCAGCTGCTGCGACCTAAGGGTTCTGACTTCAGAGAAAGAGAAGAAGCGAGGGCAGGGAAAGCTCAGCTCATGCCAGTGTGGAGGCTGGCCTGGCACCGGGTGGGCAGAGGCAGCCATCTCCTCTCCCAGGGAGGACCGCTCATTCACTCTGCTCCGTGATTTAAAGTGCTATTGATTTGTCTGTGACATTCAAGTATTTCTGAAGATTAGGATTTCAAATATTCAATTTCAGAGCGTTTTGCCCCAAATGACCAAATCTAATGGAGATGAGAATGATATATAGAAATGAGAGGAGACATGAGCAGTATGCCTTAAATCTCATTATCCTTTTGATAGACCCCTTAGCTTTCTGTTCAACATTCCGCTTAATTTTCTTTTTCTCTATGGTGAGATCAATAATCTTAAGTATTATTTCTCAAAGTTTCCATTACCAGTAGGAGTCTCAATAAGCAAATAGCTACCACATGCTTAATCGCTTAAACTCACAATACCAGATGGGAGGGATCTAATTCTTCCTTTTTGTTCTGTGAGAGGGAAAATTCACTATGACTTCAGAGTGGGAAATCTAGGTCAGGATTTGTAAAATCCATCTTCTAGTAGGAGGAGACATTTGTATTTTGGTTTCTCAGGGGACTAGAGCCCTCCATGCCAAGCAGAAGGAGGAGAGCTAGATATGTGGGAGAGAGAGGAGTGCATGTCGGTCCAAGGAAGCCGCCTTCTTTATGCCATTTGGGTCAGTCAGTAATAGGAACCACCCCTGCTGAGCTGAGGCTCAAAGTGCCAGAGTTGGCACATTGGAAATGTAGGTGGTTACACACAGACATACCTTGGAGATATTGCGGGTTCCATTCCAGACCACAGCAATGAAGCAAATATCAACAATAAAGCAAGTCAGATGTAATTTTTTGGTTTCCCGGTGCATGTAAAAGTTGTGTTTACATTACCCTGTAGTCTATTAAGTGTGCAATAGCATTATGTCTAAAAAATTTACCCAATGTAAATACCTTAATTAAAGATACTTTCATGGCTCAAAAATGCTATTATCTGAGCTTTCAGCGAGTCACAGTCACTGAGCACAGATGACCATGATAAATATAATAATAATGAAAAAGTTTGAAATATTGCAAGAATTACCAAAATGTGACACAGAGACACAAAGTGGGCAAATACTGTTGGAAATGTGGTGCCAATAGACTTGCTCCATACACGCTTGCCTCAAACCTTCAATTTGTAAAAAACAAAAATACCAAAAAAACCCCACAGCATCTGTGAAGCGCAATAAAGCTAAGAGCAATAAAACGAAGGTATGCCCATATATGGGAGCAGGCATGCAAACCCTCTCCGGAGAACCTGCCCATCTCCCCTTCTCAGACAATCTACTCCCTGTTAAGACCTCCCATTACCCTCTCCCTTACCTTCTGCCACAGCTGATTTGACCTCGTGTAGACATGTGACCCAGCCGGACCAATCAGATGCTCTCTCTGGGGAATGTGGAATTGGGTCTCAGAAACTTTGTAAGTTTCTGCCTGACACTTGAACTGGCGAGAATATGAAGGTGGGATTGGGGCACCCATGTTTGGATGTGGTCCAGTAAGCAGAGAAAGATAATTATGAAAGCAAACACTTGCAAAGTGCCAGACACTCTTCAAAGAACTTTATGTATATTGATTCATTTAATCTCACAACAATCCTATGAGGTAAGTACACAATTACCTTCACTTTATAAATGAGGAAACTGAAGAAGCTTAAGGAACTTGCCCAAGGTTATGAGCAATTAAATCGTGTGGCTAATATTTGAATCGAGGCATTTTGACTCTAGATATTGTCCTTAGTCATATGCTGAACTGCTTTCTGAAGCAATGGAGGGAATAAGAGAGAAAGAGAGAGAGGACTGAGGCATGTTCCTTATAGTCAGTTATAAGAGACAATATGGCTCTAGAAAGAAAGATCTGGAGAGACAAACCAGCCTAATTGTCATCAGTTTTGCAGTTTTGGGCCTCAACCCTTATGAAACCTGGCCACACTTCCTGCCTTTGAGTTCCGTCAGATCCCTCTATTTCTAATCAATTTTCTTTTTTGCTTAAGCCAGCTTGAATGGGTTCTGTTCATTGCAAACAAATGATCTCTGACTCAATAAAATGGAATAGGAGGGAACATTTTCCAGCAGGGGGTCTGAGATTAGATAAAATTGTGTTATGTTAATCAGCTAGAGAAGAATGTGAGAGATGTTTTAATTTTGTTCTTTCTGAAATTCACAGAGTATACTAAGCAGGGATGATATAATTGCTTTAATAACCAAGATTAAATATCATACAAAAGCATGGTTTAGAAAAAGGAATGAAATCTCTGCCTGATAACTGGAGCCTAATACAATCATAGCTTCACTTCCACCTGAATAGGAATTGGACCTAAATTATAGGGATAGCTTTTTAGAATGACAGTAAACCAAGGACTGATCAGTATAAGGTATAAATAGAGGATATAGATGATGCATTTTTTTTTAAAGATTTTATTTATTTATTTATTTGACAGAGAGAGAGAGAGCAAGAGAGGAAACATAAGCAGGGGGAGTATGAGGGGGAGAAACAGGCTTCCCACTGAGCAGGGAGCCCGATGCGGGGCTCGATCCCAGGACCCTGGGATCATGACCTGAGCCGAAGGCAGATGCTTAATGACTGAGCCACCCAGGAGCCTCAGATGATGCATTCTTAATTAGTCATAATTTTTGTTTCTTATTTACTGTGTTTTTAATTATTGCATGAATTCCCCATGGTGCATTACAAATCATCCCCCAAGACTCAGTGGCTTAAACAAACATCACTTTATTCTCTTTCATGGTTTCTCTGGGTCAGGAATTCAGACAGGACAAAGCAGAGATGGTTTGTCTTTGCTCTGCAATGTCTAGGACCTCAGTTGGGAAGACATGAAGTCTGGCTGTGACTGGGGGCTCTAATCATCTGATTTGTGAAGTGTATCTGCTTTTGTTGCTGATTATTGGCTGAGACCTCACCCAGGCTGTCATCCAAAACACCGACATGTGACTTTTCCATGTGGTTTTTCCATATGACCTAGTTGGTCTTCCTTACAGCATGGCTGCTAGGTACCAAGCGTGAAGATCCTCAGAGGGGATCAGGTAGAAGCTGCATCATAGTTTATGATCTGTCCTTAGAAGTCATATAGCATCTCTTCTTCTATAGAACAAACCTGCCCAGTTTAAGAGGTGGGAACATAGATCCCACTATTAAAGGGAGAAATGTCAAAGTCACACAATAAGATTAAATTGGATGGGAGATGTAGTTGCAGATGTTTTTTGGAAAACTAGCACAGAAAATACAATGACAAATGTTGGCTTTTTATTTTATTTTATTTTTAAGATTTTATTTATTTATTTGACAGAGAGAGAGAGACAGCAAGAGCAGGAACACAAACAGGGGAAGTGGGAGAGGGAGAAGCAGGCTCCCCCCGAGCAGGGAGCCTGATGCGGGGCTTGATCCCAGGACCCCGGAATCATGACCTGAGCCGAAGGCAGACACCCAATGACTGAGCCACCCAGGCACCCAAATGTTGGCTTTTTAAAATAGACATTCTGTGGAAGTCTATAATTCCATAGTTTTTTTAAAAAAGCAGAGCATTTAGTAAATTCTTTTGTGGTCTGATTGAGAATTTCATCACTTGAATGAAACAGTTCACAGCAAGGGGAACCGATATTCCAGACTTGATTCTGCCAGCAAAGGACCATTACTGATGTGAAACTCATGACAGTTTGGGAGACAGTGCCCATTCCACTAAAGCAGGACAAGTCAGATGTACATCTTCAGACTTTCAACACAGATGATCTCATGGTGAGAACCTCTGAAAGGGAGGATGGCTAAAAAAGGATGGCTCTAAAAATAAAATTCTGAACCTAAAATTGTGAATGAGCCTAATGAGGAAGGAAAAGAACAGATATCTAAAGAAAACAGCATTTCTGCTGATGAGCTCCGTTTTAAGAGGACACATACAGATGGAAGGATGTATGTCACAAATTTTTCAGGTTGTCAGAGGAAGACCAAGGTTTCAAGGGTTGGGAGAAACTAGAGATCAATAGCCAGGAAGATTCTTCTGATTATAAACAGAAGAACAGGGAAAGAACAACCCATTCCCAAGCTCATCAGATAGTGTGTTAAATAACTAGAGTTAAGAAGGAAAACCTTCACAAAAAAAATACAATTTTGTAAAATTTCCTACAATCAACAGAAAGGAAGCAGAATGTCTTCACTCCTATTTTGCTTTCTTCTTGACCGTCGCAGACTTTCGAATTTAGGAAGACCGTATGTCCCAGGCTGTTTAGGAGAAACCCAATTTGTACCTGTGGTGCACGTGTAAATATTAATAATGTCCCATATCGTTCTCAGAAGTCCCAGTGGGAACATTGGACAAAATAGGAGAGAGACAGCTGCATAATTTGCTGGACCTGGTGAAAAAGTAAAATGTGGAGGCCCTTGTTCAGAAAGTAAGAAAAAAATGCTGTTAAAGGTATTAAAACATAAAGCTTTTTCCTTTTTTCCATAGTCTCTCTTGACTTGTCATGTTTTCTATGTGTTATTTTATGTTGTTTTAAGTAAAGAATAAATAAAATTTTGAATTATTAACATGACTTTTACCTTTCATCTTTATATTGTGTAATGCCAGTTTTAAATGCATTTTAAGAGCATTTTTTTTTTTTTAAGAGAGAGTGTGCAAGAGAGAGCATGCTGGGGGGTGGGGGAGGGGCAGAGGGCAAGGTAGAGAGAGAATCTTAAGCAGGCTCCATGCAGCCCAATCTCACGGCACTGAGATCATAACCTGAGCCCAAATCAAGAGTGAGATGCTTAACTGACTGAGCCACCCAGGTGCCCCTAATTGCAGTATGAGAGCATTTAAGTGGCATGTGGAATCATCAAAATTACACAATTCCTATTTTGTAGTTCACACATGTATATGTATTCTATTCTTATCAAAACAATGGAAATGCGGCAAAACACAACTGAACTATTTTTATTTAACTTTTTGACATGTGCACATTCTATCAATACTCACCTTTGGCTTATTGAGGAGAAAGAAAGGACCAAAAGGAAAAGGAACTATAAGCTGTCCTATCTTTCTTCTTCCATCTGTATCATAATTTGCTGTGTAATTTGGCTAATACAGGGAAGTAACATGAGTATGAAAGGGTATGATAGAGTTCCTTGGTCATTTGTGTTTTTTAAAATACCATTGCTGGGGTCCCTGGGTGGCTCGGATGGTTAAGCGTCCGACTCTTGATTTTGGCTCAGGTCGTGATCTCAGGGTCGGGAGATTGAGTCCCGAGTCAGCTCCGAGTTCAGTGGGCAGTCTGCCTGAGGATTCTTTCTCTCCCTCTCCCTCTCCCTCTGTCCCTCCCCCCACTTGTGCACTCACGCTCTCACTCTCTCTCTCAAATAAATTAATAAAATCTTTTTAAAAAAATACCATTGCCTTCTTCTGTGCCCAGAGCAAGTCTGGTTCAAAGGGAGAACGTAACTTCTCAGATCTGTTGTTACCCCACACACTCAGTCATGGGTGTTATACACTTTGTACTCACCTGAGTCTGGCTGAGCTCCATGCATTATGGGTCCGCTGGAATTCTGTTCTCAGGGCCTCAGGAACACTATTTGTAAAGGGAGGGATGAGGAACCGTGATGGACACACATATTAGGCATATCTCCTTTGTGTGCATCCTCCACCGTCTCATCAGACTTCACTTCCAAAACACAAGTTCAAAGATAAAATCAAGAATTTCAAGACAGTGATAAGGAGATTTACGGTCATGTGCCCATGAAGCCAGTTCTGAGTGAGATAAGGATTGTGTGTGTTTTCATGAACTTAAGTGGAGAGCTTGTGAAAGCACAGACTGTTGGGTACCACCCCAAGTTTCGGATTCAGTAGGCCTGGGCTGGAGCTCAAGAATCTGCATTCCTAACAAATCCCCAGGTGATGCTGATGCTGCTGGTCCCGGGACTGCACTTGGGGCCCCACGAGTGAAGAGCAGTGCGTCTCACCCTTGATCGTGCAGACACATCACCAGGGTATTTGTTAAAATGCAGACTCTGATGAAGCAGTTCTGGGGGCAGGGGTGGGGTGGGGGAGGCTGACACTGCTGATTCGCCACCACACTTTGAGTAGCCAGGGTCTAGAGCCGACAATGAGTACCATAGGAGGAAGAGGGGGTGGGACTTGAGCTGGACTTCAAAGCCCAGGTAGGAGTTGCTTACGTGACAAAGAGGACAGAATGCATCCCAGGCAGGGCAAAGGAGAATGTGGAAAGAGAGGAAGCCACAGAGCACAGGGAGATAGATTTGGCTGATGCAGGGGCTCTTGCTGGGGAACAGGAAACTGAGAGCAGAGAGACTGGTAGGGCCAGAATGCAGGGCGTCCTCAGGTGGGTTGAAGGTCTCCCTGGAAGTGGCAATTTTGGAGAGTCTGCCTGGGATACAGATCTCCCAAAACAGTTCTCCATATCCATTCTCATTAAACCCTGATCTGATAAGGAGCCAAACTAGCCGTGCCTGAGGGACCAAACACTCCCGGAGTTTAATTTCCTTTGAGGGGCATGTTGTGCTGAGCTCTACGGCAAGGAGAGGGAGCAGTGAAGCTAGAGGCAGGAGACCTGGCTTCAGGATCTGCCTTGGGTAAGAGACTCTAGGTGCAGCCCGCTCCTCTGTAGGATCCCTCTATACGGCAGGGGGTCTCAGATGACCTTTCAAGTCTCTTTAAACAAAATTATCTCCATGACATTGGGAACCTGGGTTTCCACCCCTGTCAACACCCTTGTCAGGAGGGTCGGCCCTACCAAACCCTGGTGTGCTGGGTCAAGGCTGAATAGGAGCGTGGGAAGTGGGCTCAGTAGTTCCCAGAGCAAGAAGAGCTTCCTGGTGCTCCTGCACCCCACTTCTTGGTGTCTTTTTACAGGAGTAGGTGCTGAGTCCCCAGGGACGGAGGCAGTTTCAGCTCTCAAAGCAACATTCCCAGGACATTTACCTTGACCACTAAGACCTAAAGCAGCTCCAGGTGTACCCAGGAAAGCGTTTTGGGGGGGGCATTGAAAACAAACTGCCAAATGAATGAGACTGTGGCCTGAATTGATTCAACACACCCTGCAGTTTCTTCCCACATCCCTCTCTGCTCCCTGATATCCCAGACTCAGGGTTTAGGGGGAGATTCCAATGCCTTTGGTGGGGACTGTTGCTTGGGTTCATCATGCGTGGGAGTGAAGTGAAGGTCATTGACCAGTAAATAAACATGATTCTCGCAACTTGTAGATATTAACTGAAACTGTACAGAAGATGAAAGAATTTCTCTTTGAAGGCTGGAAGACAGAAAATTTATCTCCTCTGCTGCAAGAACAGAGAGAAAGCACCTTAAATTATCCTGCCTCCTGTTTGACTTTGCTCTTGTCATCCAGAAAAGGCTCCAGACCTCCCCTTTACCCCCCAGAGAGGTGGGTAAACCCACTTCACTGAGGTTTTTAATTCCTGGGGTAATCCCTTCCTTCCGAGCCAGGTGGGGGGTGGGGAACCCTTTGCATCCAAATCTTTGATCTGTGTTGGAGCAAAAGAGAAAGACTTCTATAAAACTGTCAGGAACATGGGAAAGGGCCTTGAAAGGAGTGCTTGTAAATGGCCAGTTCACCTTTGATCAGTCGCCCTGGACCCTTTTTATAGCCTAGGATTATGGGTTTAAGTGCCCTTCGTGTGTCCCCACAGGAATCATGTGATTTAAGAACAATTAGATTATTCTAAACGTTTAGAGGGATTGTGCACAAAGGACTTTCATTTTCATTAAAGGAGAAAAGAAAAAAAAGAAAGAAAAAGAAAACATCAATCCAAACCATGAAGTTGATTCCTCAGTTAGTAATAAACTGGAAACCCAGTCTGTTTCTTTCCATGTAATGGGATACTCTCTGGCCTGGCCATTCCACTAAAATCTATTAATGACAGGGGTATGAGATATAATTTTATTCCCCGCTCCCCCACCCCCTAGACAAAAGAAACAAAGCATTTGTTGTCTCTCATTGTTGGATTTTTTACTTCATGCTATTAAAATGTCAGAAAAACAGAAACTTAAGAGTCTGACTTTCTCCACTTGGGTATAAACAGATATCAAGGCTGACTGCTGATTTCCAGTTAATTTAATGCATGTGGTCAAATGCCTCACAGAAAGACTAATTCATCATGGCTGCGTCTATCTGTGTGTGTTTCTATGAATCGCCTCCCACCCCAATACCACATGAAGGGGAAGAAGGTTTATAATCTGGTGTTCGTCTCCAAATCTGGCCAGCAAAAGATGAAATATAAACAGCTTCATGTCAGTGTTTAGGGAAAGTTTGTGATTTGGAAGATGGAAGAGCCTTTTCCGATGTGGGGGGAGGGTCAGTGGGAGAAGGAGAAGTAGACTCCTGCTGAGCAGGGAGCCTGATTCAGGGCTCCATCCCAGGACTCTGGGGTCATGACCTGAGCAAAAGGCAGATTCTTAACCAACTGAGCCAGCCAGGAAACCCTAAATCAGCACCTTTATTATCTGGCTCTAGGTGCCTACCTCCTTGTCCAGCGCCTATGGCCCCCACTAAGATAGAAGTGGAATTGACGATTCCATTGGCCAATGCTGAGCCATGGGTTCCACCTTTTCTGCAGTGGGTCTAGCCCTCATTATGGAATGACCTGATGCATGTCATCATCCCTGAGAGGGACAGCAAGAGTCTGGGGGACAATTAGGATGCTCTTCCCTTTGGGGAGAGAGCCAGGCAATTAAATGCTGTCATCATTCCTGCACAAGGCCCTGACATCTGCAGAGCTGGACAAGTAGAGAACAGGAGTTCTCTCCTCTTGAGAACAGGAGTATCCCTGTAAACTCAGAGCAGACCCTAAAGACTGATTGATGGGTGATGTGACCTGCAAGGGATGGGGTCCACTTCAAGGGACTTGATTAGCAGAATCCTGATTAGGGGAGTCCTCATAAAGAAAACTAGTTAAAACGTGAAATTTTCCATTTTTCAAATAATTTTATTTTCTTCCCTGTCCTTAGCAACACACACATTCATCTCATGATTATCAACAAGCACCAGAGATTTTTTTTTTCTTGTCTCTGACCAACAGAGCATAGTTTCCTATGGTGCCAATGACAAGGAAATTTGTGATTTCTATATACTTACACATGTATTTAAATATTCAATGCCTGGGTCTTTATGACCTCAGAAACCTCAGGCAGCTGGAGACCAGTCAGTCTAAGTATTCACATACTCATTTGCTCATCCAACAAATAAAATGCTGAGGTCTTGCATGTGCCAGGAACCACCCAGGGCATACAGAGGCGAATAAGACAGACAATTGTTTGATGACGCAGAGATAAGCCCTGGATGAGTTCATCCAACTTCTCCCATTCTTGCTGCTGCTTTGGCTCTTTACAGAGCCTCCTTCTGTGTCCTCAGTCCTGCCGAAGCCACCACAGGCTGTCAGCTGTGTGTCGTGTGCACACGGTGTGGGCCGCTTGGAAATGGGGCACATTCCCAATCAGTCTCATGGCGATGGCATCTATGTGCATCTTGTAGTTTTACGTTCTTTCTGCTGGAGGTTACTGGTTATCTTAAGCCTGTGGCTGGGAGAACAGATTCCAGAACAAGGCTCTTAGTGATAGACAGTGAAGAGGCCAGAGGGCCCAGTCCTGTGGGGAAGACAAGGGTAGCTTTCCAAGCTAAGAAAAGGACCTACTTTTTAGAGGCTATTATTTCTGTCGTGTCCAGACTCCCCTGGGCTTAATAGAAGTAGGACCTGGGGCCCTATTTGGTCTGCCAGAGGAGAAGGCGTTTTGCCAAAAATCTGGGAAGCGAATTCCCTTAGGATGGAATGGAATGGGTGGGGGCAGGCTTCCCAAGTGCAGGAGGCAAAGCTGAGCCAGGGAGGGAGCAGCTGAACCAGGGAGGGAGCAGCTGAACCAGGGAGACAGAAGCAAAGGCCTCTCAACCGAATGGTCCCTCAAGTCTCGTGGTCCAAATGGTCCAAATGGACCAGCTTCTTAGGTTCTCACCAGGGAAGGCTCTCCCCATTGGCAGGTTCTTAGTCATGGTGGCTTGGAAACTTGGATCCTCACCTGGGGATCATTTTGCAACTTTCTACCCTTAGCGATTCCTCAGGTCTGTACCCTCATTGGCAGCTGTCTGAGTGCCAGCCCTGGGAGGAGGTGGGAACCCAAAGGGATCCCACTGACCCTCATCCTTGTCCATGGAAGACCAAACACGCCAATCCCCCCTTACTAGGTAAATCCAAGAGAAAAACTCTATCATGACAGGATTTGCAACACAGACTAGTAATCTTTATGATTTATGCATTCCATTTTTATTGCAATAGGGTCAAAAAATACTTGCCGAGCACCTGCCTGTTCAGTTCTTCCTCCTCTCTGTCCCTGCTCCTTTTCCTCAGCCCTCCACTTCCAAGTGAAGTCTTCCTCAACTCCCTTCAAATCCTCACACTGTCAGACCTAGCGCTTCCCTGTCACGGCCCCTGTGGCATTGGACCCTTGGAAATGCATTCATTGATGCGCTCCTTCGCCACACTCTTCTTCGGTCCCTGTGGCTGAAAGCCCTGACTTGTTTCTCTTTCACCTCTCTCAGTGCCTAGCGCTACGCTCAGCACAGAGCAAGGGGTGCCACTAAACATTTGCGGGACAAGTGAATGATGTGGCTGAGATGGATACTGGTGACTGGGGCAGACGCTGCCGACAGCCGGTTCGGCGTAGGCATGCCAGGCCCTCACTTTGTGCCAGGCGCGGTGCTGAAAGGACATCCCTGCTGCTCAGTCACCTTCCTCCCAGCCAGGAAGCCTTTCATGCCCCTAGGGCTTGCCCCTGGTAGGGTATGGGTCCCCTGCATTCGCAGGGCCTTGATGAACACAGAACGAATGCTCCTTCCGATGGCATACTCATCAGTTTCCATTCAAATTGTTCTCTCCCGCAAATTAAATTGTCTTTTCTTCCCCTGGGGGTATAATAATCCCTGCGACAGATTGTTTCCTGTTCTATAAAATGACTCCCTTCCCCTTGCCACATCCCTGCCGTGGCATTACCTTCTTGCAGTGATTTCTCCAGTCCTCTCTTGGGCTCCTTCTTCCTTTTCAAATAAGCCTCTCTGTCCCTCAGCCTGAGCACAGCTCCCCCAGCTGACCCTGGAAATCCTTGGCAGGCTCAGGTCAGCATCCCTTGGCTTCATGTACAGATGATAGAAGAGGATGGTGGTGGCATGCCTGGGTGGCTCAGTCGGTTGGATGTCCGACTCCTGATTTCAGCTCAGGTCAGGATCTCAAGGTCGTGAGATGGAGCCCTGCATCAGACTCCACACTCAATGGGCAGTCTGCTTGAGATTCTTTCCTTCTGCCTCTCCGCCCCCCCCACCCCCTTGCTCGCTCTCTCTCAAATAAATAAACAAATAAACCTTGAAAAGAGGAGGGTCAACTCTGTCTCCTCATGTGCAATCCTCTCCCTGCCACATCCCCAAGCCCTCCACTCCAGGATTGTTTAACCTGGGCAGTTTCTTCATCTAATTTCCCAGCAAACTTGGACAATTAAAGATTTGGTCAGAGAGTGGGGAGGTCTACCTGCTGAGCCAGGGGAATTCACTTAGGTCTGAACGTCTTAGCCTAGGAGGAGCTCCCTGCCCTGCCCAGAAGCCCCTCTCACTGGCCTGCTGGTATCTAGAAGGGCACCAGGCACTCATGGTTGGCCAGCAAAGGGAAACAGTGCTGCAGTGGGGTGGGCTGGGTGGGGACGTGTGGGACAAGGTCAAGGGAGGAGAGGCAGGAACCAGGGCAGGGTTCAAAGGAACTGGGCCACCAGCTGCACTGTGGGTCACCTCTGCAAAGCCAGAGGCACAGAGGCACAGGGGGCTCCTACTCAGGGCTAATATTGAAGGACGTATGTTCTGGAAGGGACTGAGATGATAGCACAGGCATGATTGTGTGCATGCGCACACACACACACATAGCAACAAACACTCTGAATTTACCCCAGGCTTGAAACCCAGATGGGACTGAGGGATTGCGGTGGGGTGCCCTGTAGTCCACTCAATCACTATAGGGGGCCAGCAGGGCCGCTGGTTACATTAGGAAGGAATCAGGTTATCAGGCTGACTGGGTGCCGGAGAGCAATCTGCACCCCCAGATTCACCGTCTGTCTGCACTGAGAGAGGACTCAGCCACAGGGGCTCACCCTCCTCTGGCTGCAGATTGGTTCCAGCCAATGAGGAGCCTCAACAGTTAGAGGGGGAGGAGGGAGCTGTCGGGGATTTATCCTCCTGGCTCCATCCCTGTGACATGGCCTTAGTCATGTTCCCTTCCTTTCAGTGCATCCCAGCTCTGCACACTCTCTCTTTCCTGGTGCCGAGCACCT
Organism: Mirounga leonina; assembly: GCF_011800145.1. Classification (NCBI taxonomy): domain Eukaryota; kingdom Metazoa; phylum Chordata; class Mammalia; order Carnivora; family Phocidae; genus Mirounga; species Mirounga leonina. Next base: position 84,377,231 of record NW_023270268.1, read on the forward strand.
ATCCCTCCCCTGTGCCCGAGGGCTGAGGGCCGCAGGCCACAGGGACAGGAACCGTCTGGAGCTGTGAGCCCTGGGTTTCTGAACTGCCTTTGTAGTTCTCCCATACTCCAACCTTTCATTGGCTGGCAGTTAGCCCCTTTATAAACAAAACCTCCTTGATTTATCCTACGTGATGGTGCTGTTTGTCTCCCGTTGGGACCCCGACTGATACAGATGGAAAATTGTATTTCAGTAAGATTTCCGTTTTGTGTTCAAAAATCCTGTCGGAGCTCAGCCAGGCTGAGAGAGGTGAGGCACAGGGGGCTCCTACCCAGGGCTAATATTGATGGGAGCATGCTCTGGGAAGGATTGAGATGGTAACACAGGCATGTTTGTGCATACACACACACACACACACACACACTCGTACACACACACACAGTGGGAAAAGCTGGTTAAAGCAACAATGAGCCCAAATGAAAGTAATGGTGAAGGCTTTAATCACGGTGATAGTAGAAGCTAGAGGCAAAAACCAGAGAAGACGCTGACTCCCTCATGTTTTGTCCCCCCCAAGAGGGGTACACGGGTGGATCAGCACAGATGTGGGGTCTCCTCACGGCGGAGGGAGCCCCCAGTAAAAGGCTCGGTCAGTTTTATTGTCCCTGGGGTGGGAGGAGGGCTAGGAGGGGAAAAGGGCTGGGTTCTGAGCCACCGCGGGCAGAGTGCCTTCAAGGCTCTCCCTCCTCCCTCTGTAAGGAAGTCTCTGCAGAGGCCCAAGAAAAAGATGTCTGCTCCAGGCCTCAGACAAAGAGACCTAGGAATATAAATATGTGAGGGGTACAGCTGGCCAGGGGGCCGGAGCCCCAGAGCGCAGCTCCCTCCAGAGACAGCAGCGCACAGGCGGCCTGCCAAGGCTGGGGTGGGGAGGGCCGGCTTCCCAGTGGGGCCTGCCAGCTAAAGCCTCTCTAAGTGCCCAGGGTCAGGCCGGGGGGGGGGGCGGGGGGCGGAAAAATCACCCGGAGGTTTGTAACCAGGAGCCGGGCTCCTCAAATACAGGCACACACACAAAATGGGGGAAATACACCCAAATGTTAGCGGCGGTTTCTCTCCATCAGGACTATCCAACAGAAATGTGATGTGAGTCACATTTGTAATGGTAAGGTTTTTAGTGGCTAGAGGAAAAGAAACAGATGAAATTCATTTTAATAATACACTTTAGTTCAGCCAGTATGTTCAAAATATAATTTCAGGCATATAGGTATTTTTAAAGCTATTGATATATTTTGTATTGGTCCCCTTGGTCCAGCCTCGGACTGTCATGAAGAGGAGGTGTAGCTGTGGGAGCCGGGCCGGCCGTCAGCCGTCTCTCTGCACCCCCCGTGCTCCCTGCGCGGTCTAAGCACCACCCAGACCAAAGCCTCCCTGCCCCACATGAAAACATGCAACTCTTTCTAACCAACTCTCGATGCCTTTCAAGGAATAAGTGGAACACTAAGCTTCAGTTCCAGAGATAGAAGGAAAACTCAAAGATGCAGGCCAACTCTGATCTGTGCCAAAAGGTGAGTGTTTGCTGTTGCACTTTGGGACAGTAAAAAAAAAAAAAATCATTATTTGCAGCAGAGTGCATTGTCCCAAGCTCGTAGGAAGCACTGGCTGGGCGGTTGGCTGGTGGGCAGTCTGGCTGGTTTGGGTATAGCGGCCACGAGAAGGTAGCAGAGAACTTGGCCCTAGGGCTGGAGGCACCGTGGAAATACAAAGAACCCAGAAATGGGCATCAGGACTCCTCCCCCTCCCCCACCTTGTGACCTTGAGCGAGGCCCTTCCCAGCCTGGGACGGGTCTGTTTCTCCCCAGACTGGGGATTCGGTTAGGATCCCAAGATGATTTCTGAGACCCGTTCCAATGAGAGTCTTTTGTGATTGCCTCTGGAGGAAGCATTTACGCGCCCGGCAGCCCAAAGGTGAATTTGAGAACGACTCCCAAGTGTGAACCCTGGCCTAGCTGGGGCCAGAAGAGGCGAGAGGCTTCGGTTATCATTAGGGGCGGCGTCAGGTGGAAAAGCACTGAGGACCTGAGGAGGCAGGATTCGGTGAGAAGTGCCTGGGCCGGCAGCATTAGCTGACACAATACTGAGGATTTTTTTTTTTTTTCCACTGGAAGAGTCCTTTTTTGTCTGAGGCAATGTTTTCCACAGCACCAGGGGGCTGTGGTCATTTCCTAACAAGATTTTTCCTATTTTGTGCAGCTGTGGTCTGGCATTTGCGACACCAAGTGTTTTTAAGCTGAACCTCACCTCACTTGGGTCCTCCAGGGCCGAGGGCTGGGGGGTAAATGCAGGCCCAGTGCATTCTGGGCTGTGTCCTCTGGCCCTCCAACTGCAGCTACTCCCTTTCCCCCAGTGCCTTGGGATTATGGGGTTAGATGTATAAAATTACAAGGTGCCAGGGGTGTAAGGACCTTGAAAGGCCATTTAGCGTAATCTTATTTCATAGGAGGGGAAACCACCAAGGCCTGTCCCCTGCACTTCCTCCTTTGCAGATGTGGGGAGTGAGGTGTCATGGGGAGAGAGAGAGAGAGAGAAGGAATTTAACTTGCTGTGAATGCTTTATTTTTATTTCATTATCACCTAATACCTCTTTCTCTGTTTCTTTTTTTTTTTTTTAAGATTTTATTTATTTATTTGAGAGAGAGAGAATGAGAGAGAGCAAGCACATGAGAGGGGGGAGGGTCAGAGGGAGAAGCAGACTCCCTGCTGAGCAGGGAGCCCGATGCGGGACTCGAGCCAGGGACTCCAGGATCATGACCTGAGCGGAAGGCAGTTGCTTAACCAACTGAGCCACCCAGGCGCCCTCTTTCTCTGTTTCTTGATTACTCCATTCCTGTCCTTTGGCTTTCAGTGTTTATTAGAGGTGGTAGATGGACTACATGGACACACAGATTCATTTAATAGACATTTGCCAAGAGCCTTGCGCTGCTGAGGTTGCAGGATAAGTGAGACACTGGTTCATTGTAGCCTGGGAGATTTGCTTTCCCTGCCAACCACAGCTCAAGGCAACAAGCTCCGTTACATTCATGGAAGGCACTGCTGGGGGAGCACAGAGAGGTGGTTTGCCCTGTCCGGAGCAGGTCAGAGATTACAGAAGGAGATCCATCTTAGATTGGCAGATAGAGGTCTACTTGCATATGATAGGAACGGATATTTGCTTATTTGGTAAAGGAGTTGAATTCAGCCTGCAATGTGGGTAGGTGTTTGTATTTAATCCATGGCCATCAGGCAAAGGCCATGCGAAACAGGACCTCCCCAGGCCCCGGTCTCATAGAGTTCTGCCTCAGTCTGCAATTATGCAGCCCCTTTCTCACTTTATCTTTCTGGTGTTCGGTTTACGCCGCCGACGCAATGCTCTTGGCTTATTCACAGCCTAAAAGCCTGGGCCAAAGCCTTTCTTGTCCCACCAAAGACACAGACCGTGGGGGAGGAAGAAGAGCGGGCCAAGCCAAGGCCATGCCTGAGTGCCATTCAGGAACCACAGTGGGTGTGGGGATTCCCTTTCCACCGAGGCTGGGGCAGAGCCTGATGGGAGTGAAAGTTATTCTTCTGAATCTCTTTGAATAGAAAGTCAGTTTGAAAATGTCAAGCGCCCAGCATAGTTAGTCCTTTCTCTAGGTTGTCCTTTACTTGTAAAAGGAGCACTATTCAAGCCCTAAATGTCAGCTTCTAGCCCCTGCACAAGGGGGATCAGGTAGCCCCCTGAGTAATTGAGCCTGGACCCTCACACTGAGGCCCGGGCTCCTTGGGGGGCAGCCAGACACCCTTCCTGGAATCAGCCCCAGAGAAATGGCCCTAGGTACTGAAGGTTTGGGGGTGTTTGTCCTGTGTGAGTTTAATGCATCTCTTTCCTGAGAGCAGTCCCTAACTCTTGCCCTTAGACATGCAAAAGATGACAACTCTTTAAACCCACAATTAGACGGGGGCTTTGATTCCCAAGCTTGGGTTTCTACCTGGCAGCTGTCCCCGTATCTGGCCCACTGCTCTCAACTGCCTTTTTTTCTATGAGCTGAGCTCTCTCTTGGCTATAGTCTATTAATGGCCTTCCCCATCCCCCTGAGGCACCATATGCTTAATGACATCCTATAAAGAGGACGGATCTCCCTCAGCTGTCCTCTAACTTTTGGAATGCACCATCCCCTCCTTAGTGTTGGGAAAAAAAACAAATTAAGCTCGAGGCGGCCAGAGAGCTAATGGACCTGACTCTCCCAGAGAAGGGGGAACACAAGCTCCAACACTTTGCAGCTCCGGGAGAGAGGTGATCAGTCTCAGGCCACCTAACAAGCTCAAATTTGCCAGTTTAGTCATTGTCCTTTGCTCACCTCTCCTCTGCTACCCGAACTGTCTTCCCCACGCCACCTCCTGACACTCTGAACCAGGAATTTATCTCAGGAGCAAGACACGGTGTCTTATCATCGTAAATGACTAGCGTAATGTCTCAAAATTCCAGGTGATATAAATCTGTACCATTTGGCTTATGATGAGCTGGTATTACCAGAAACATTTCCAGTGCAGATTATTTTAAATGTGAGAATTCCTTTTTATTGTGCCCTGTCCATTAAGATCATAGACTGATTATTATTGACTATTGATGGACTCCGACTATATTCCCAACACATGAGGTTCCCACTCAAACATTTCCAAACTACTACTTTAGATGAAATACACATACAGTAATGAGTCAGGTTTAGGAGAAATGGCTTACCCTCCAAATCTTACATAACTGCACTATAATCTTGGCTTTGTTCCTATCCAGATACTGGGCTGAACACTGACAAAACAAGCCAGCCGATTCAAACTAAGATCTCATTTGACTTGTTTCCCCCTCCCAAGCCCCCACCCCCAACGCACACACTAAATTAGCACATTTCTCAGGCATCATTCCGAACAATGGTTCTCAATCCTGGCTGCAATTAGAATCATCTGGGGAGCTTTAAAAAAAAAAATCAATGCCCAGGCCCCACTCCAAATCAATTAAAATAGATTTTCTGGGGGTGGGCCTCAGGCATGGGAATTTTTATAAAGCTTCCCTGCTTATACCAATGCTGAGCCATGGATGTGAATCACTGCTTTAGACATGAGAAAATTAATGATTATAGGTTTGTTTGCATAACAAACTTAGTTTAATATTTGTATAAAACTTAACATAGTCATGCTTTCAGTCAAATAAAGCCAAGAGGAAGGCGTAGCTATCTAGTGAAAAGTAGAGATATTTGCTTCGGTGCTAACTAGAGTAGGCTACCCAGATCGTTGGAGGTCATAAAACAACAACAGAAACAAGTCTGGCCAACTAAGTTTTAGCACCCAGTTTCCTATTTAGCATGTTTCTAGTAGAGCCAGGGCTGTATGAATGTGGGAGGTCATCATGATTCACTCTTTATTCTCTCCACTGAGGAGCCTGGACGAAAGCCAATGGTCTCTGTGCGGTACTGGGGGGGTGGGGACGACGGAGATGAGGCTCAGGACACAACTTCTTCCCACTGACTACGGCATCTTCTGGAGAATTCAATGACAACCTAAAGCATCCGTTCCAGGGATGTTTTCCTAACCACCGCATCCCTCCAGCACACACACACACCCTGGGCCAATCCTGACGGCGACTCTGTGTTCTGGGCACCACCACACTCCGGAAAAGGTGTCCTGGCTGCTGCAGGTCTGTAGCTTCCCTGCTGAGACAGAGCCTGCTTTCCCGGATTTGTTCGCCAAATTCATGTGTCCCCAAATGGTCCTTCTTGCAGAGAGGTCTGATCTGCAAGCCTTACAACAGCTTCATTGCTTTAGAAGAATGGAAGAAAATGTCTGCTTCTAATTACCACATTTACAGCTCCTTTTTTTCTCTCCTATGGAAAACAGACCCGGCTCCTTTTGAAAACTTGCAATATTTCACATTTGTTTGGAGCGCAGATTTTATTTCCAGGTTTTTGGAAAGCTGAAGTCACTGACACATGGCTGCTGGGTGATATTGTTTCTGAGTGCAAACACCACTTGTTCCTAGCACAGCCAAACCTGCCTTCTCAGCCCTGCTGGTGCCCAGGAAGGGTCAGCGTGCTGTGGAACAGTCCCAGGGGCTGTGGGAGTGGTATTTTCTGTCTGCAGGGACCTCAAAGAGAAGAACTGAACAGGTATAGAGTGGTCTGTCTTAAGCCCTGTTCCTACCCCAACTCTGTCCCAGGCATCAGTTGATTCTAGTTCAGACGTCTGTTTAGCCTGGGACTGAAGAAACACCTTATGACTCTTTGGCAATAAAAATAGAGTGGCATAGATCCTGGGATATTAGGCCTCTGGTCTGCTTCTGTGTCCATTCTAAGTCTCGTCCCACTTGCCATCCCATTAATCTGTTGGACCCTTTTCTATAAAGGGCACAGAAAGAGCAAGATCTAGCCTGGGGTAATTGTCTACTGAGGTCAGGTGCTTTGGTATCCTGTTCATTATTGTGATCATGGTGGTCCCTGAGTCAAGTCTACGTCTGTGTGTCTTCATGATGATCAAGTGTCATGGGGATTGCAAGACTATTTACAATAGACACCGGAATGTTAGCATAGAAGGAACCCCTTACATTACAGAGGGAACTATGAGTCTCAGCCAAGACAAATGACTTTCTCAAGATCACACACTAGTTAAGGCCAGAGATAGGATGAGAACCCAGAAATCCTAACTCCCAAATCAGTGTTCTTTCTACCATCTTTTGCTGTCAAATTTTAATGAGAACCAGAATCCATGTATGATTTGATCAACATATTCATTTCGCAGAAGAGAAGGCTACTTGGAGGGAAAAAGCATTATTAATAGGATGTTATTTGGAGTGGATGGGAGGCTAGTCCCGGGTTCGTGCCGGAAAGAAATGGATGAAGCCAAGAGTCACAGGTAGGAAAAAGCCATGCTGAGAAAGCCACCCAGAGAGATGCTCACTCCCCACGTTGAGCCCAGGGAAGACCACAGGAGCCAGGAAATTTTCTGTAACCGTCACGGGTAGTCAAGAAAGAAGCGAGGCTCTGAGAGGAAACGAAATCCCTGAGTTGGAAGTGGAATTATTCTGAGAAAGAAGAGAGAAACTAACAGAGGGAAAAGTTAATCCCTTCTTCACTGCTCTTTGTTCCTGGACATAAGCTGAAGCAAGTAGGAGGAATTTCCAGCCCAGAACCTCCAGGGAGAAGAGTCTGGTCAGTTGATTCATTTACCCTATGGCCAGTCCAAGAGAGGAGCACTGCACTGACTTAAAGGAACACTGCCATTTTATGGGGGAAAACCCCACTGGAGAATGAAACTAGAATCATCTTTGTTCCCAGGTCAGCCCAGTGGCCACATTTGGGAGGGGGGGGGCGTTCCCTTGGTGCCAGGCATGGGGGACAGAGTCTTCAGGGCCTGCTGGCAGGATATGGCTGCTCCCTCCCAGACTCTCTGGAAAATATACCTGCAGGGAAATTTGAACTTGGCTCTTGAATAGGCTCATTTTGTCTATCAGTGTAACCTGAGCACCAGGCAACCCCCGGGTCCCTGTCTCAGGTGACTTGCCCCTTCAGCAGCTCGGGAGACTGCCACTCAGAGCCCACGCCTGGTGTCCTCCCTCTCCAATCCAAGCAAACCATGATGGGTGACTAGAAAACCGTGTCTGATGGGCTGGAGGTCAATCCCTGGGCACAGCCCTCCGCTCCACACAGGAACCAATCATATTTGATGGGCATCCTGGTAACAAAGGAAATGAGCTTGGAAGGAAATTTCTGAGAAAATGGTGAGGTTTGTATCAAATCGAGAGTGAGCTGGAGGTCACTTAGGTGAAGCCCCAAGCAGCTCCTCAGGGCCCCACACTCAGGGCAGACAGTTGCCCCCATAGCACGTGCAGGCCAACTGCCTGGGGACATCCTGCACTGAGGTTCCTTCCCTCTTCCCTACAGGCCAGGATCAGAACCAGCAGTTGCATTCCAGAGGCTGAGAGTGGAAAACCCCGTCTCTCCTTGTGTCCTCAGTTCTGGCCACTGCGCTGTGGAAAGCTCTTCTCTACCTCACCGCCCTCTCCGACATTCTCCGTTCACTCCCAGATCCTGAATGATAGCACTGCAGAGCAAGGGTGTATTATGAAAGGCGCAATTGCCCCCTCAAGGACTCTGATGGAGGACAGGCACAAAGAGAAGAGTAAGGGGTGAAATGAGGTTCCAATGTCCTCAGCAGGCAGCCAACTCCCATTGCCAGGGAGTAGCAGGAGGTATCTGTTCTCTTCCAAGCAAATCCTGAGTGGGACAGCACTGGTTGATGGCCTCAAAGCTACGAAGTTTCACCCTGAGCAATACTCAGGGCCCTCTGGGGACAATGCTGGTCAGTCAGCATGGATGTACGGCCCATCCACTCCACCTAGCTCTGGGTTGGCACCGGGACACCGTGGGGAGGAAGCCAGACAGGGCCCAACACTCATGGCATTTACATTCCTGTCAGGAACACCGACAGTGAACCGAAAATCACAGGTACAACAAGTGTGAAGGAGACAGGAGGGAAAAAAGGGGACAGGAGGGCCAGGGAAGGCCTCCCAAGGGAGTGACATCAATCTAAGATCTGGGGGATGAAAAGTCATTCGACAGGGGGCCAAAGCAATATCCTAACTTATACATGGTCTGAGGGAACAGCGAAGGGCTTTTTCATATCTTAACTTCATCTGATCTTCCCAAGAACCCCATAAGTAGGGGACTAGGGTCAGCATTTAAGTGTTACAGAAACTGAGGCTGAGAGAAAGAACTGTCTTCTCCAAGGTCACCCAGGGGCCGAGCCAGGGACTCCCAGCTCGGGTCTTGATCCTTCCAAGTCCCAGGAACAGGCACTGTGCCATGCTGCCTCCTTCTCTCTAGAGTGGGTTTTAGGGCTTCCTCCATTCATGAGATGAGTTTTCACCAAACCATGCACACTTGACCTTCCCTGCCAGTGTAGCCATTGACTCATGGTCTCAACAGCACAAGCCCTGACCAGCCCCATTGACCTCCATGATGTGGTGATGTCAGCGCAGGGCTGGAAGACTATTGTCACTTTTCTCAGGGAAGCTCTTACGTGTTATTCTGAAAGGGAATACTTGGAATAACTGCCCCTGCAGCTTAACCTGCCTTCCCTTGTGTGAAGAAAGGACCCAGGAATTCTGGATACCAGCACTTGGAGAGCCCAGAGAACCCCCTGCTCCCTCATGAGGGCAAATTGCTTCTCTCCTTATTACGACAGTCTAGACTTCAGGCTTGTCCTCCAGGCTCTCCTCAGGACCCTGCGTAAGAACAATTCTGTTATTTTATCTTTTGTTAGCCCTTGACTGATAGCAGGAGATACCGTGGGCTGAGCCATGTTCACACAAATCCTCAGTGGCTGTTCTACCGAGGTGCTCCTCAGGTTATGAGTCACCGCTGGGGTACAGCATCTGAATAATTCAGATTTTAAAATCCTGGCTTTTATTCCTCACAGCCAGGAGACAGCTTTACACATGCATTTGGCTTGATCGGGCCATCGTGTGCCTCACGCCTGTAAGTTGCAAAGATTTCGTGGGGCCTTCCGTGTGCAGAGGACTGGGGCAGCCACGGAGGCTGAGGTGGACACCCCCGGGAAGCCTGTGGCTTCATGTCCTGAGCACTGTCTCAAAGAAGCAAAAATCCCATAGCTCAAGCAGGCCCCCTCTGGAAGCCTTCCTGTTTCCTTTCATGAAGTGCCTTTCAGGTCCCTTTGTCACTGCCCTGAAAAATCCAGCTCCTCTCTGTACTGCTACTTCTCTCTCATTGCTCTTCTCTTGACTTGTCATATTGTTTTGGGACAAGAGGCTGCTCTTAACTGGTAATAATTCTGAGGCACCCAGAGGATTCTTTAAAATGTTTGGGAAATCCTCACAAAAGATGATTGAGACTCGCTGACGGCCCCTTCCTCTTCCCATTCCACACCTTCTCCTTGAGTGATTCGCACACTCCCACAGTTTCATCCTCTGCCCCTGTCCCCTAGAGGCTCCTGGGTCTGTGTCGTGGCTGGTTCCCTTCCTTGAGCTCCCGACCCACACATTCATCTTCCTCGTGGATCTGCCTGGATGGTCAACCTCCCCATGCCCCGGATTGAACTCATTGTCTTCACCCCCAAGCCTGCTCCCTATCCTGTTCTCCCCTCGGATGAGGGCTCCACCCACCCAGTCACCCAAGGCTCGGTGTAGCCATCTGCTCACTGAATTCTGGCAGCTACTTTTTAATGTCCTTTATGTCTATTCTCCTCTATATTTACTTTCCAAGTATGTTCAAATAGTCTCCTAACTGGTCTGTCTTACAGCATTCTTATTCCTCCGAGCCACTTTCTACACTGCTATAAGAATAATTTTCTACAATGCAAATCTCATCATTGTGGGATTTTAGAATTCTTTCAATCAAAGGGCAAGAGGATGAACCGGTGTTCGCAAAAGGAGAGAAATTCACAATCTTCCTGGACTGAATGACAAGTCCATTTGATAAAATATAATAATATTTTATTATTCTATTTATTTATTTTTAATACATATAACATATATGTAATATATAATATAATATATTTATTATAATATAGCTGATAAAAAGAATAAAGTAGCTTTATATATACATGAAAGATGTAAGTCAAAAAAATCAAATTAGAGGGCGCCTGGGTGGCTCAGTCGGTTAAGCATCTGCCTTCGGCTCAGGTCATGATCCCACGGTCCTGGGATCGAGCCCCGCATCAGGCTCCCTGCTCTGGGGAAGCCTGCTTCTCCCTCCCCCATTCCCCCTGCTTGTGTTCCCTCTCTCGCTGTGTCTCTCTCTGTCAAATAAAGCAATAAAATCTTTAAAAAAAAATCAAATTAGAGAATACTATAGGTGGTATGATCACTTACGCATATTTTAAAAAAAGAATATATGTAAGTATTACACATAATTTTTCTGGATGGAATTATAAGCAACTGTTAATAGCAGTTACTGACTTTGGGGGAGTAGTTACTTACTGTGGATGGTGGGAATGGGAGAAAGTGACTTTCAATGTTCATCTTGTATGTTTTTATGTCGTTTCTGCTTTCTCACATCTGTCTTTTTAATGCCAACAGAGTTTACCTAGATTGTAGGATTCGGCTGATTTTATACTTCTTTATAGTTTTTCTATTAAAAAAATTAAAATCTAATAATATTTTATACTCCCTAGAGGCTGGAGAAAAGGGGATGGGGGATAACCTGGTCACAACGAAGACAGATTTTACTAACTCCAATTCTAAACATGAGAAACAAGAGTCAGGGAGGCAGAGGGCTGGGGGAAGAGAGAACCCCTTGCCTGAGATCATTCTGTGAAAAGGTGTTGGAGCCAAGAACAAAGACCAGATCTTCTGGGTCCCAGCGTGACTCCTCCACCGCGCCAACAAGGAATAGGGAAGGGGTGGTGGGCAAGGGAGTTAACATTTGCAGAATGCCTACTGTGAAGGCATTTTAGACAGTCACCAGCCAGCTTCTGTCCTTAGAAAGCCTTTAAACAGCAAGATACCACTTACCATGAACTTCCCAGAACTCACAGTCTTAAAGCAGGCACAGAAGTTTACTTTCTGGACCCAGAAGGAAACACAAGAAAAATGGTACCCGTGCAAACTCCCTTACCATGTATCCTGGCAGTCTTCTTTTTCCTGGGGGTCCTAGTCACTGCAGAGACTTGTTTGTGGAACGCAATGCTGGTGTCTCAAGGAGACCTTTCCTCTAGTGATACCTGAAGAAGGTATCGTCTGGGAAAGTAAGGGTTAACCTGGGAGTCAGGGCCTGCTGCCACCCAGAAGGTTTAGAGCAGTATTTTTGGCCACTTTGATATTCTGGCCTTCTCTCCGTCTTCCCAGATCAGCTCTTCTCTGCATCCCTGGATCTTAATCTCGGTGTTCCTCACTTTGGCCAGGTAACCTGACCCTGGTCCTCAATTGCTTATGGGATAGAGTTGGGAACTTCAGGGACAGCAGTCCAGGTTTGGAATAGCCACCACGGGGAATGGGACCCAAGACCAACTGATAAGCCTCATTGTTCTTCTAGCTCTCTCAGGATCTCCCGTTTTTCAGGGACTGATGGGTCAGGCAGGATCAATTTCACACATCCTCCACTCCCCATTAGCAGAGAGAACTCGCCAGACCAGTGGATCAAAGCGAGCCCACTTCCCAGTGGGATGAATGTCACCTCACCATTCTGGGCCCTCTCCCAGGTGGACAAGATCTAAGACAATGCTCTGAGTTTGCTGTGTTTCCTCTGTCTTTCATACCAGCTCTGACCAAAGAGGGGCGTTGGCAGTTAGTTATGTCTATCGCCTCTCAGCTCAGCTGATGACTTCGATTGGAATCAAAGGTGGGGAAGTTCATGGCATAGAAAATGAAAAGGCATCCTGTGAGCAAAGCCATTCTGCCTGAGAGACGCATGAATCTCTATCCAGGTGCCAACCTTTTCATCCCACGGAAGATCGGAGGTGGGTGTCATCTCATTCACAGGTAAAAGCATGGAGTTGTGTGCAGTAGGGCTCTGCAATTTTCCAGTGACTCAGCCTGCGTGCCCTTTTGGGAGAGATCGCAAAGAGAGGGTGAAGCATACGGACTTGCTTTCCCAAGGTTCAAGTGGTGTGAGTCGCTGGGGCTTGTTTTAGAAGGCAGGTGTCAGGAGTTGAGTGAATCCGACTACTTGGGTCTGGGATATTTGTATCACTGGTCCCTGAGAGACCCCGCTCTTGGACTTATTTACTTCCTTATTCCTTTTTTTTCTTAAGATTTTATTTATTTGTTAGAGAGAGAGAGCACAAGTAAGCAGAGCAGCAGGCAGAGGGAGAGGGAGAAAGAGGGTCCCCACTGAGCAGGGAGCCCGACGACGTGGGGCTCGACCCCAGGACCCTGGGATCATGACCTGAGCCGAAGGCAGATGCTTAACCAACTGAGCCACCCAGGCACCCCTTCCTTATTCCTTTTACTCCCCATCCTGCCATTCCATTCCCCTCTCTCACACACAATGATTTTTGTGTCTATATTCATCCTTTTGTTTGCATGTTTGCATACAAACAGTATTTGTTTGCAGTATGTTTTAATTTATGTAAATATTCTATCTCCTTGTTTCCTACCTTCTTTTCCCTGTTTCTCCCCCTCTTCTTTCCACTGCCTTAAACATCCATTTGCTCTGTGTACAACTAACTGAGCATTTGCTTCAGTCTTCCTGCCTACTACTCCCCAGTGTACTAGATTCACTAGATTTTATTTCTCAATCCCACTGCTGGAAACTCAGATGGCCCCCAAGTCCCACCACAAGTAACTGCACAAAACATGTGTACACATATCTCTGAACTCAGAGTTGTCTGAGGATTTCTTGGGATGTATACCTAGTAGAGGAATTGCTAGTAGGCTACGCGGAGAGGTGACTCATAACGCCAGATCATCCCCCCAGAATGTTTGCCAATGCACTTCTCTGATGTCTATCTTCCCAGCAGCCGCGTGTAAGGGCTACCGTGTCCCACGTCTCTGCCAACACTTGGCATGACCCTTCTTTCTACATTTTGCTAATATAAAAGGCAGACAGTGATATCTCTTTGTTGTTTTAATTTGCATTTTTCATACGTAATGTAATAAACCTGCTGCTCACAACTCTTCATCTCAGAATCTGCTTCCCAGGAAAATTGACCTACACCTACTTGTCTACTTTTTGGAGTTCTTTCTTCTGTATGATGTTTGTTTATATCCTTTCCCCACTTCTTCCATGGCAGTCAGAAATGCTTGAGATCCTTGCATATTCTTCGTATGAACCCCTTGTTGGTTTTAAGTGTTACGGATCTCTCTTTCTATTTCATCATCAGTCTGTTAACGTTGTCCAAGGGGTCTCTGGTTGATTAGAAAGCCTTAAGTTTGATGTAATCAAGTTCACAGAATTTTGTATTATGGTTTATGTTCTTGAAATTTTGTTTTAGAAGAGCTTCCCCGAATCACAAAGATATCTCCCTTCACTTAATTCTACCTACTTTAGTTCTGCTGTTTTTCTTGAACTTTTTATACTCTGATCTTTAAACTCTCGAGAGCCCTCTTTGTGTGTGGTTAGTAGAGATCCAGTTTTGTTTTGTTTGTTTTTTCCTCCACATAGTAAGTCAGTCTCCCAAATGCCATTTACTAAATGTTCTACCCTCCCCACCGCACCGATTTGTGGCGCCGTCATTCTGTATTAAGTTCTGACACATACAAGGGTATATCTGCGCTCTCTCTTCTGTTTTGTTGGTTTATTTGTATGTTTTTTCAATTACTGTTTTCATCATTTTGGCTTTATAATATGTCTTAGTATCAGAGAGGGTAGGAGCCCCTCTTCTCTCTCCTTTTTAAAAGTTGACTTGGCTGTGCTTCTGTGTCTAAACTGAGTGTCTTTCTCTGTTCTGTACCACCACAACTGGGAGCATAAATTTAGTTCAAGTGTTTTGGTTGAGCTGGGAGCAGTGGCCCTGCCAGCCAGCAGGCGAGAATGATGACTTGTGTTATCAGCACACAGAGCCACAGGGGAGAAACTTTAGGAAGAAGTCAAGCCAAGAGATGATATCGGGAACTGCACTGGACACTAGAAAGTCCTGACAATTCTCTGCAAAGGGGAATCCAATCTGATCCAAGAGAAACAGTCAAAGGCACACAGGTCTTAATGAGCCTGGGATCCTAATCAGAGGCAGTAATGAATGATATTGACAGTACAGTCTTGCCAAGGAGAAAACCCTGTCTGCATCCTTGGTTGCTTGGCCCATGCCTCTGAGGGTTACAAGGGCCTGTCAAAAGGTTAGCTCATTGCTACCTTGTCTCTCTGCTGCTTCTGCAGCTCTTCCAATGTGCTTTTCCCAAAACCTCAGCTTTCAGGCATGTAGCATTTTTGTTTTGTGATAATTAGGAGACTGTGAGCAGGCCATGGTTAGTCATCCGTGGTGTGAAGATGACGGGTGCACCAGCTCTGGAGGTGCTTAGGGGTTCAGACACGTCAGGCTATAGTTAAAGACAGAAGCTGGGGCACCTGGGTGGCTCAGTCGTTAAGCGTCTGCCTTCAGCTCAGGTCATGATCCCGGAGTCCCAGGATCGAGTCCTGCATCGGGCTCCCTGCTCGGCGGGAAGCCTGCTTCTCCCTCTCCCACTCCCCCTGCTTGTGTTCCTGCTCTCCCTATCTCTCTCTCTGTCAAATAAATAAAATATTAAAAAAAAAAAAAAAAGACAGAAGCTGATGAGGGAGAATGAGGTGACTGACTCATCATCAAACCTTGAAAACCGAGTTCAAGGAGAGGGCCAAGGCTTTCCAAATGTAGACTCTGCTCTATGGTGGTGCTGAGGCTTTACCTGGGCATGGGTTATGCTATTAACTTCCATTTTCTCCTCACCAAGGACTGTAAGGCCAGGAGAATCAGCTCTGTTTGATTTAGTCTGAACAGCTGACTTAGCATTGACCCAATTCTGCTAAATCTGTTCTGCGTGTTTGTGTTTCCCCACCCCCTTACCCTCGTGATGTTCTCATCCCCTGATGCTGTATGATGCTCATGTCCCTTCCCTTTTTCAGAGCTCTTCTAAGTTCATAGTTTTTGAGAACAGACATTTTCAAGTGATTTGTATGAATGGTGTTTCTTCCCCCAAGTGGTTCTACAAAATGCCAGTGTTGGGTGCACATGTTGACCTCCATATGTGTGATGTAATAGACGAGTCTGATTGCTTGGCCCCATGGTTTGCTCTGTGTGTGTCCCTGTCCTGGAGCCATGCTGGATCCCACACTGTGTGGGGGTGGGGAGCCCTACATCATCTGCTCCCTTTGGAGAAGTGTCACATCCTGATTGGGGATTGACCTGGCAGTGCCCTCATTTGACCTGTGTAGCAGTTCTGAACCCCAGAAGACTACAATTCAGTGCCCTTAGTGCTTTGCTTCCCTGCACCTGGGGAATAGAGCAAAGGCCTTAATCTCTCCTCTTCATTCACCCCTCTTTCTTTTGCTCTGGGTATATGTTGAGAGCTCAAGGAAGTCCATTAACCACCCTTCTCTTTCCTTTAAGTCTTTAAATGCAATGGTCGGTATTCAGAACCTCTACAGGCTGCGTCAGAGGCTAGCACTGTGTCTTGAACAAATTCAGGCTTGGCTGAAGGACCTTTAGTGGACTTTTGGGGTCCTTACTTTGAGGGATATAGGAAGGCTTTCTCCAATATTAGCCTACCTGGAGTGATAGAAGGTAGGAAAGGGATTGGGGATGGCTTCCTTTCTCAGAATCAGTGAGGGAAGGAAGCAGGCTAGGTTGTGTTTTAAGAGACCTAGTGTGATTGTCTAGGAAGAGTCCACTCAGAAGCCCTGGGACCCAGCACATAGGTAGGTAAAATATTCACAAAAAGAGACATCTCAATGGTGGGGATCAACTTGTTGACTAACCCCGTGGAAAATTAGATCATCCATTCCCCATCTCCACTCTCTTTCCCCTCATCAGTCCCAGCTTTTCAGGAGGAAAGAAGGATTGCAGTCCAGCCCTTGGTCAGGCCACTGGACAGGACGCTGGGCTGCCTGAGAGTTGTTCAAAGTCTGCTCTAGGGCCAATCAGATGCTGATCAGATGTGGCAGGAGGACAATGACCTTGTTTGGGGCTTTGAGGATCCAGGAATGTTCCTCTACCTCTAAAGACTCTGCTTGTCCACGTGTCTTATTAAAACTAGAGAATCTGCGGCCCAACTCTAGAGGGCTATGAGTTCACCAAATACTTAGGCCGAGATGCTTCTTACAAAAAGAGCAATTGCATCCCACAAATTGGCTTTCCCATATTTGGTCTTCTCCCAGGGATATTAAATATAACTTTTCATATGTTGCAGGCTTCATGTAGCAGACCATGTGGCCAACAGACTTGTTGGTATGGGCTCTAAATTTGGCCTAGCAGTCCCTGAGGGGATCTGTGAAAGTTCGGCTGTACTAAACGGCTCTGAAAAAAGTGGCATGTGGGTGAAAACAGGTGGGCAAAGGCGGAGATGGACCCAAGTAGGTGTGTATCAGGATCCTCCCTCTGGCCCACTGTTTCTGCTCCTTGAGCCACCGCTTTCTTCCTTCAGCTTCCGAGCAGCTCAGTTCAGCTCTTGTCAACTTGGCCAGACCACATGCAAACAGGAAGAGCCGTTTTTCCAGAAATGGCACTTGGGAGCCACTTTGCTATGTCTTCCTGTGAGCTATGGATGCCAAGAAGCGAGCGTGGAAAGGTACTTCTGCTCCTTTATGATTCAGGGGCTCTGATTTTCGCTTGAGAAAGCAGGGGAAAGAGACCTCAGGACAAGGAATCCATGATAATGCAAAGAAGGATTGCAGATAGTAAACTATCCGCAGAAAGATGCACAGGCTGGCTAAAAAAGAAAAGAAATGCGAAGATAGAAACAAGCCTCAGGCTCCACTACCCATGTGCTAAACTGGTGTCTCCCTGACTCTAAATTTTCAACCCAGGCCAGCCCACCGCACACCCAAGGACAAGTGACCATAAAAAGTGCCTCTCATTCACTCTGTCCCACACGGAGCATTTGTCTTAGCTTCTGCGCAGTTCTGCTCCTTGGCTTCATCTTGCAAATCCTCTCCCTTGACTCCTATCCTATATCCTGACTGTCTCATTCTCCCCAGTTTGACAGGGCAAAAGTGACTACAAATGACAAAACTCAGTGACAGCACAGTTCCGTGCTGGGGAAAATGGCGCATTTAAATGGAGTTGGAGACCCTAGAAATCAGTTGCATTTTTCTGGAGAGTAATCTGGCAATAGCAAGAGCTGAGTCCTAGCCCTGATCCATTCATTCCATCTAGGGAAGCACATCTGGAACAAATAAACACAAAGGGATAAAAGAACTATTGGTACGAAAATAACCATGTTGATGTTATTAATACTAATGAACTAGAAATGATATAAACATTCACCCTGAGGCAAATTATGATGTACCCACATAACGGACACAGTATTACAATTAAAAGTGACAAACATGAGGAGCTTTGACACACAAAAAATCTGCATTTGAAATAATATTAGAGAAAAAACACCACTGAGAAGTGTGTCCTCACTCTGGCGGTACAATGTGAAAACTTGACAAGCATTAGAAGGGAATGAACAAAAACATAAGCACATAATAACACGCAACGGGTTTTTGCCTCTGGAAGAACTGTATAAGTTCACTAAAAAAACTGTGCCCTAAATAAAATGGAAGGTGGGAGGACAAGACCACCTTCGGGTAGGTGGTCCCATGCTGGTGTGGGGGAGGGCCGTGGCTCCTTTTCCTGTAAGTTTCTTTTTTGTCCCAGATGTTCTCGGCTCAAGGAGAGGACAGGAGCTTTTCTAAGATCTCTCTCCTCGGTGACACTGCCTTCCACCCTCTGCTTCTGCCACCCAACAGTTTGGTCAGCAGAAAATCCTGGGCTTCCTTTTCCCTCTCCTAATTCATTTTTCAAAAATCAACCCAAGCCAGGGCACCTGGGTGGCTCAGTCGGTTAAGCGTCTGCCTTCAGCTCAGGTCATGATCTCAGGGTCCTGGGATCGAGCCCCACGTTGGGCTCCCTGCTCAGCGGGGAGTCTGCTTCTCCCTCTCCCTCTGCCTGCCGCTCACCCCTTCCTTGTGCTCTCTCTCTGTCAAATAAATAAATAAAATCTTAAAAAAAAAAAAAAATCAACCCAAGCCAAGAGCCCACTGGAAAACACTTGGAGGATGTTTGTCTGTAGCAGTGGGTAGGTGAAATGGCCCCAAACCAGAGGTCAGAGGTTTAGCTCTAGCTTTGCCACCACCTTGCTGGGTAGCCGTGGGCAAGTCATTCTAGATGTGGGCCGGTCGGGGCCATGGTTTCTTCACCTGGAAAATGGAAGTGTTGAACCAGGTGATTTCTAAAGTCCTTGAATTTCTGACATTTCTATGGCTCTATCTTTACTGACCCAGGACTAGGAAAAGAGTCCTGAAATGGAATTCACATCACTCTGAGGCTGAGCATCAACTCTGCTACCCAAAGCCAGCTTCCTAGAAACACTGGAGGCCAGGGTCCCTCTCACTGTAGGTGCAAGGGCTCATCAAAGATTAAAAGAAAAAAAAACGTTTTGGTCCTTTGTCGATTAATAACATTGTATGTTTCTTAAAAGGGTTAAGGGCCTGATTCCAGCAAAAAGCAGTTCTCCTGTTAAAGAAGACCAGAAGAGCCCCACTTGACCTCAAGTTCCCAGACCGAGACACTGACCAGCTCTGAAACAGCGTATGGGGTGGCCATGATCAGAGTTTGGTGTCAAACTGTTCCTGTCATTGTGCCTGCCCAGAGAACCAGGCAAGCTGGACAGGAGTGGAGCCGCAGAAGCTTCAGGCAACTGGAGAAAGAGCACTTAAACAAAGTCAGAATTCTTCCAGGTACACTGTGATCAAGAAGAAAAAGGTCGGTGAGAGGGAGCTAGAAACTAACGAAAAGCGGCTGGCTGTGGCACGCAGGGAAGGCCCCCACAGCCACTTCAGTCCCCAAATCTAATGAGCGCGTCTGTCTTTGTGCAACGAAAAGTGGCTGATGTGGGGCGGACAAAGGAATGGGAAGAGGGGAGAGCTTTTGTCTGCTTTTGACAGAGAGGATGGATGGCCTCTTGGCTGCTTCAGTGGCTGGGCTGCAACGGAAGAGTAGGTAAAGCTCTTCTCACTAAGAAGAGGGGCGCCGGGGCCCAGGAGTGTCCTGCCTACGGCAAAGATCTTATGGGAACAATAAACAGAGCATATTTTTACAACCTGGAGCTGTATGAATTAGTTTTCACTAAGTAACAGATCATCCCCCAAAGTGGCTTAAAACAGCAACCATTGATTTGGGTCATAGTTCTGTGGGCTGGCTGGGCAGCCGTGGTCTGGGCCAGCTTGGCCTCGCTCCACTCTTGTGCGTCTGTGGTCAGCTGGGGAGTCAGCTGGCAGGTGAATGATTGAGGACCGCCCCTTTCCATGTCTGGCGGCTAACAGGCTGTTAGTAAGAGTTATGGAGCAACTGGGCCACATGCCTGTCATCAGCCAGCGGGCTAACATGGGTTTGTTTACGTGGCAGCAAATTTCCAAGAGCAGTAAGAGAGGAAGCTGCAAAGCCCCTTGAGGCCTATGCTTGAAACCTGTACCTTGTCATTTCCAGAGCATTCTATTGATCAAAGCAAGACACAAGGCCAGCTAGAGTGACCAACTGTCCCAGTTTGCCTGAGACTGAGGGATTTGCCAGGACACAGGAGTCCTAGTACAAAAACTTGGAAAGTTCTAGACAAACTGGGACAGTTGGTCACTCTAATGGTCAGCCCAGATTCAAAGAATGGGGAACTTGCCCAGACATTACTCCAAAGAAGATATACAAACGGCTAGTGAACACATTGAAAGGTATGTACTAATCCTTAGAAAAACACAAATCAAGCCACAATAAGATACCACTTCATACCCATTAGGATAGCTATTATCCAAGAAACACAGAATAAGAGGTGTTGCAGAGGATGCGGAAAAATCGGAACTTTGGGGCATTACTGGTGGCAATGTAGAATGGGGCAGCCACTGTTGAAAATAGCATGGTGAGTGACCAAAAAAATGAAACATAAAATTGCCATATGATCCAGCAACAAAAGAATTGAGAGCAGGGGCTCAAATAGATATTTGCACACCAGTGTTCACAGCAGCATTATTCACAATAGCCAACGGGTGAAAGTAGCCCAAGTACTTAATGTATAACCCAAGTATGAATGAATCAACAAAATATGGCACATACATACATTTGACCATTATTCAGTCTTAAAAAGGAAGGCAATTCTGACACACGCTACAACTTGGTCAAAGCTTGAAGACATTATGCTCAGTGAAATAAGCCAGGCACATCATGACGCATACTGTATGATTACACTTACACTTGGTACCAGGAGGAGTCAAATGCGTGGGGATACAAAGTAGAGTGGTGGGGGGAGGAGGGAAGGAGATAGTGTTTAATGAGTATAGCATTTCAGTTGGGGAAGATGAGAAAGTTCTGGAGATGGATGGTGGTGATGGTCACACAATGTGAATGTACATCATGCCACAGCGCTGTGCATTTAAAAATGCTTAAAATAGGGCACCTTGGTGGCTCAGATGGTTAAGCATCTGCCTTCGGCTCAGGTCATGATCCTGGGGTCCTGGGACTGAGTCCCACATTGGGCTCCCTGCTCAGCGGGGAGCCTGCTTCTCCCTCTGCCTCTCTCCTCTCTCTCTCTGTCTCTCATGAATAAATAAATAAGATCTTTAAAAAAATAAAAAAATAAAAATGCTTAAAATGGTGAATTTTATGTTAAGTGTATCTTACCACAATAAAAAAAAAGGCACAGGGAAATGAGCTCCCCTAGAAATGAGAGGAGCTACAAACTCTTGTGGCCATTTTTTGCCATCTACCACAGGGGTGAGCAGGGATATAATCAAATAAGGCTGAGCTCCTGCAGTTGATCATAGTTTTTGAGGAAGGGTGCTGGGAGACGGCAAGCAACAGCCAAATATTGGCTATTTTGATACTCTTCCCTTTGGGAGCCAGTTGTGACTTGTGGTTATTCGTTTGGGTAGGAAAAAAAGAGGGAATGAAAGAAGATACATGTTGACGAGTGAATGGGGCAGTGAGGACGTGTGGTAAGACCTAGGAACTGACCAGAAGAGTCAAATAAAATCAAAATACATCAGAGCCCTAAAGGAGTCACTCACCTGTTTAGAGGGGTCCCAGTTGCCTTTTCCTGCATCCTCGATGCCCCTGGCAAACCGCGGCAGACAGAGCAGGCTTTCAATAAGGACACACCCAAGGTATCCGAGGCGCAGGGCTCAGGGCAGGCTGGCTCACGTGCGGCTTCCCCCTCCTCGCCCCTCTCTGTCTGGTGTTCATGGGAGTCTGTGGTTACGGGAAACTCTGAGTGTGCCTGATCCTCCGGTCCGGTGGTGGGAGAAGCAGACAGCAGGAAGGAGTGAGGAAAGGCAGCAGGGCGTGTGGGTGGCCAGGCGGGGTGGGAGCAGAGGAGCCAAAGGAAGCCATGAAGCAGATGACCATGAGAAACAAGCAGACTCCCAAGAATGCTGTGGCTGGAAGGGACTTGGAGAGCATCTCGTCTGCTCCCCCCATCGGAGGATGAGGAAAACGAATCCAGAAAGCTTCAGAGACTTGTCCAGGGCCGCCCACCCAGGTAAGCGGAAAGTGTCACAGCTGGTAGTTGGGAGCCCTCGTTCTGGTTTCTACACTGGAGCTCCATCCTCTGCCTCCAGTGGCTTCCAATTTCTCACTGAATCTTCTCCATGTTAGTCATCAGATGAGGGAGTGGTAAAGCCCCACCACACGGTGCCTTTACTGCCCCAGATGTGATCTACGGCAGGGGAACCAGGCCCTCTGGTACACACACACACACACACACACACACACACATGTACGTCTTCTAGCTCCCTTGGCCACGCAATGTCTGATATAGCAGTGTACCTTCTTATTGGCTTTTTAATCAAGGTCTTCTATTATATTTCCCGGTCAAGTTCCCCACTCCAGTCCATGGGGAGAAGTTATTTTTAGGTGTTACAGAAAGTACAGTGCAGACCAATTCTTTCTTCTCAGCTCAGTGACTAAGATTTAGCTTGCTCTGGCTTTGTTGCTTAACACTTAAACGTCAACGGTGGGTGGGCATAGCTTGTCTCAGGAGGCTGAAGTGCTGGGCCATTAAGTAGGGCTGATGCCATAACCCGCTTCTTCTTCTTCTTCTTTTTTTTTCAAGGAGGAAAACTTGTTGGAAAAACCCCAATTGAGAAGCATCTGGTGAATTAATTTATTGATCCAATTGCCTTTTCCAGCTGGGAAGGTTTCAACAATTAGTAAAAGCCTATAACAAGCCCACTGCTCTCTGCAATGTCCAGGACTCACTGTGGTGCCCTGGGAAACCCAAGATGTGAATCTACACACATTGATGAGGGACCTACTAGGGACAAGTTACTGGAGGCTTTTCAAGAGGGGACAGGTACAGTGCCTGCCCTGGGGGAGCTCACAATCTGGTTGCAGGGAAATAAGGCAACGACCCAACTCGAGACAAGTGGACAAGATAAGGGCTCAGGGGGCGCCAAGCGCTTAGTATCTGAAACACAAGTAGTGGAGAGAACCAGAGAGCAAACAATCTGGAAATGTCAGTTTGGCCACCACCATCCTTTCCCTAATGCTTGCCTATCAGGGCGGTGCCAGAGAAAGGAGCCAAGGCTACCTTGAAAGATCAGGTCAGGCCAAGTGGGGAGGGACAAGCCAAGAAGCTGGGAGATGAAGCCGTGGGCTAAAAGTTAGAAAAGCAGGGAGAGGGCAGCAGCCGAGCAGGAAGCCAAGAATTAAGGGGGGTGGAACACTATATTAGTAGGATGCAGATTTAGCTACATGGGACAGAGACCCAGAGTAACCAGTTTGTTTAAACAAAATAGAAGTGTGTTTCTCAAGTAAACCCTGAGCTGATAAAATGGTTCCACTCAGTGAATCGTCAGGGGCACAGGCTTCCTTTCTTGCTCCATCATCTCTGGGTTGTCCTCATTTGCATGGTTCAACATGGCTCCCCATCACATCCACACTCTAACCAATGGATGGGGGGAAAGGAATCATGGCCAGGAAGCCTCCTTCCCTTTAAACTCGAAGAGATTGCGCTTGCCATTTCCACTCACAACCCATTGGCCAGAATGTGGTCACATGGCAATGCCTAGCTACAAAGGAGAAGGGGGTAGTCATCTTTATTGTGGGCAACCAAGTGGTCTGCCACGGAAGAAGGGAAGAATAGGTACTGGAGGACACCAAGCACTCTCTCCCGCAGAGATGTGAGCTCTAGACTGAGTTTACCCCTCCCCAAGAAGAGTTGCACCTCCCTGATTTTACATAAGCAGGTGCTCTGTCCCACTCTGCTCCAGGAAGCCCGAGAGCCTTGCCTTCTCTCTTCATTTAGTAGGTGAGACGGCTCTGCCCTCTAATGTCCCACAGAGGCAGCCTCCCTGTCTCCCTGAGCCCTGGGCACAGATGCTTATCCTGATGCTCTGGTTCCCAGTCGGCATCTCTATGGGGATGGGAAACGAGAATGGGAGCCAGACTGGCATCATTCTGCGTACGTAATAGAGCCAGAAGAGTTGTGAAACCCAGGAGGCTCTGCAAGGCTGCTCTGCAGTAAATACTTGTTATAAAAATAAACCCATCTTGCTATCTAACAACAATGAGCAATACCCCAGGGTTGCCAGCGCGAGCAGCACTCATACGTCTCTGGGCACATGGCTGCAGGATGCGGGCTGGCCCACGGCAGCATGCACAAGCACAGCGCTCTCCCGGACAGCCTTCTGCATCTCACTACGGACTCAGACCTCCTTCAGGTTTTCACGGATGAAGGGTTAGGACTGCTGCAGGTAGAGAGAAGTGTAAAGTCCTACCTTCAAGTCAAAACCAAAACCAAACAGTGATTGGCAGGGTAGGGGACAGGGAGCTTGACGGCAGCTGGGGTACCAAAAAGATCAAAGGGTTTTCATGGACCCTGCCTTTGACGGGAGCCAATGGTTGGGAGTTAGCATGAAAACGATAACGTGGAGCCAGTGGAGTATCCAGGACAAAGGGGGTTGTTAGTCCTGTTTCGGATCAGAGCAACCTATGAGATACATTCAGGAAGAAGGCTCCAGAATGGTAGGAAAATTCAATGCTATGGAGATGACAAAACTGAAACCCTGCAGCCTGGCGGAGCCCCAGATGGACACGTGACCATCTTCACATACCTGAAGGGTTGTCATGGGGATAAGAGAACTTGTTAGGTGTGGGCTCCAGGGGGAAGTTATAGCCTGGCCAATCCTGCTTCAGAATAGAATTAGAATTGTCTAGAAATGGAATGCTCTCTCTCTCATGAGAGAATGAGTTCTCCATTGCCGGGGTTTGAAAAAGGCTGGGTAGGGGCGCCTGGGTGGCTCAGTCGTTAAGCATCTGCCTTCGGCTCGGGTCATGATCCCAGGGTGCTGGGATCGAGCCTCACGTCGGGCTCCCTGTTCTTTGGGAAGCCTGCTTCTCCCTCTCCCACTCCCCCTGCTTGTGTTCCCTCTCTTGCTGTCTCTGTCTGTCAAAAAGTAAATAAAATCTTTAAAAAGAAGAAAAAGGCTGGGTAAATCTGTATGTGGGACACTAGGGCAGAAATTCACCCTTTGGGTAAAGACAGGACTAGTAGATCTCTTGAGTTTCTTGCGACCTTGAGGTCTTATGATTCCATGTGTTTTGCTTTTTTTAAAAAAAGATTTTATTTATTTATTTGACAGGCAGAGAGAGAGAGAGCACAAGCAGGGGGAGCTGCAGGCAGAGGGAGAAGCAGACTCCCCACTGAGTAGAGAGTCCAATGCGAGGCTCGATCCCCGGACCCTGGGATCATGACCTGAGCCGAAGGCAGATGCTTAACCGACTGAGGCACCCAGGTGGCCCTGTGTTTTGCCTTTTAATTACACTTTTTATTTGGAGATAATTATAGATGTATATGCAGTTATAAGACAAAATACAGTGAGAGCCTGTGTGCTCTTTACCCAGTGACCCTCCATGGTAAGACTTGCAAGACTGTAATACAATCTCACACCCAGGATATTGACCACTCCAACAAAGTCTGGCCTTCCTGTGCCTCAGTAAGCCCTGCCCTTGAGGAGCTACCAGTGTAAAGGAAAGTAAGACACACACAGAATCAAAAATAGTACAATCTGGGGTCTAAGATAACCAACCGAGTAGGACCAACGAAATGCCACGGATGACCAGAAGACAAAGAGATCACATCTGCTTAGGGATGTCAGGAGAGGCTTCCCAGGGGAGCTGGGTTGGAATTGAGCCTTGAAGGAAGAACAGGAACTCGACAGACGGGGCTGGGCATTCTTAGGTAAGGACCTGTGGCCATCTGGGCTCATTAAGAGCTCGAAGATAAGTCTCTCTGTGAATGACTTCCTCTGGTTATAGATCTAGTACATAAACTGAGAGTGCCAAAGAAGTGAACATAGAAGTTCAAAGAATCTTTGGCAGCCTCTGGGCTGTGCTTCCTGCTGTTCCTACTTCCTCCGTAGGGCCCACGCATTATAGGTGCTTAGCGTGTGCTGCATGAATGCCCGAATAAAGAAATGAATGAATAGATTTCTGGCCCTGTTGTCCCAGTTCTGCTTTCCTTCCTGCTTTGCCTTGCTCTTCTTCCCCCATAGAGCATGCAAGAGCATGAAAGCAAGGTCATTGGTTTACTTTGGGCGATTGCCTAAAACCCATGTGGTTTTTTAGTGGTATAGGCTGAGCATGTGATGCTGATTAAGTCTGAGGTCGCAGGCGCCTCACAAACCCCCCAGAGGCCAGTAAATTTTTTTCTCTTCCGTGGCTACAGGTTCTACACTGCACCCAAGGTGCACGACGGTTCAAAGGAATCTCATAATCCACAATTGGTCATTTCTTCCTTACACATTTTGATAATCGAGCCCGTGGAGCAAGTCTCTGTACTTGGTTATCTTTGCCCCGCCTCACCTGCCTCACCTGCCTCACCTCTGGGTTTGTGGTGTGAGAAAGGAATGCGTTTCCTGGAAGCAAAAATGGCAGAGTTTGGGGGTGTTGAGGAGGGAAGACTTTGAAATTTAGAAATCATCTGGCGCTACCCCCTTATTTTAAGACTGGGCAATAGCGGTCAGGAGGGGGCATGTCCTGCCCAGGGTCATCGTGTCAGCCGCTGTGCAATGGGGAGCAGAGCTCCAGCCTCTTGGCTCCACTTCCGATGTTCTCTCCAAGGCCTCCAGCTGTCTCTTCCTCCGACAAAGCCAGCCCCTCTCAAGCCTCCTACCCGTGGCCATGTGCCAAGAGTTTCTAATGCTTATGACAACACGGCATAGGAATTAGGTGTACTTGGTTTTCCCTACGTACAGAAGTGTAAAAAAGATCAAAGCATTTACAGTTTGATGATGTTCCCGAATGCAAGTTCAAATTGCTGAGTTAAACAGCCAGCCATTTTTTTAGAGGGCTTTCCGGAGTAATTACTCAAGATGGAATTAAACCATATTTGCATTTGGCTCCTTCCCATTCCCTCCCACCGCCTGGAAAGGGGAGGAGGGGCAAACCCACAAAGAAAATCTTGAGAGACTATTGCTAATTACAGATTTTTACCTGCCTGATTGCTTTGCACATTAATTAAATCAAGACCAGGTGTCTTGCAGATGGGTTAGCTGCTGGCTAGAGATTAACAGATCCCAGCAGACGGGTAAGGGAACGAGCTCTCGAGTTTTATGGGTCACGGATGCTGCTTCTCTCAGCAGAAATCAAGAGTGTGAGGGAAAGAACTTGGGCTGAAGTGGCCTAGTTCATTAGAGATGCTAGTAGGGGCTCATGTGTTCGCTATCTCCAGAGCCCCTGGGAGCAGGCCGATCCCCTCTGCCCCCAGATCTGGCCGAGTCACCAGATCGGAAGGAAATCAGACCCCAGATTCTTAGTCTGAGGGAAACTGGTTCAGGATCTGGAGGGTTGTGATTGGGACCAGAGGCTGCCGACGGGGCCCTGAGCAGCGACTTGTGGTGGTCAGTGAGGTGATTGGGAGCCAAGGCTCCTGCCTCCTTCCTTCCTCTACTGACTCTGAAAGGCCCCCCAAGGCTGTCAAAGCTCAGAAGGAGGGGATGCCGGAAACAGACCAGATTTAAACGGTGCTCCAACATGGCTCGGAACACAGCTGTGCTCCCAAAGGCCACGGCCTTTGTCCCTACCCCGGTAGGATGGACTTTGGGCTAAAACACAGAATGACATCTGGTCCCAGCGGTGTCGTGGCTCAGGGTGCCTGATTCCATTGGCGAGGCCAGGTCAGGTTTCCTTCTGGAGGGCCCAGGATCCACGCCGAGGCCAGGATGAAGCAGGGAGAGAGGAGGAGGCCGGGCACAGGGAAACAAAGGTCACTTATTATTTACAAAGAACGCATTTGTCCTAGCGTGTGAAGCCCTGAGTTTTTGCACAGTACAGGGCCATTCACTGGAGCCCTGAACTCACATTAACAAACTAATCGGTTCCAAATGCTCCTAAAAAATCTGCCTTCCACGGGGCCGATTTCTGATTCACTGCCACTGAGGCTGATTTCTGGGTGAGGCAAAGGATGAGCAACCAAGAGCGGTGCAGGGGCCCCCTGAGTTTCGCCCACACGCTATGTGGAGGCAGGCACACACTCTGTCTTTGTGAATGTAACAGAACATGAACACACATCAGTTTGTGTAACTTGAATCCCTTTCTGAAGAACCCTGGATCCAGTCCACCCTCCCCCACAGTGAGTTAACCAGGCTGTCCTGGCTTCAGGGGGCTGGCAGAAATGACTAAGCTGCATTTTGCAGCCAACAGTCATGTCATGTCATTCTTGTCCTGGAAACCAACAAAGCCCTTAAGGTAATGATTTGGTCTGTTCATTCTTTGGTTTTCTGCCCACCTTCTTCCCAAGCCCATTTCCCAACAGGTCTCCTGGCCCCATGACACTTGTGTCGGCAACCTTCTGGTGCCTTCCAGAGGAATGGGACTCGTGGCCTGAGTCACCCTGTCAAGTCAGGCCAGGGAAGGGACCTACCGAGGGCGGGGTTGGAGCAGAGCCAGGGTGAGGCGCGAGTGGCGCCTGGGGCCACGTGGAGGAAGAGGTGCCCACCCTGCACCTGCCTGATGGTGACAGTAGCGCCTCCCTAGGTTTTGCGTCCTGCGCTGCTCACTTGCCTCACCTGTGTCCTGGCCTTGGTGTGGAGGATATTTCTAACCCTGAAGGAAGTAGTTCACTTCCCTGGTTCATAAGCCCAGGAGGATTTTTAAAGATACCAGTGCCACGGTTTCACCCAGACCAATTAAATTAGAACCCTTGGGTGCGGAGCCTGGGTTCCCACATCCCGGGTGACTCTGTTGCGGAACCGTGGTTGAGAGTGGCTGGTCCGAGGGCTCACCCTGGGCTGCAGGTAATGCATGGCTGCTCTGCCCACGTCTGCGGCAATTTGGCCACAGCTCAGTGATCTCTGTGCTGACTTGGCCCCTCCGGGATTTTCTCTGGCCCCACACGACCTGAGGGCTGGCTGGACTTCCA
This sequence comes from Mirounga leonina, assembly GCF_011800145.1. Taxonomy (NCBI): domain Eukaryota; kingdom Metazoa; phylum Chordata; class Mammalia; order Carnivora; family Phocidae; genus Mirounga; species Mirounga leonina. Next base: position 84,406,245 of record NW_023270268.1, read on the forward strand.
GGCAGACTCACCCAGGCCGTCGGATCTTGGCTGCAGTGCCAGGCACCCCCACTCCCAGCTCCCCAGCCAGACTTCTAGCCAAGTTCCTCCCCAGCCTCTAGGAGCCGCAGAGCTGCCCCTGCCAGGCGGCACTTCCTGGGATGTGGCCGCAGACAACCCCGCGGTGGCGCAGCGAATGGCCGAGGTGGTCCTTGCAGACGCCGGGAAGAGGACAAAGTGTTTTCCTCAACTCACCAACCACGTCTCCCCCAGACTGAAACCCGGGTGCGGGGGTGGAGACCCGGGGCCAGACTGACTGCCTGCCAGCCCTTTCCTCAGAAACAAAGGGATGGGCTGCTCCTCTTCCTCCTCCTGCCTCATGGCGGCCGTTCATTGATAAAGTTCCATAGTTGGATCCTCCAGGCCTTGAGAAATTCCTCTCTGCTTAGCATTTGACTCTCAAGTCTCCAGCCGATTGTCACTTTGGGGACTCACAGAAATCGAGTGCGACAGTGTAAGCTCAGGAATGGCAGCGATGGGCGCTTCCCCGGAAACGCTGACACTCCCTGCTACCATGAGTGGGAAGCCCCAGAACAACAAGATTCATAGGATATAGAAGCACTTCTGAAAAGATTTCAGCACATTATCTCCACTCTACACATTTTGTGCCAAGACTCAACATCTTATACAGAGCCTCGGGAGGCATAAGCCTCTTTTCCGGGTCTCCACTCATTCCCTCGACACTGGAGAGGCAGGGAGAAGGGGGGATATTTTTATTCCCACCTCCTATTTGTACAATGAGACAGAGGAGGGAGTTAAGTGACTACCGGGCCCTGAGGGCAGGGGGTGGGGGATGGGGTAGTCAGGCCAGAAGGACAGAAGCAGGGGCTCTGAAGTGGGTCTTGAGTTTCTGTTAATGTACTTAATTTATTAGCCTCCTTAAGCCTCTGAGTAGATCGGGTATATCTTGAGAAAGTTGAAGTCTTTGGCTCAGCTGTGAAAACTGAAAGATGCACAAGGCATCTCTTCTTAAAGCTGGGTGAGCAGTCTGGACTGATTTCATGGGTGTCAGCTTGCTTGACTCTTCCCCCACCCCCACCCCCACATTCTGTGGCTCTGTCAGTCCCTTCTGCAAATACTCCTGTCGCAGGCTGGTCCAGGCTCACCCCTGTCTCTGCAGAGGGCTCATCCTGCTTCTCCCTGCTCTCTCCCACCCTGCCCAGCTCTCCCGCCCTCCTGTCCACGGCCAGGCAGGGCTTTGTGCCAGCCCACAGGCCCTGTGTCTAGAGCTGCACAAACACCACTAAGCCCTCTGGGCTTCTAGGAGCTGGGCCTGCCCTCCACAGGAGATTAAGGGTCCCCCGTGAGTCAGCAGCCCTGCCTGGCTTGAAGCCCAAGACTCTTGGCTGGGCCTCCATCAGCTGAGACATTCCCTGTCCCCTCCTCCTACCCTCTCTCCTGTGGACCCCTTCTCCTCATTCCCCCAGAACTTAGGTGGGCCTCTGCCCCCACACACAGGGCTGTCAGTGTCGAGTCCCAGTGTGTCTCCCTCCCTACCCCATCCCAGCTCTGGAGCTGTCCTGCTCAAAGCCCTTGGCCTTGATGGTTGGCCACGTCTGTAAGGCAGAGAAGCCTGGGCTTGGCGGCAAGAGCGGCATTCCAGAAGAATGGGGGTGTGGGGTGTGCGTACCTCCTCTCCTGGGCTGTGAGTCTCCGGGTTCCAGGCCTACACTGTGAGTCACGGCTACTGTACGGTGTGCTGAGTCACCACCAGGAACCCGGGGAGACAATATAGGCCTATTTCTAAAAGATTTGCTGGTGTACCCAGGCTCTTAGAAAATGCTTGATAATTACTGCCACAAATAGGTACTGGCCCGGGGTGTCCAGTTCTGTCACAGGCAACTCCTCGAATGAGGGGCCTGGACACCACGTGTGCGGCCCCACCCTGGCCACGGTGGGGGGGCGGGTCTGGATTTCAGGGGGTAGGGTGCCCCTAGCCACCATAGGGGGCGTGTCGTGGACCTGACCTTTGCTTCTTGAGGGGAGGAAGGGGAACTGCAGGAGAAGCCCCCAGCACCACCTTCAGGGGACAGAGACAGCATCTCTGTGCCAACTACTCTCTGAGTCACCTACTGTCACTCCCATTCATGGGAAGAGAGAAATCTGGTGCGTAAGAGTAACTGGTTCAAATTTCCAACTTCTTGGTGATCCACGAATTTTTAGGTGTCGATAAACAGACGTCCCCAAAGCACTCCTTCTGGTGGCGGATGTCCTCCTCCTGATCTTCTAGCCAGTCACTGAGCCTTTAGCAGGCTATGAACCGTAGGCCTCAGAGCCACCATGCTCCTAGAGATCACCTTGTCCAACCCCTCACTTCTGATGAGCAAACTGAGACTCAGAGCAGGGACAGGACTTGTCCAGGTTGCCGAGCTAAAATACCAGGTGCTCAGCCCTGGAGTGAACCCTGTGGAGAGGAAGTTAGGTAAGACACAGCCTCGGCCTTCAAGGAGCCCCAGATTTGCAGGGGAAGCAGTCATTTGCGAACACAGTAATGATATAGGTAGAATGTAATTAGGTGCATAAAAAATTGAAACAAATTTGCATGGGAGAGCAAAAATGCCAGGTCACTCCTGCACAAGGAATCAGGACAGGAATCATGGGGAAGAGTATTAGAGTTGACCTTCCAAAGTTGGGTTAGATGGACACTCGGGATAGGAGAAGGGGGAGGTGTTGTGCAGATAAAAGAAACACCTTGAGATGGGGTGCCCCAGCAACGTAGGCCATTTTGGCTCGTGGTTCAGGATGCTGAAGCTGAATAATGGCAGGTGGGGAAGGTAGGGGGCTGAGGGAGGGGGAGTCAGAGGATGGAAGGTCTGGAATGCCCAGGGTGAGAAATAGAAACTTTATCATCATTATTATTGGCTAAAAGCATCGGGTGGCAATGTGCCAGGCATTTTACTGAGCAATATTAATCATGTAATGCAGAGTCTGCACTTTCTAGGAGCTTAGAATTCAAGACAAAGAAAGAAATTATGGGCAGATAGTAAAGACACGTATTAAACATATGCATAAATCAAAAACTGTTTAACACATAAGTATTTAAGTGCAAGTAAAGGAATACGTGCATTCAATGGGTCAGTGAGGGAAGGAGCCATCTGGGAATTTGTTCCTGGAAGGTCTCTCCCTGTCCTCGGCCTTCCCTGGGCTCTGCAGCTCTGAGAAAGGCCCAGAAGGGCCAAGACATCAGTCTTAATATTAGACACTGGCTTTGTCTTCCAGATGGCTGATTTCTGATATAGAACTGTCTCTGGAGCCTCCCACTCATTCTCGTTAATTGATCCAGTCTTCTACTATGTCCATCTCTGAGCTCATAGCACACAGGAGACACAGCTTGGAGGGGGCAGGGGATCGAGATCAGGGCCACTGAGTACAGTGGTGCATGTGATCCACTGCACAAGAGGGAGAAAGTGGGAGTTGAAGTCCAGACCTCCCGCTTGCTTCAAATCAAAAGAGCGGAGGGGCTGTGTCCACCTAGAGCAGGGGGTGCCTGTTTCCCATCCATACAAGTGCGTCGTACGGGCTTGTGGCTCTGACAGGGATGGGGCCAAACACCTTCTTCAGATAACGCTTTCTGTCTTAGCCCTCCCCTCCACCTCCCCCCATAGGACATGGGAAAGACTGCCAGCCTGATGCTCTGGACCAGGGGCCAGCACGGAGATGACTCTAAGCCACCCAGCTCTCCACACCAGGCCCCTAGCTCATTTTATGCTTCATTAGGCTGGAGATCTGAGAAAGGGCAGAAGAAAATCTTTGCTTAAATATCAAAGAACAAGAAGGATCCACATACGTGCTCTAAGCACCTACTGGGTCAGGCCCTTTCCGCAAGCCGTTAAACAGACCTCTGACTCTCCGTGTGCACGGTGGCAAACAGCACTCAACACTTCATTACATGGTGAGCTGGAAGCCCCTCGGAGCCCCCAGTCAGTCGCAATCACCCCTGCCACCGCCTGTCCCCCGCATACCATCTCTGCCTGGAGCCGTCCAGCCTCTGAGTGTTTTATTTTTTTATTTTTATTTTTATTTTTATTTTTTAAAGATTTTATTTATTCATTTGAGACACAGAGATACAGAGAGAGAGAGAGAAAGCATGAGCAGGGAGAGAGGCAGAGGCAGAGGGAGAAGCAGGCTCCTCGCTGAGCCAGGAGCCCGATGTGGGGCTCGATCCCAGAACCCTGGGATCATGACCTGAGCTGAAGGCAGACGCTTAACCATCTGAGCCACCCAGGCGCCCCTGTCTGAGCGTTTTAAATGACTTTGAGCTTGGCATCCCCCAGACAGCCTCTTCTATTGTGAGTGCGCTCTGGCTTGTTAGCATCTCCTCTCTTTGTTCGGGTGCAGTTCAACCCCTCCAATTTCCAGTATTAGCTCTGGTTCTCACCCTTGTTGCCATACAGATTTGTAGGTAAGAAAAGAAAAAGAAAAAATGACACTGTCCCCAAACTAATTCTTCTTACTCCTCACTCATCCGTCCCTGTACCCTAAGAAGCAGCCCTCAATACTCCCGGCCCAAGCGTTGCCCATTGCCCATGCAACGTGCCATTCTTTGCCCTGTGCCTATTCTCAGTGCCTATTCTCTTGTGCTGCTTTCCTGATTATAGGCTGGCAAGACTCACTTGGACCTGACCTCCTTAAGCACTGGCTCCTGACTTCCTTCCTTAAAGCCTCCCACCCCTTTGTTTCTGCTCCTCCAAGCAGCTCATGATAAATACCTTGCCTGGATCAGTAGCAGCAGGGCTTTCATGAACCGTTGCACAAGGTGTGCATTGCTCTGCTGCACATCAGCCTCTAGGCCTTATTTTTATTCCTTCAAGTCCCTGCTGTGGCAGTCAGTGTCCCTGCTGAGTTCACTGGGTCCCTTTTGGGTGGGGGGGAAGATATAGGCAGAAAAAAAATGAGGTCTTCTCTGGAGTCCCTTGGTCCTCCAACTACCCACCGACTTTTCTCAAACGGACTGTGAAATCTCAGAGGGCAGAGTACACGTCTTACCTATCTCTGGGTCCTGAACAGCAAATTCCAACACAGGGCCTAGCCTCAACGTTCCAAGAAGTGTTACTTGAACACCTGGATAAATGAATAGGTCAGTGAGTGACGGAAGAGTAAGATTTGACTGCTCGGATGACAGAGGCGCTGTTGAACAGCAGGAAGACGGGAACATGTGCATTGCCTAAACTCCCTCTGTTTCAGAGACTCTAAAGGCCAAGGCAGGGGCACCTGGGTGGCTCAGTCCATTAAGCAGCTTACTTTGGATTTTGGCTTAGGTCATGATCTCAGGGTTGTGGGACCAAGCCCCACGTCAGGCTCCACACTCAGGGCAGTCTGCTTGAGGACTCTCCCTCTCCCTCTGACACTTCCCTCTCTCTTTCTCTCTCTCTCTCACATAAATAAATAAATAAGTCTTTAAAAAAATAAAGGCCAATGCATTTTCTGTATCAGCATTAATAAGATTTTAGCAAAGGGCTGGATCTAAGACACACTTCAGAGAAGTAGTTTTCCCATAGGTCAGCAATAACCAGCTCCAAGACCCAGCAAATTCCCCTTGTCCCCCAGGGCCCCCCTTATGCTACCCTGGGAACGTAGGGAGCAGCCTACATTCAGCCTACCCCAGCGTTTGTGCCTTTTTCTGGCCTGCATGCAGGGCTGGGCGGCCTGCACGTACCCAGGGGAAAGCCTGGGAGGACTGAGGTTGCAAAGGAGACCCTCAAGCTGGAAGTTTTCTGTGGGGGTTCTAGGACTGTCTATTGCCCTGAGGAATGACAAGCAAGACCTTCTCTGCCACTTCGGCTTTTCTTTTTCAGGAGAAAATAAAATAAGAGTAGGATGCTGGCAGGGGCCGGGCAGTGTCTCACCATAAAAGCAGCCGAAGAGAGTGGAAATGCCCTCTGCAATGGGAATCCACATCCACTTTGGGTTATGGCCCTGGCACTCTTCACTTGAAGAAGACACACACCTTTCTCGTCTTCACTTAGGAGTACGCCCTACCTCCTAAGGACCAGGAAAGTGCTTTGCAAACTACACAACAATGGAAACCGAAAGTAAGACGGCTGCCATGGATGAGAGGTCCCAGCCGCCTGCTGACGAAGCCACAGGCTGCACGAGCTCCCTGGCCCTCCCCAGGGTGCTGAGCCCGCAGTAGCCCTACACCGAGGCCCCACACAGGCCTCAGGCTTTGGGGAACTGACCCTACGGAGCTCCTTCAAATCCCTGGGGACTGGTGCGGCTCGTGAGGGCAGGCACGGGACGCGATAATCTTGCCAGTGTACCCGAGCTCAGGTTCCTAATCCACAGGCGGGCCTGGATTTCTCTGACGCGTTTGGTTCAATTCCAACGTCTACTTCCTAGAGTCCGAGGAGCACCTCCCTCTCCAACAGAAAGGTGGTAGCCCATCGCCCGCGGCCTTGAGGCAAAGCCTCGTGCCCCTGTCGGGGAATGGGTCTGCCCAGCAACGGAACTGGCCACCTGCAGCAGGGCCCGGCTGAAGACCAGCCCCTGGAGAGCCTGGGGTGGTAGGGGGTGGAAACGCTGGGAGGAGGAAGGAAGCCTCAGTAGTCCCGGGCATGAAGGGGAGCAGGCAGGAAAGGGAGGGACACAGGACAGGTCAGGGAGTGAGGATGAGGCAGGAGGGAGGCAGAGGCTCTGGCAATAAGGCCCTGGAATGATGTGGTAGTATCTCAGGTGTGTGGGGGGGGCAGTCCCCCCCCAGGGCCCCTGCCCTTGAGGGCCTCCCAGGGGCCCCATGCGGAAACCAGCCGGATTTCCACCGGACTTGGCCCCACCCTGTGGGAACTGTGGAAATTCTGGGCTGGCTGACTGGCAAGTGTATGTTTCGGAGGGCACGTTCCTGCCCGGTGGGGAGGAGTTCGCTTAGGAAGTGGGCTCGCTGCTCCCTGCATTCCGGAGCTGATAGAGGCCTGCCCCCCTCCCTCCACCCCTGCAGCCAGGGCCAGACCAGCAGCCGCAGGGTGCCGGCCCCAGGTCCCTTGCCGGCTCCTGACCGACACAAGCCCGAGTGTGCACGCACACACTCCTCGCCCTCAGCTCCGTCAGACCAGGCCCCCGGGGGCCAGGGTCCCTGTCGGGGTCCCGTGGGGAGCCGCGGGGAGAGCCTGCAGCCCCAGCCCAGGGATTAAAGTGTTGGCCGCCGTAAAGCCCAGCGGCAGCCCCGCTGTCCCTGCACGGCAGCCCAGGCCGCCGTCCGAAGCGTGTCGTCCGCGCACGACTCCCAGTGGGCTGCTGAGGGCTGCGCCACCACCTCGGTGGGGAAGCTCCGGCTTCATCTGCTCTGCACATCTGCTCTCCCGCCAGGGAGCGGCCGGAAGGGCATTCCTGCTGTGGCTGCTCGCCCTGGGAGGCCCCGCGGCTCCCTCCGTGGAGCCCACGTGCTCCTTCCTGCTGTTCTTTGGTCCTTCCAAGTGGCATGGAAGACCTTTAGAAGCCAGTGTGTGTACAGAATGCCAGCAGGAAAACCCCAGATTTCTGCTTTCTGAGTGGGAAGGGGCAAAGCTGGGGCTGAAAGATGGATATAGTGTTAAGGAGAGCTTCATAGGTAAAACAACGCAGGGCCCCATAACCTGAAAGCTTTTGAAAGGACAGCTGGAGCCAGGGCTTCTGACTATGCACACCTGTGGCCAAGTTAACCCTCCCCCACCATAGCCCCCCAACACCCAACATATAAATCGGAGTAATAATAATGTCCACTTGTCTTGAGTTAGGGGTACGATCAGCCACTCTTCATATATTACCTTAGTCAATCCTACCAAAAATCCTGGGTAGGTAGTCATCTCTCCGTTTTACGGAAGAAGAAACTGAGGCTCACAGAGATTAAGTAACTTGCCTAAAGTTATAACTAGTGGGTAGAACAGCTAAGATTAGAACCTCGGACTGTCAGACTCCACATTGCATGCTTGCCCCATTTTTACACCAAAGAAAAATTTTTAGTCAAGCGGAGATGGTTCTTTTCATATCTGAGTGTTCTTTCTGTGGGTGGATCAGAACAGAGAAACACGTGGACACAACTAAGCATCAGGTCAAGCTGACCTCCCCTCCCTGCCTGCCAGGCAGCAGGTGGTTTCTGAGCATGTCCGGGAGCAATGCTGTTTCCAATCAGTCCAGGTAGCAAAGGCCCACAGCGATGTCTGCGGAGCTTGGAAAAATCCTCCCACTTGCTGCGCCTTCATCTTACCAGTGGTCAAAAACCAAAACCAAAACACAGACATCTTAAGAAAAATGTAAGGAAGAAAAATGTAAGGAAGAAAAATTTACAATTGATAAAACTCTATTTTTTTTCTTTTCTTTGAATTGGGATAAAACTGATAGGATTCTCATTTTTGTGGCAGAACACTTTTTCCACTAGATTTGATCTCAGAGTCTAAGGAGGAAAGGTAGGGCTCCCTGGAGACTTCCTCCCCAATGTAGCACCTCTTCTGGTCAGCAGTGATTGGGAGACCTGTATGTGCCTTATAGTTTGCAGGTCAGAGAGGACTTCAGAAACAAGAAGGTAGGGGGAGGGGAAGACATTTGATCCATCTATGTCCAGACTCCCTGTTACTACTTCCAGTGGGGGGAACACTTCCATTCACTGTGATTGCTTCTGCAAACCAGAAGGGAGACAGGACGGCTTGAGAGGAAGCCAGGCGTGGAACATGCCGCACACACTCAGGGATATTTAAACCTGCCCAGGCCCATGGAGTTAATCTCTCCCTGCAGTGACCTCATGGGGACAAGATGTGTATATCTGGTGCCAGGATGAGGCTGTGGCTTCACACAAAAAAAGTTTATGAGCTTTGAAAGAACTCATGTCTCTAATCATTCAGCTGTGACCCGGAGAGTACACACCCAAGTGGATTTTGGCCTAATTGCCAATGTGGCTGTCTTTATTGATGACATCAACCTGGTTCCATTCCAGTCCACAAATATTTCCTGAGTTCCTACTATGTGCCAGCGCTGAATTAGACATCGGGGATGCAGATATAAACCAGCCATGCCCTCTGACCCAAAAGAGCTCATTACCTCTGGGAAAAGAGATCACAGAAGTTGCTTGGAGAGGGAGCGCCCATTGGACAGTCAACAAATGTGTTTTGAGGGCCCCACTAGGTGCTGAGCATGCAGAACTAGGGATTCCAAAAAAGGTTTGGGGAGGACATCTGATGGCAAATTGACTCACTTTTTGATCATATAACCCATATTCAGTCCAATTTTATGGACAAGTTCTTATCATTTAGGAACTTTTAAAAATGATTGCAACGCCTTTTAATTTTGATTTTTTAATGTCCTTCTTGCCAGACTGTTAAGCTTCCCAGGGGCTGGGCTACAGATACGCCTTGTGCACAGTGTGTCTCCAATGCTGAGACGGTGTCTGCTCTAGTGAGTAGTCAAGAAAATCATGCACCTGGGGAAGCTCGCAGACTGTGGGGATGGACGTGCGATGGAGAAGGAGTAAGGAACAAAAGTCCTGCTCGCCAATTATCCTACAAAACAAGAGTGAATAATAGCAACATCTCCCTCTCTCTTTCTCTCTCTCAGTTACACACACACACACTACAGTCAGTTAAGGGCACAGGATGAATTGTGGGCTTCAAACTTCCATGGTTTTCTAGCTTTGAACCATCAAATGGCAGATACCTTGGCTGGACCTCTCAACACCCACTTCAACCTCCTTTTTCTTGCCATCTCTAGCATGGAGTCTAGAAATCTAAAACACTTACCTGACTCCCCAGCTTTAGTGGCCGCTAGGGATGGTCACAAGAGTTGGCACAAAGACTGGAGGTACAGGGCGCCTGGGTGGCTCAGTCGGTTGGGCGACTGCCTTCGGCTCAGGTCATGATCCTGGAGTCATGGGATGGAGTCCCGCATCGGGCTCCCTGCTCCTTGGGAGCCTGCTTCTCCCTCTGGCCCTCCCCCTCTCATGTGCTCTCTCTCTCAAATAAATAAATAAAATCTTAAAAAAAAAAAAAAAGAAGGGCACCTGGGTGGCTCAGTTGGTTGGGCGACTGCCTTCGGCTCAGGTCATGATCCTGGAGCCCCGGGACCGAGTCCCACATCGGGCTCCCTGCTCGGCAGGGGGTCTGCTTCTCCCTCTGACCCTCTCCCCTCTCGTGCTCTGTCTCTCATTCTCTCTCTCAAATAAATAAATAAAATCTTTAAAAAAAAAAAAAAGACTGGAGGTACAGCGGCCATCTTGCAACCACGAGGACAGAGCCACACCCAAGCTAGTCAGGCCCGGAGGCAGTACAAACCCCGGGGGTCCCGACAGGCCTTTGCAGAGCTGCAATGCCAGCCTTGGACGACTCACCCCTGGGCGTCTTGTTACAGGAGGCAAAAGATCCCTTCATTGTTCAAGTCACTCTAGTTGGCGTATTTTACTTGTATCTGAGCACAAGGACTAATACGTATAAACTAGCACGACTGGGCACTTTACAGGTGCCAAAGGCTTTCTATTCATTAGCCATCACACTGAGAGGTACAACTAGCTAACATTTATAGAGCATTTACTTTGTGCCAGCAACTATTCCAAGTTATTTACCTGCACCAACTCTTTACTCCTCATTTATTATCAATCCCATTTTACAGAGGAAGAAACAGGCTTGGGCAGGCTACGTAGCTTGCACACATCTGGGAAAAGAACCTCGAGCTGAGTTCTTTACCACCCCCATCACCCCTTGGCATGTCCTCCCAATCTCTTCAGTGAAGTCATTCTCAAAAGGTGCCCCCCCAGACCTGCAGCATCAGCACCCCCATGGGAACTTGTTAGAAGTGCAAAGTCTCAATCCCCACCAGAGACCAACTGAATCGGAAACTCTAGGGGTGAGGCCAGCACTCTGGATTTTTAACAAGCCCGAAAGGAGTTCCTGGTGTGTGCTAAGGCTTGAGGAACCACTGTTTTAGAATATGTGGAGAACCTTTGTTATTCTCTTCTGGACATTCCTTGTTGCACCTGCTGTCAGTCTCCTCCTTAGGTTCCAAATCTTGCAGTGCTTTCTTGATCCTGGGTGCTAGTCGAAATCCACAGCCATCTTTATACATGAAGAAAAAGGATTCTTTGCTGTTATGGCCCCAAGTCTACCTCGGGCCTCAGGTCTGTAGCCACCTAAACTCTGTGGTGTCCCAGCTCTATCCATGCAATGTCAGGACCAAGTCCTTCTAACTGACGTAGCCCAGCCCAGCACCGCCCCCAGGCTGAATCAGCTCATTTGCTGTTCCAGGCACTCCAGTCTCTTCCTCATTCATGCCAAAACACCTTCCAGATTCCATCTTGGGGAGCCCCATCAGGAGCTCCTACTTCCCTCTCAGCTCTGTCTTTGGCCCCGGGGGCCTTTAAGAGTCTGAGTTAGGGCCTGGAGCCACACAGGTGCTTCTAATTTCCAGGTTTTGTGACTTTTTTCACAGCCCCAGAGCTAGAAGGGGACTTTGGTACCATCCAGTTCAAAACCCCTGATTTTACTGGAAAACTGAGGCCAAAGGAGAAGAAGTGATAGGTCTCCATTTATCAGAAAGTTGATGGAAGAATGAGATAGAGCCTCAGGTAGAGTCTGCAGGGCAGGACGCTGCGTCTCTGACACCCAAGAGCAACTTCATGTCAATAGCTCAAGACACATGCCTAGTAATTGTTCGGGGGGCAAATAGGCCCAGCTGCGTTAGCTTCTGTTGGACAACATTCAAGATCAAACTCTGGACTAACCTGCACTTCCTGAGGCTCCTCTCAAGGGTGGAGAGAAATCTCAGGTCTGTGGAGTGGGAAAGAAGTCGGGGCTACTGGTCTGGTTGAGGAGACCAGAAGATTTCTGTAGCAACAGTGATTTCCTTTGGATATACACTAGCCCAAGTTTGAGCTGTCCATGGGAAAATAAAGGGATATTTATGATGTTAGTGGGATGAGGGAGAGAAAAATGCAGGTTGTAAGTAAAGGGGCCTTTAAGGGAGGGCAAGAATTATTGTGTTTGTTTTCTCCAAGGCTGCTGGGGAGATAAATGCAGGCCCTTTCAGAATGGCTACTGCCATGTTCCCTCAGCACGAGGTCCCATTAGTCAAGGTAAGAAGGGCAGAGGGATACCACACGTCCAATCTAAGTCCCAGCAGAGAGGGTCTGCCCTGGAGGATGACTCAACAGAGGCCACGTTAATTTACTTAAATTAAATTGCCATACCCAGGTGCTCAGTGTAATTTTAAAGTGATATGAACATCAGAACCCTGGTTTCTGGGTAAGTTATCTAGTTGTGAAGCCTCCCGGCATTCAGAGGCAGCCAATTTCTTCCTGAGGAATTTCTACTAATCCAGGAATAGACCTTGGCTCCCAAGACAGTATCAGTGAGTTCAAGGCATAGCTGGACTCCAGCCCTAACATTGCCAAAGCAAAACACCCGCCCCTAGGCAAGTGGATGGAGATTTGCAGAGCCTTCCCTGAGGCCCCCCAAATGAGGATGGTTGCAGTGGTCTGTGAGCTTTGGAGTCCTCCCTGCTTCAGGGGCCTGGGGACTAAAGGTTTGAAGGAGAAGAGGGTGACAGGGAGGAAGAGCAGACATTCACACACATGTGACTAGTCTTAGCCACTCTGACCTACTTCTTCCTCATCCACCCTTTCTGCGGCAGCTTTCCCACATCATCTGCACTTCGTCTTTATGCCAAACAGGTTTACACTATGTGGGGTGAAATCATATCGGTTTCCAGGCTCTGAGTCTCCCTGGGAATACACTTCAACCAAATAGAAAAATATCGTTTGCAAAATACCCCATTCAGATTTGCTTCAAAATAATATGGAAGGGGAACGTGGTAGGATTATAGATTAAACAGGGTTGTCTCTGAGTTGACCATTGTTAAAGCTGGGTGAGGACATTATTCACAAAAGCCAAAAGGTGGAGGCAACCCACGTGTCCACTGACAAGTGAATGGACAAACAAAATGTGGTCTATCCACACAATGGAATATTATTCAGCCTCAAAAGGGAAGGAAATCTTGGCACACACTACAGCATGGATGAAACTCGAGGACACTGTGTTAAGTGAATAAGCCAGTCACAAAAAGACTAACACTGTCTGATTTTGATTACAAGAGGCACCTATGGTAGTCAAATTCACAGAGACAGAAAGGAGGACAGTGGCTGCCAGGAGCTGGAGGGGGAAAGAGAGATGCGGAGTTGTTGTTTCATGGGTAAAGAGTTTCAGTTTCGCAAGATTGAAAGAGTTCTTGGGATTGCTTGTAGAACAAGGTGAATGTACTTAACACTACCAAACTGTCCACTTAAAATTGATACGATGGTAAATTTTATGTCATGTATTTTACCATAATTAAAAATTTAAAAGAAAAAAATATTTTCAAGCTGAGTGATGGTCATATGAGTGTTCATTATACTATTCTGTCTACTTCTGACTGTACTCAAGATCTTCTGTAACAGAAAGCTAATGGTAAGAATGCTAAAAATGCTTCATATACAATAGCAACAGAACTCATTTAAAAATCTAGTAATAAACTTAAAAAGAAATGTGCAAGGTCCATATTAAAAATACCATAAAACTTGGGATGCCTGGGTGGCTCAGTCGTTAAGCGTCTGCCCTCGGCTCAGGTCATGATCCCAGGGTCCTGGGATCGAGCCCCGCATCGGGCTCCCTGCTCAGCGGGGAGCCTGCTTCTCCCTCTCCCACTCCCCCTGCTTGTGTTCCCTTTCTCGCTGTGCCTCTCTCTGTCAAATAAATAAATAAAATCTTTTTTAAAAATACCATAAAACTTCGCTAAAGGATATAACAGAGGTCTTGAATAAATCTGGTTACCTTGTTCCTAGATGGGAAGATGTACTCTTGGAGTGAGGTCCATTTTTTATTTATCTTTAAATTTAGTTCCATTTTTCCAAAAAGTCAAAAGGAAACTGTTCTGAGGAACAACAGGATGACTCTAATATTCCTCAGGAAGAGGATCTGCAGAGGCAGAGCCAAGTAAAGGTGAAGAAGAGAAGCAAATGGACATGGGAAAGAGGGAAGCAAACCTGATTTTGTTGCTACGGTGATTCAGACTCTCACACAAAGACACCAGAGAAGCCAGCAGAGAGTGAAGAAATGGGTGCTGGGAGCAGTTTAATGTGTCTCCTTGCCCTCCCTACAACTCCTGCCGCACCCACCTGCCTCTTCTGGGCCCAGCAGCTGTGGAGGGCTGCCAGGCAGGCAAGGGACCGGGGGAAACAGGCCGGGTAGTTGAGGCAGGGCTCTCTCTCCCTAAGAGAGCCTCAGGTGAGATTCTGAAGGAAGCACGACTCTGGTCACGTGTACCCAGGCAAATCCCTACCCCATCCCACCTCTCGTCCTACCCGCAAGAAGCTAAGGAGGGACCCAACAGGTGAGCTGAGGGTGTGACATCTTTGAGACCTTGAGACCAGGCGCAGCGAGCTCCCCCTCCGGCTTCAACAGGGGCCTACCTGTCTGTCTGCTCTTGCACGAGCCTCCTCCACAACCGTCAGTTTTCCAGCCACGGAGCCACAGGGAGCAGGCAAAGAAAGGAAACAACATACCCCGGACACCTGTAGCCCCAAGGAGAGAAACCTACCAAATATCCAGAACAGGCTTCTGAAGAGCCAGCAGAGGAGACAGATGACAACTTTAACAACAAAACCACAAAAAGACCCCAGTGAAAACATCCTGAAACCAAAAACCATGCTTTTTTAGGAAAAAAAAAAAAGTGAATAATTTAAGGGAAAGGTAGAGCTGAGACTAGAATTGGTGTGGCCTGGAAGATAAAATGGGAGAAATGTCACCAACCATAGAAAAATACAAAGAAATTGAAATCATGAGATTTGGAGGGCAGATCTAGGAGCTCTAACACAGGACTAATTGAGTCCCAGAGAACAAAATAAGATGGTGGAATAACATCTACAGATGTTATTAGGGTCAAGAACAGCAGTCCCCAAATCCTATACCTAGACAAGTTGTCATTCACCCGTGAGAGTTGAAATATATACACATAAATATTTTCATAAATATGCATGGATTCAAAAATGATAAGACTCTCTGAAGAAAATAGTTTTTAAAAGACTGCAACCAAAATCAAACAAATTATAATAGAGAAGAGAGAAAACAGGATGATCAGTAAGCCATGTTTAACTATCTGTACACATACACGCATATATACACGCTTATGTATGTATATACGCACGTACATGTATATGTGCGCATAGATATGTACCCGTATATATCATTCGATATAAACCGATAATAATAGACTGTGTGAAAATGTGTAATGCTGAATAAGGATTCTTAAAATAGAGGTGAAATACTGCAAAGGAAATGCTAATAAGACCTAGAAAGAAAAGTACTGTGCAATTTCAACAAAACCTAGGAGTTGGGGGCAGGGCATGCCGAGTAAAAGCGTCCTAAAGGCTCTTGGGGTAAGGAGGGTAGAATACTTTCACTTCACAGGGAACATGAAAGTATTCTAAATCTCTCATTGGTGGAGGGAAGAAGCACCTAAATGGGAAAGATAATAAGGGAATACAGCATCTAAGTGGGAGAAAAATATCTCCTTTTCCTATAATAGCATTCCTATAATAGTAAAGAAGAAGAGCACCAGAAAAGGAAAGGGGAGATAACCATTAATGAGATGGAAAGAGTGCAGGGGAACGCCCACATTAGCAAGGTTGGAATGGAAAAGCAATTTGAGGAAACTAGCAAAATTAAAAGAAGAGAAAAAGAAAAAGAATCATCACAAGCATAAGGAGTCAAATCAAGTACAATCATTGTTAGGCTAGGTGTGAATGAACTGAATTCTCTGTTTAAAAAACAAAATCTATAGGGGCGCCTGGATGGCTCAGTCGTTAAGCATCTGTCTTCGGCTCAGGTCATGATCCCAGGGTCCTGGGATCGAGTCCCACATCGGATTCCCTGCTCAGCCGGGAGCCTGCTTCTCCCTCTCCCACTCCCCCTGCTTGTGTTTCCTCTCTTGCTGTGTCTCTCTCTGTCAAATAAATAAATAGAATATATTTTAAAAAATCTATAGACTGGGCTAGGGAAAAAAAAAACCCAAATCTATGTTAATGCGTTTAGAAGAAGCATACTTTAAAGTGACAACAAAAATTTAAAAGTTTAGGAACAGATCCATATAGAGAGGAAATTTCACTATCTGGTAAAAGAGACACTTCACATCATCAGAATGGATGAGTATTTCATAAAGAGTGTTGGGACTCAGATATGTACTAGGGAAAATTCAAAGTTGGATCAAAAAGAAAATATCTGTAGGAAACGAGGCCCCCTCAAGAAAATTAAAAGGCAAGCAACTGATTCAGAGAAAATATTTACAACAAAGAACTAATACCCAGAATTTGTAAGGTATCCCACAAATCAGTAAGAAAAAGAAAACTGCCCAGTACAGCGAAGGGCAAAGGATAATGGTCAAAGCCAAATGGTCAATACACCCATAAGACAAGGCTCTGTATTACTTAGAGTAAATGGGGGAATGCACGTTATTACAACACAATGCCATTCTTCTCTCATCAGTTTGGCCAAAGTGTTAAAGATTTATAACCCCAAACTATGGCAAGGGTTGGGGGAATATAAGTACAGTCTCTCTGGAAGTCAAATTGACAATATCTAATACAATATTTTTGGCTTGAATCAAATGCAATGGTAAAAGTGCATTTCTTTTGACGCAGAAATTCTATTTTTGTCATCCTTATTCTAGAAGAAGGCACATGTGTGCAAGGAGGCATGCTCACAGCAAAACACTGGTAATAATGTAAATATGAATGAGTAAGGGAATGGTTAAATAAGCTGTGGCAAACCCAAACTATGGAATCTTGCAGCCATTTTTAGAAAGAATGAGTTGACATATACCTAATGTAAAGAAAGATGAGAAGATATTTGTGACATATTGTAAAGTGAAAGAAGCAAGCTGCAGAGTCATTTATATAGTATGTCACTGTTGTAAACAAAATCCCACAAAATTACATTATACCCTTAGTGTATAAGTATGTAAAGGGGGGGTGGTGCCTGGGTGGCTCAGTCGGTTAAGCGGCCAACTCTGGATTTCTGCTCTGGTCATGATCTCAGGGTCCTAGGATGGAGCCCACCTCTGGCCCTGTGCTCAGCAGGGAGCCTGCTTGGGGATTCTCTCTGCCTCTGCCCCTCGCCCTGCTCGTACTCTCTCTCTCTAAAATAAAATAAATAAATATTTTTTTAAAGTAGGTAAATGGGGGCGCCTGGGTGGCTCAGTTGGTTAAGCGACTGCCTTCGGCTCAGGTCATGATCCTGGAGTCCCAGGATTGAGTCCCGCATTGGGCTCCCCGCTCGGCGGGGAGCCTGCTTCTCCCTCTGACCCTCCCCCCTCTCATGTGCTCTCTCATTCTCTCTCTCTCAAATAAATAAATAAAATCTTTAAAAAAAATAAATAAAAAATAAAGTAGGTAAATGGGGAGGGGACTGGGATTGGGGACAAGCAAAGGGAATATTAGTTTCATCTATATAGTTTGAGTTTTTACAATAAAAAAAGTAATCACGAATCGTATATGTGTAATGAAAAAATAGGTTTACCCATAACAAGAAGAAATACCTTCATGCTTTGAAGGGCAGACGCGTCCATTAATCCATTCATGAATGCCCACTGTAGGCCAGTGGCTGTTGGGGAGAAAAAAATGACTCATATACAGCTGCGTCCCGGAGGCATTCTGTGTCTGGTAGAGGAGATAAGACTTGTAAACCAGTATGTGAAATATGTCAGCAAAATATGATCCAAGCCTTAGCAGGCATACAGACCAGTGCTGAGGGAGTTCTGAGAGTTTAGTTCCCGTGGAAAGAAGAGGGAAGGAGAAAGAAACAGGAAGGTCTTCATGGTGAAAGCAGTGTGTGTGTGTGTGTGTGTGTGTGTGTGTGTGTGTGCGTGCGCGCTGGGTTAGGAAAGATCCCCAACAGGGGACCTACATGTACAAGTGCAGATGAGGAGAGAACCTGAGTGGGAGAGGTGGGAGAACAGGGAACACCGGCATTTGAGTAGCCTGAGGGCAGTGGGGGGAGAAGGGGCGAGTAGTGGATGATAGAGCTAGAAAGAGAAACCAGGGCAAAAGTGTTCACTTAGCTAACACTTCCTGAGTGCTGGTGAGTTTCACTGCCTGATGTGGAGAGGGGAAGACGTTGTCGGGAGCAAGCAATACATACTAGAGTAGGTATTTACAAACAACTGCAATGTCACATGCACTCTTCATTATGTGGCCGGGCTGAGAGATGTGGGTGCAATTTACAAAGCACCGGGAACCACAGAAGGTTTTTGAGGAGAGGAGTGCCTGATCTGTTGTAGGAAATTCACAGTGGCACTGTGCCAGCGGATTACAACAGGTGCTTACAATGGGCTGGACCAGGGGCGATCAGACCTTGTAAGGGAGTGACAGAGAGAAAGAAGAGGAAAGAACAGGCCTGAGCAATAGTATGAAGGAAGAATTGCTGGGACTTAGTGAGCTTGGTTTTGAACACATTGCGTGGGAAGTATCTGGGGACACTCAAGCAGAGGGGTGTCAGATAAAAGAGCAGGTTGGACAAGAGGATCTCGGGAAGGCCCGCTGGCTGGATATAGCCGATTTAGGAGTCCTTGTTTCGGTGGGGGGGGGGGGGGGGGGGGGGGGACAAAGCATTGGAGAGATCAGTCCAGGAGAGTGCTTGGTGTGGGATGAGAAAAGGGGAGTCATTCTGGAATCTCATGGGATCTCAGCAGAGTAGAAAAGATCCAGGAAATGATGCCAGGATTTCAATGACCCGGGAAGGTCACAGAGGCGTTCAGAGAGGAATTCAGTTCTGACCTCTCCATCTCAAACTTGGGCTTGCCCTCTCCAAGGCAGGAGGCCCATCTGATTCTATGTGTGCAGAGCTGCACCTGGGAGCTGACGGAGGGAGGCAGGGACAAGAAGTCCTCAGCCGCAGCACGGAAGAAGGGTGGATGTAAACTGGGCATTCAGGATGGAAGGGCTGCCAGATAATGAAATGTGTCACCACAGCCTCTGATTAGGGGCCGCATCCCCGGGGGTGGTGCTCTGCCCCTTGCCTTCAGACTGTTGTTCACTGGCCTCCCCTGTAGCTTGCGTGGGGGCTCAGACCATCCCCAGGCCATGGAAGAGAAGAACAGCTCTTCCCGCCCCTACATGGGTGCAGGGCTTTGCTTCAGGTGGGCTGCTGGTAAGTGGTAAATGACAGAGGTGTTTTACAACCCCAGAGTAAAGGCTCCTTCAGTATAAACTTTTGTCTTTATGTCACTCAGATCTCATTTTTCCATGTATAAATACAAGCTGAGTTGGCTTGGCATTCAAGGCTTCCATAATCTGGTGTCATACTACTTAGCTGCAGCCTCTGGTTCCTCACATGACAAGCCACTGTTGTCCTTGCTACCCACATATAGCCATGCTGGGCACCAAAGGACACATTCACATTACAGTGTGACTTCTTTGTCCCTTCAAGTCATGACCTCCGATGAGTTGGAGGTGGGAATATCCCTGGGAGCCATTCCTACATGAGGACCCCTAGCAATGAATTAAATATATACAGAAGTGACTGTGGGCGACCACAATATATCCCACCAAGCCCAAACTCATCTTCCCCCTAACCAGATCTTAGAAATGCCCACGACCACTCCAAGCCACCCGACATATGAAGTGTGTGGTGGAGGGAAACTGGGATTGGAAATATCCTACTTTTTGCAAAATTTACCTCACCCATTTACAAAAACATGTGACATAGGAATACATCGCCAGGGTTCTTCCTCAGGCCTGAGAAGGGGCCTGTGCAAATGTGGGGGCCCTATAGCTTAAACGTTACCTGCTTCGCTGTAAATCTGCTTCTGCATGGATCTTCCCCTCAAGGGGACCTCAAGTAGGATGTGTCCTTGACTGAAGAGGTCGGTTCCTCCTAAGGCAGCTGCCCTGCATGATTCTCTGTCCTGGTCACTGTCCTCTGTGCCCAGAGGTTTTCATGCCTTGGCTCCTTATTGCACTACTGTTTAAGGCTCCTCTAGGCCCATACCTCTGCAAACAAACCCTCCTCAAGGTATCCCATTCTGGGTGTCCTCTCTGTTTTCTGTTGGGACCCTGGCTAGTTATCACTCCCTCCTCTCCAACAAGCACCTCTGTTCCCCTCCACCTGCTCCCTGATTCTCTCCCTTCCTTATCCCACCCCCAGGTGACTCATTCCCTGAGCCTTGGCTTTACGTCGTCGTCGTCACCTCTCAGCCTGAACGTCCTGAGCAAATCTTACCCATTTTCCCAGGCTCAGCTCCATCCCAGCCTCCTCCCCCAGGCAGAGTGGTGCTTAAGAAGCCTGCTGGGTGAATGGTTGCTGGAATATTGTCTGAGCAGGGTCTGCCCTGCAGGCAGTCAGGGGAAGGGGGAGGGGCTCCAGGAGATATCGATTTCATAATTGACCCCCCCCCCCCCGGAAGGAGGCTCTTTACAACATCTTTCCTGGAGACTAGAATCCCTGTTTACCCCACCACTTAGTGAGACCCTGTCAAAGCGAGGGAGGTCCCTTCCATTCCCCCTGGGTGAGCAGGGCGGGACTCCCTGTGTCTGTGAGTATGTGAGTGATTAAAAGCGAAGCTGGACGAGTGCCCTATACAAATCATTTCCAGCCACAGTGCTCAGGGGACTCTGCTGGAATGCAGGGCAGGAACACAAATGGATCCTTACCAGGCTGGCCATGGGGAAGAAAGTCATGTCAGACCTAGAGAAAGGGAATTCTGTGAGAAGGGGGGGGGGGGGCAGCTCTAATCTCCAGGGGGAGGAGTCCAGCTTTCCTTCTCTCAGCTCCATGAAATCCCTCACTGCAGGAAGCGATGGGAAACAGGCTCCGCCCAGGTTAATGGGAGCACTTCAGAGCCCCCTCCTAGAACAAGGAGGCTGGGAGGAAGGTGGGCTCCAGGCCTTTTGTTCCAGAGGGCAGAACAGTCTGGGTGGCTTGCTGGCTGCCCAGGCAGGAGATGGCCACGGAGCCACGCATATTTCCTGGGGGTGGGGGTGGGGGGGAAGTCGGGGCAGGATTTTGGCCAGAGAGGAGATTCTCGTCACTGGGAGTGCAGCGCGGGAAGTCTGCTTAGCATTTGGGAAGCTTCATGAAAAAGAAGATGGAGCTTGGGAGCCAACTCTGCTTGGACTTTCTGAGACTTGTGCTGAAAATGTAGGGACTCTTAAACCAGCAAAGTGCCAGATGTCTGGGGACTTGCTTTCCCTGGTTGATTTGAAAGTAGGACGTATTTTTGTCTCTTTCATAAAATCGGAAAGGTATGCCTGTCTAAACATAAGGAAGTAACTGATTAGCTCTTGACTCTCCACATGTGAGTATGTGGGGGTGGGGGTGCCAGAGTGGGGGGAGTTATAACCAGTGGGGCACAATATTAAACCTTCGTGGAAAGAGCACCAAGCATAGGCAGCAGATCTGTGACCTAGACCAGGCCCCACCGCCAAAAATGTTGTGACCTTAGGCAAGTCAATTTCCTATTCGGAGCTTCAGCATTCTCATCTATAAAATGAATTAATTGGATAAGATGATATTTACCATCTCCTCTAGTTGAAAACACTCTGTGATTCTCGTAAACTCAATCACAGGCCACTGAGAGCGTAAACTATTTTTAGTCCTCCAGTTAAGTGAGTTTATTCTCCTTTGAGCAGCCCAGTAAAAAAGCCGGGACCACAGGACTTGGGTTCTTAGCTTGACTCTGCCTCTGTGTGACCCTTAGTAAGTCAACATGCTTCTCTGAGCCTCAGTCACTTCCCCAAGGCTCATGAGGTCAGATCTGGTTTCCCATTCCCCAGCTTTGTGGTACAAAACCAAGAATGTCTTGGGTCTCCCTGTATCAGTTCCAGCTGAAAAGACAGGCTTTTCTGAGTCTTCTCTCTTGGACATTCTGTCACAAATAAAAGTGAGTCTATCATATATCCTGACTTAAGATCCACCTCAAAATGTAATCCCCTAGGACTTAAATGGAGCATAAATGTACAGAAGATGAAAGTATCTTGGGGTTTCCTACTCTTAGGCTCCTATTACCTTCTTAAGATGGGCCCCAGTCCCTGACACTATTCTCCTTGAGTAGCTCAAGATTTCTAGAACATCCATGAGGCCATTTGAAGAAGATATATCTCCTTCTGGTGGTTTTCTAAGACCCTGAATCCTGGAACAAAAAACATCTTCCCACTGGGTCTCAATTCCTCAGACTGCTTCCAGCCCACACTTCCTGCTAATTTATTGGTAACAGAACTTCCTTCAACACAGGGGCCAGAAAGTAGTGGTGCTTTCATAACGAAACAAGTAGAACAGGAAAGCATAACGCCCTGTCTTATCATACTAGTTTTGGATCAGGCAAACCCAAATTTTGACTCTCAGTGGATTACTTTCTAGCTGTGTGGCCTCGTGTAAGTTACTTAACCTCTCTGAACTTCAGTAGGTAGGTATACCTACCTTCCAGCATGGCCATGAGGCTTAGAAATACTATATATAGACCAATGGTCTCAGTGGTGTGGCTCACATGTATCTGAAGCTCAATACATTTTGGTTCCTTCTCCTTCCCTTCACAAAATGTTATGAGAAAGTGAAAAGTTGATGATTGTTAGCTTGGTAGCATCATGGGTCCATCATATCAAGCCTGTATCCAGCTCTCCATCCTATTACTACACTTCAACTTTCTTGTCTTATTTGATCTGGTCACACAGAACCACCCATCCATCCTCAAGACACACCCTACATTATATTGTACCCTTGTTTTCATAATTCTTGGTCTAGACCACCCTCCCCACTCTCTACCTGCCTAAGTATCTCTTATTCTTCAAGGTTCAGGTCAAATGCCATTCTACACAGGACGCATTCCCTGGCTTCTAACTGGATATCACACGCTCTCTTCTGAGTCACCACGGTGCTTTTGCTGTCTCGCTTATCATTTTACGTTTCTGCTAGAAAGAAGTAAGAATATTGCCCCCTCCCTCACCACCAGCAGCCTGTGAATGATATACACTGCACACATATCATCTGGGGAAACTTCAGGACAGTGACTGACCCAGAACAAAAACTCAAGAACACATTCTCGATTAGATAAATGAATAGAGATGTATTTACCTGAGGTAGAAGACGAGATAAGATAAACTGTAGCTCTTCAGAACAAGGAACAGAGGGGAAACAAAAATTAACACTATTTGCATACCTATGGTGTGAGATGGAAATTGCATTCCCCAATTTACAGAGATAGACAATGAGGCTCACGGAAGCTAAGTAACAATGTTATGGGGCCATTCATGGGTACAACTATGTGTTGGGGGCTGTTGCCTGAAATGTGCGTCATTTCATTTAATACACACAATATCCCTTATTACTTAGTGTTATCCCCATTTTGCAGATGCAGAAACTGACGCTCAAAGAAGTTAAGTAGATAGCCCAAGTTTACAAAGTTCACCTGGGAGGTGCTGGTGTAAATTCATACACTGTACCTCAAGTATGCGTCACTGGTGGGATTTTTTTTTCCCCCATAACTGATCATTTTGTCCTCTACAGACCCAAATCCCACTGAAGAGCAGCGGGGAAAAAAAACTGGTCAAGTCACAGCTCTCAGAGATTATTTGTTTTTGTTTTTGTTTTTTCCAGTTTCTCAGTTTCTTTTGAACAAGTATTCAAGTAATTCCAGGCTCAAACTTTCCCGACCAGGAGATTTCCCCTCCACCTCCCAGGAAGGCTGGTCTCTGCTCTCTTCTCTGGGTTCTCACCGCCCGAAGTGGAGAAGCCCCTATTGTATTCACACCTGCAGCTGAAGTCGATGCTGCGGAAGCCTGCGGTTGGTTCTCCCGGCCTGGCTGGGCGCCACGTGATGTCCCCTCCCTCTCTCCTTCCTGCTGCTGGCTCGGTGGCATCCCAGCTCTCACTAGTACAGCCCACCTGGGTCTCAGCCTGATCCCTGCGGCATGGGCAGTCCTCTTCACCGTCTCTGCTTTGGGTCACTTCCCCTTGCCACAGAGACCCGTGGCAGGTCGGCTGGCCTCAGCTCTCAGTGACCTGTGTTCCCCACTGGGGGCCCTCAGGAGCTTCAGGTCCGGCTGGAGAGCGCCAAGCTGAGGGTTAGGCCCCACCTCAGGCCCACTCTCTGTTCCATGAGCCACTCCAGGTCAGTGCGGGGTCCTCTAAAGGCCGTCTCCTCACAGAGTCTCTCAAGCAGGAAGGGGGTACAGACTACTGCTCTGGAACCTTCAGTGAAACTGACCGCTTCTTTTTTTTTTAAGATTTTATTTATTTATTTGACAGAGAGAGACACAGCGAGAGAGGGAACACAAGCAGGGGGAGCGGGAGAGGGAGAAGCAGGCTCCCCGCAGAGCAGGGAGCCCAATGCGGGACTCGATCCCAGGACTCCAGGATCATGACCTGAGCCGAAGGCAGTCGCTTAACCAACTGAGCCACCCAGGCGCCCAAACTGACCGCTTCTAATGCTGCCCTCTCACCACTTGCCCCTCTCCTTCTGTCCCTCCTCTCCTCCCACTCCTCCTCCCCATGGTGAAAGGGCTTCCTGTCCCTCCCGCTATTTGGAACCATCTCTGCGTCCCTGTGTCCTGTTCTCTCCTTCCTGAGGCGCCATTCATCTTTTTGTTTCTTTCTTAGAGCCATAATGGTAGAATGACTGCAAGAAGAATATGTGAGGAAGGCATTTTGAAAAATATTATCTGCATTCCACTTGTAGCTCTAGGAATTAAATCCAACGTGTCCAATTCTAAAGCTTTGCTTTTAACCACCATACTATGGAGCCCAATACTACAAAACTAGAGTAGGGTAGATCTGGGATTTGAACCCAGGTCTAATCCAATCCCCAAATCCAACCTTTCCCAAACAAAATCAGTCAATCAGAGGAAGACAATTATATGATTTCACTCATATGTAGAATTTAAGAAACAAAACAGGATCGTAGGGGAAGGGAGGGAAAAATAAAACAAGATGAAATCAGAGAGGGAGGCAAACCGTAAGAGACACTTAATCATAGGAAACATGATCCTATGATCCTAAGAGGACTTGTTGGAGGGGAGGTGGGGGGAGATGGGGTCACTGGGTGATGGGCATTAAGGAGGACATGTGACGTAATGAGCACTGGGTGTTATATAAGACTGATGAATCACTGAGCTTTACCTCTGAAACTAATAATACACTATATGTTAATTAATTGAATTAAAAAAAATAAAATGGTAAAAAAAAAAAATCCACACTTTCCCATCAAGCCATTTTTCTCTTTCTTTGTCCACCAACAGAAAGCATCTCAGGCCCTGTGCCCTCCAGATATATCCTGGGGCAGGTGCAGGGGTCACCGGCGTGCTTCCTCCCTCCTGGCCGAGCAGAGTCCGCAGTGCCTCCCGAGTTGGCTGAGTACGTTAGGGGCAGAAATGCTGGAAGACCTGTCTTTGAGAACACCTGTGCATTTGCTTACCTGCTTTGGATCACTTAAGGCAGGCTTGAACAGCCTCTTAATAGGTTAGTTCTGTGGCTGGTGGATTCCTCCAACGGGGTAAGTGGATTTCACTTAGCTGTGCAAAGGAAGAAAGGCAGTTCGCCGGCCCAGTGGAGCAGCAAACATCAGACGAGGTGGAGGGACTTTGAAGTTGCCCACTGACTCAGAAACCCTCCTGAGAAACTTACTCTGCAGGTTTGGTGCACACCTTGTTTTATTTTGTTTTCCCTCAGCCAGACAGTCACAATCTGTTTCACTCACCTGGAAAGTCGCATACTCTTTTTTCTTTTTATTTATTTATTTATTTATTTATTTATTTATTTATTTATTTATTTATTTATTTGACAGAGACAGAGATAGCGATAGAGGGAACACAAGCAGGGGGAGTGGGAGTGGGAGAAGCAGGCCTCCTGCGGAGCAGGGAGCCTGATGTGGGACTCGATCCCAGGACCCTGGGATCATGACCTGAGCCGAAGGCAGACGCTTAACGACTGAGCCACCCAGGCGCCCGGAAAGTTGCATACTCTTGACAAGCACAAGGTGTTTAAGAGATGGCTTGCTGCTGGGGCTACTCTGTATTAGCAGGTGGGCAGCAAGGACACTTGGCCTCTCAGATGTGCCTTCACTGGTAAATAGAAATGCAGAACTGAGACAATCTCCCAGATCGTTCTGATAAATATGAACTATATGTGCCCAAAGTATTTGGGGTCATAATTTTCAGATAGAGGCAAAAGTGATGCATCTCTTGATTATCTCAGTTCTTTACTACAGGCTTGGAGAAACCCGGTCTCAGGATTTAACTTAGCAGCCGTTTGTTGAGTTTCTGATGCACAAGAGAAAGGGTCTGGGCAGGTGAGCACTTTCGTTGCAAAGACAAATAAGACATGGTCTTGAACCTCACATGGTGTCCGGCTGGTGGAGAGAGGGGCATGAGACATACAGTGCCTGCCCACTTTAAGAAAACCCTCTCTGGGGGCGCCTGGGTGGCTCAGTTGGTTAAGCGACTGCCTTCGGCTCAGGTCATGATCCTGGAGTCCCGGGATCGAGTCCCACATCGGGCTCCCTGCTCGGCAGGGGGTCTGCTTCTCCCTCTGACCCTCCCCCCTCTCATGTGCTCTCTCTCTCTCATTCTCTCTGTCTCAAATAAATAAATAAAATCTTTAAAAAAAAAAAAAGAAAAAAAGAAAACCCTCTCTGTCTTAACTCTGCCCCCTACTCTATTGCTTCACAGCCCGATTTCTAGAAAGAATGGTTCACATGCGTTGTCTCTCAGTCCCCCTCCTGCTTCTGCTCTCTGCTTTAACTACCTGCTTTAACTACCACATTTATATGCACTTTTAGTCTTTATCTTGCTAGGATTGCCATATTTAGCAAATAAAAATAGGGGACATACTTATCCTAAAAAAATTCATTTCTATCTGAAATTCAAATTTAACTGGGCACTCTGTATGGTATCAGGCAACACCATGTCTTATATGACTTGTCTGCACACTCTTACCTGCCACCTCTTCCTTGTTGAAATGATCTCCTCCTTTGGCAAATGCAACACTGACATCACTCTGTCCTGATCTTCCTCTTTCTCCCTGGACCACCCCCCAATCTCTTAAATGTTGATCTCCCACCTCTGTTCTCTCTCCCTCACTCTTCCCAGCATGCCTTCCACACAGTCATGGCCTCAGCTGTGGTGGTGGTGTAGCGATGAGTCTGCTTCCAGTCTAGAGAGCATACTTGCCGCACTCACTCCCAATCTCTATACCCCAGGGTCTCTTGGGCAACTCCAAGATGTTGCAAACTCAAAGTGTTGCAAATTTCACTCATCTGTTCTTCTCTATTTCTGCTCCTATCTCAGTGCATTTATAACATCATCCAACCCACTGCCAAGCCAGAAACCCAACAGTCCCTCTCGAGTCTACCCTCTCCCTTCCGCCACATCCAATTTGTCTCCATGCATGATGGAGTCTATCTTCTTCTTCTTTTTTTTTTTTTTTAAAGATTTTATTTATTTGACACAGAGAGAGAGATAGAGAGCACAAGCAGGGGGAGCAGCAGGCAGAGGGAGAGGGAGAAGCAGGCTCTCCACTGAGCAAGGAGCCGGATACGGGGCTCGATCCCAGCACTCTGGGATCGTGACCTGAGCCAAAGGCAACCGCTTAACCGACTGAGCCACCCAGGCGCCCCTGGAGTCTATCTTCTAAAGATTCCCCAACTGTCTCCTACTCCCTCCCTGCCATTGCCCTATCATAAACCATCATCACTGCTCACCTAGATCACCACAGTAACCTCCTAATTGGTCTCTCTGCTTCCCTTCCTCCTCCCTCCCATCTATCCTCCACACTGTCCCCTGGAGGACATTGCCAACACAAAGGTTGCATTATGCCCTTCGTTGCCTTATTGGTTTCATGTCAACCATTGGGTAGCTTGTCATATTGGCCTCTTCACCCCCTAGTGAATCCCCACTTCTCCAAGTTTATCCGCTGACACAGAACAACCCCAGCTATACTGAAAACACGCTCCCCTCCCCAAGCACACGCATGGTCTCAGAGTCTGATTTCACACATGCCATGGCTTTTTCTGCAATGCACTTACTTACACTTTAAACCACAGAAAACTACTCATCCCCCCAATTTCAAGTCAATCTTTGTCTCTTGGCAGAAGCCTTCCTACATTCTCTAAGAAGACACGGTTGGGGAGGGAAGTAGTGATCCCCACTCCGTGTCCCCCTAGCTGCTAGAATCTAGCACTTGTACTAACTTTTGTTAGAAGGCTCTCTAGGGTAATGATCTGTTCGCAAGTCTTGACTGTCCTGTAACAGTTTGCATATTATGTCAGATCCTGAGTTCCTTGAACGCAAGGAGCATACCTTTTGTTTTGTTTAGACTTGCTAGTATTTAGAACTTTAAAAAAATCTGTAAGGATACAGAAACTAATACAACCAACACCTGTGTTCCACTTGCCATGGGTTGACCACCATTAATATCATGTTGTATTTACTTCCAATCTCACCCTGTTGTTCCTACCCTCAGAGGTAAAATTGGAAGCAAAAGAACCAGATGAAGGGATCCCAGAGTAGGTATTTAAGAAGTGCCAGAGTAGGGTGGGGGTGCACCTGGGAGGAGCAGGAAATGGGTGAAATGTAATCAGTTCAGGCATTCTTGTAATGAGACGTGGAAGAGCAGAAATCCATGTTTTTCTTTAAAAATGCCCATTTTCCCAGAGACTGATGGCCCACCTGAGCTGTATACTGGTGGCAAACTGAAAACATTAAATGAAAGAAAAATCTTACTTTATGTGGTTTTGGCTTTTAAAAAAAGATTTTGAAGAACATGACCACAAGTAAAGCCCTGGTGAAGCTCACTTTGAGTTCGTTTCGGTGGTTGTTCAAAGAATTCTTTCATCCAGCTGAGAAGACTGGACACCAAAATCTTAACTGGGATTACCTTTGAATGGGAGAATTGGAGGTAATTTTTTTTTTTCTGTTTGCCAGTCTGCATTTTTTATAGCAATGAAGAAGACGAAAGTTGCTTTAGAAACTATATTCGAGGACAACTAAATAGTTTCAGAAATTTTTTCATGAGAGACATAGAGGATTTGAAGAGAGGAAGATTATATGTTGACAGCCTAGAATTTGAAGCTTGAACTTTAATGAGATTTCTCCTTGTCAGTATTATGGATCGACTGACTGTACCATCCAGGGAACAAACAGCTGACCTCAAATCACATGCCAATATATTCACAATTAAACAATCACTCAAGAAGCCATAAAGCACACAAAATGCATAGTGGCTAAAAATAATAAACAAATGAAGCTTCTGTGTTTTCTTGCCTGAGAACAAGGGGCCTGTTCTTTTAGTTTTTTATAGTGAAATAGTGAGACTCTGTGGAAAAAAATACAGCAGTTGGGAAATGTTCTAAGTGAAGCATTGGGAATGTGTCATCGACTCTGAGGGCTTCTGACTTCACCTGTGATTGGCTAAGAATGAAGGACTGGCTATGAACGGGTGACCAGGAGACCTCTGGATTATCAGTTCAATACAGAAAATGACCGTTCTGAAATCTCATTGTTTTTCCTCCTTATTTTTTTCCTTTATAAATTTTAAAACAGGAGAAAGTGCTCCATAAAGAGAAAGTGATTTATTTAGAGTTTTTCCATATGCTCCTAAAACAGGTTGTGCTTTTTCCCCTAAAGGTAACATCTCTGTTCTGGGACAGATCACACATGACAAAACAGCTTAGAAAGCCTTGCAAAATTTTGAAGCATTTTGAAAGCAGAACATGTTTCTCTATGTAGGTAGCCCTGTGCATTTGGCATAGAGAGAGCAACAGAGCAAAATGCCCAGTTTGGTTTCTTTTAATTAGATGCTCACTTGCGTTCAGTTGTTTTTAGTTCCCCTTGCTTCCTGGGGGAGGAGAGTTGTGTCAATGCTGGCTATTTGCACATCCAAATGGCGGGGGTAGTTTTGGGCAACCTCTGCACTCACCAGTCCTGAAATACCTTTTAAGCATGGGGTCAGACATCCACATTTCCCTGAGGACACTTGCCTGGACAGCTTGCCAGGACGCCACGGGGTGCAACGAAATCCTATAGCGTGAAATGGGAGAATCAGCGGCGGCACTGGTGTTTGATGAGCAGCAAACTGAAGATGGCAGGTCAGCCTGCCAGGCTTCATTCCAACGAATGCCCTTTAGAGAGCTGACCTTCTGTGTGCTGGGCCTCTCTCTGCTAGATACCACGTGGAATTCTGGTGATAAGAGGAAATCATTTAAGGCGTTCATTCATTTATTCTGTCAGTCAACAAATCTTCACTGGGCACCTACAATGTGTAAGGCACTAATAACAACAAAGAATTTTGCAAGAATAGAAACTTAGACCCGTGAAAGCACTTCGTAACTTACACTGAGCTTTATCACTTGTGTTATTTCTTTTTTTAAAGATTTTATTTATTTATTTGACAGAGAGAGAGACAGAGAGAGAGGGAACACAAGCAGGGGGAGTGGGAGAGGGAGAAGCCGGCTTCCCGCTGAGCAGGGAGCCCGATGGGGGGCTCAATCCCAGGACCCTGGGATCATGACCTGAGCCGAAGGCAGACACTTAATGACTGAGCCACCCAGGCGCCCCTCACTTGTGTTATTTCCAAGATGATAACACAGACACTGTCCTTGCACTCCAAAAGTTTACAATATAGCAGGGAAGATGAAGCCTGTAGAGAAATTTCCGCATTGCAGAATAGAATATGGTACGTGTCATAAGGCAAAGAGCAATTCCCTGACCAGGGAACGGACGGCTATCCTGGAGTCCCAAGCCAGCACTTCCATGGTTCAGAGAGTTTGAGAGAGGGAGATGCCGCATCCAGCCTTGGGATCAGAGCTATGTCTGGGCAGGACTCCGTGGTAGAATTTGGACGTGTAAATATGGAGGACCGAGTGGCTCTACTTTTGTTACCTTCAAAGTATTTGAAGGTGTGCTCTCCTGTTATTGAGGCTCAACATCTTTTTCGGGATGACATTCCTACTAACACTTGGATTGCCTTTGCAGCACCTGTACTTGGAAATTTAGGAACATTTTTGGAGCCTAGGAGATAATCATTTGTGGCCAATAATTCATGTAGAATTAAACCTACTGATAGCAGGTCTAAGTCTCACACTTGGGCCATTTCCAAAGCCACACAATTTAGGGGCTAGTGCTTTTTTCAGATTGTGGGGGAATAATTTGTGGCTCTCCATGGCTTAAACTGTTAACTTAGTCCTAAAATTTATAACCCTTAAATACACTCTTAACAAAGATTTGTCACACTGCCTAGGGAATGAGACCTGTCCTGACTAAAAGATAGTTATCCAGTAAACACTTTGGTTTCAGTGTTTTATTCTGATATTTGTTCTAATACGGTGTAGAAAGGTATCTTGTTTTGATAATAAGTATGATTATTTTTTTCCTTTGGTGATTCAATATCTTGTGGTGTCTCACATTTCTCATTCTGAATGCCAGTTGCCATTGAACAAGACTGTAAATAAGGAAGACATAGGTATTTTAGGTAAATGTGTACTGACACCAGCTGATTCCTTTGGAAAAAAATTACTCACTAAGTCCTCCCTGCCCCCCAATATGAGAGAGAGAGAGAGTAATGCTCTCCTTTCTTCCAAAAAGTTAATAAAAATGAGAATTTTTAAAATAATGGCTCATTAGGGATTCTGATTAGTCTGGTATTTTGCATTTCTGACTTTACATGTACTCTACAGCATTCATCTGGCTTTCATGAGTCTGCAGTCCTGCTTGTCTATGTTTAGGAAGCTGCCTTAGAAAGTCTTCCATACTCTTACACCCAGAAAAATGAGGGGATTTGCCAAGTTCTGATTTTGACGCAGGCTTCCTTCCCCAACTGATTGAAATAAACAAACAAAAGTATGCTTCTTAAGAATGCATACAATAATCTGAAGTCTTAGTTTGATTGAATAAAAAGTATAAATTAGTCATGTCTATTTCCAGATAATTTTTTTGAGCTTAAATGCCAAAATCAACTATTACCACCTGAAGTCAAAAACCATGTAGAATGAATTTTGTTCCAGTGGGTCAAAACATTCCTGTTAATCTCTAATACTCCTCTCTGATGAAGCAGAAATGAAGATGAGAAGCAAACTTCAGTCTACTGACAAATATAGAAAATGTTTCACGTACCAAATGAGTGTGTCCATGTTTTTCTGTTTCCATCTGGATCCTTTTCAGTGTGATTACTTATTTTTAGGTTGGCATTTTAGAAGGAAGATGAAATGGCTTTAGGAAATGATGTGAAAGGTTAAGATGGATGAGAAGACAAGACAAGGGCTATCATGATGGAAAACATAGCCTCACAGTTTTATGTTCAATGTATTTCTTAGAAAAACCAGATACCCATATTTCTGCTAAATCTAAATTTTGAAGCTTATAAACTTGAGTAGCTATGCCAAGGTGTAAAGGACTTTAAGAAAAAATGTGTAGCTTTAAGTCACACAAGCATGGGGGAGGCTATATTAGTAAATAATGAGGTGGGAACAGGCTGACACTAATTTTTTTTAAAAGATTTATTTTATTTATTCAAGAGAGAGAGTACAAGTGTGAGTGGGGGGAGGGGTAGAGGAAGAGGGAGAAAGAATCCCCAAGCCGACTCCCCAGGGAGCCTGATGTGGGGCTTGATCCCAGGACCCCAAGATCATGACCTGAGCCAAAATAAAAAGCCAGCCACTCAACTGACTGCGCCACCCAGGCACCCCAGGCTCACACTATTTAAAACACAAAGGCCTGGAGTCCTGGGGGAGAAGGAGGTATGAACTAGAACAAGATGGCAATTTGGTTATGTTACTCACGTTGAACCCAGTCAACCTACTAAAGCCGAATTACATAATCTTCAAAATGGTGTTGAGTAAAGAAGCCCTAAGAATCTGAATAAATATTAACTATTTTACTAACACTTTGAGGAGTCCAAGATAGTCTCAAAAGTTTCGTATTCTTGTAACTTTTTTACAAAATATGAAGTAGTCAGCTCTGATTGTGTTAGTAAGTCAGCCATCAGGTGGGCGCATGAACAGAGGGGGGCAAGGAGTGCCTCCCCAAACTACGTTTGTCTTTGATCGTGCCAGTCCTGTCCCCTTCTGACTTCTGGTTCTAGGTTCCCCTTGGGTTCCACACTGGACTTCTGAACTGGGTTTGGAATCTGTTCATCTTTGGCTGAATGTGGGCTCTTTGTCAAGACCTCCGCTCATATACATCCTTAAAATCTTCCACTGTAGATGGCTTCAGTGATCCTCTCAGCCCCTCCCATTCCCAGCCTGGCTCTAGTCTCTACACATGCAGCCTCAGCAGGGCACCCTTGCGCCCAGCAAAAGGGAAGTCCAGCAGGAGTTAGGATTCTCATTGTCTAAGGATGCAGAGGTTTACACAGTGGACTTTCTCCTTCCTTGCCCTCACTCCCTCCATTACATGGAATTGGTCCTGTACCCAGATCTGTCATTAACTAAACCTAAACACCAACCTTTTTACACTGACACTAAAGAGAAGACACTGTCCGAAGTCAAGCAGAGGTTTCTTCCCTTTCTTTACCCTTCTGTTTCCCTCCCTCCCCATCGGCTTTCCTTCCAGAGGCTTTTACTGGGCTCCTCCGATGAACCAGGCCTTATCCTAGGTGATAGAATTGGAAAGACAGTGTCCCTGACCTCTGTAAACTCCCATTCTGGTGCCTTCTGCCTTGAAGAAATAAGACCAGTCAAGACTACATGTTCATAGACTTGCTCAACATTTGTGAGTTTTGCCTTTGTTTAATATGGGTGGGAATATGAATTTGTTCTTTGTCTCATACTGGCTAATTAATTAAAGGTGTTCAGGAAGAACTTTCAGGGAGAAATGTGCCTTAGGAAGCTTTAACTTCACCAGCCCAACCTGAAGTCTCCAGAAGAGGTTTTTATTGTTGTTGCTGTTTGTTTTTTTAAATCTCCAGTATGCATGTTACTAAGCTTTTTATTTTGAAATCA
Organism: Mirounga leonina; assembly: GCF_011800145.1. Lineage (NCBI taxonomy): Eukaryota > Metazoa > Chordata > Mammalia > Carnivora > Phocidae > Mirounga > Mirounga leonina. The sequence continues at coordinate 84,440,184 of NW_023270268.1, forward strand.
TTATAGATCACAGAAAATTCCAAAAATAGCTCATAGGTTCCCTTGAACCCAGCTTCTCCCAGTGAGGACATCTTACAGGACTGCAGTACTATATCAAAACTGGGAAATTGATATTGGTGTAACACTGCTAAGCAGACTACAGACCTCATTCAGTTGGCATCAGTTTTTACACACTCATTTGTGTGTGGGTGGGTGGGTGTGTATAGTTCTATGCGATTTGACCCCACATGGTGTAGCCACTGCAACAACCAGGATACAGAACTGTTCCATCACCACAAAGGAACTCCCTTGTGCTTTCTATTCAGAGTCACATTTCCCTAACCCACCCCTGGCCCCTGGCAACCACTAATCTGCTCTCCGTCTCTACAGTTTTGTCACTTGAGGATGATTTTAAATGGAATCATATGGTATTTAACCTTTTTAGATTGCCTTTTATCGCTAAGCATAATACCCTTAAGATCCTTCCAAGTTGTTGCGTATATGAATAATTCATTCTTTTTTATTGCTGAGTAGTTTGCCATAGGATGAATGCACCAGAATTTGTTTAGCCACTCATCCTTTAAGGACATTTGTGTTGTTTCCAGTTTTTTGCTAATATGAATAAAGCTGCTATGAACGCTCGTGTAGAGATTTTTGCGTAAACATCAGTTTTCATTTTTCTGGGAGAAATGCCCAAGAGTGCAATTTCTGGGTATGGTAAGTGCATATTTAGTTTTAAGAGAAACGGTCTGTTTGTTAGCTTTTTAAAAACAGCTCTATCAAGATATCGTTGACATATAATAAACTGCGAGATTGAAAGTCTACAATTTTATGTTTTGACAAAAGTATATACCCCCAAACCATCACCACAATAAAGATAATAAACTTTACCCACCAAAAGCTTCCTCATGGCTCTTCACAATCCCTTCCTCCCGCCCCTACTTGCCTCCTTCCCCTGCCAACCATCCCAAGGCAACCACTGATCTGCTTTCTGTCATGGTGATTAGTTCGCATTTTCTAGAATTTTATATAAATGAGATCATGTTCTTTGAGGGGATGGGGGGTGTCTGACTTCTCTCATTTAACATAAATTATTTTGATATTCATCCATGTTGTTGCCTATAGCAATAATTAATTCCTTTTTATTGCCAAGTAGTAATCCACTCTATGGATATACTTTAATTTATTTATCCATTCTTCTGCTGATTACCATTTGGGTGGTTTGTAGTTTGAGGCTATTACAAGTAAGGCTGTTATGAACACTGACATGCAAAGTCTGTGTGCGGACACGCTTTCATTCTCCAGGGTAAATGCCTAGGAATAGAATGGGTAGGCTATGTGGTAGACACGTATTTAATTTTTTAAGAAACTGCCAAGCCACTTTCCCTACAGTCATTGCATCATTTTTACTTTCCCCTGGAAGTATATGAGAGTTCTGATTGTTCTACAACTTTACCAACACGTGGTTTAGTCAGTCTTTTCCTGTAGACATCTTAGTAGTTCAGGTATTTCTTTGCAGTTTTAATTCCCATTTTCCTAATGATTGTTGATGTTGAGCATCTTTTAGTGTGCTTATTTGTCATCTACGTATCTTCTTTGGTGAAGGGTCTAATCAAATATTTACCCTTTTTAAATTGGGGTCTTTATTTTCTTATTATTAAGTTTTAAGAATTTCCCAAGTATCCCTCCAATAAAAGTTCTCCCCATGCTATTTTTATTTTATATTTTTATTGGCAGATTAAGCTTCTGTTACTTTATTTTTTTTTAAGATTTATTTATTTATTTTGAGAGAGAGCACATGAGGGAGTGTTTGGGGAGGGGCAAAGGGAGAGGGAAGGAAAATCTCAAGTGGACTCCCCGCTGAGCACTGAGCTCAATGTGGGGCTAGATACCATGACCCATGAGATCATGACAGGAGCCGAAATCAAGAGTTGGATGCTCAGGGGCACCTGGGTGGCTCAGTCAGTTAAACATCTGCCTTGGGCTCAGGTCATGATCCTAGGGTCCTGGGATCAAGCCCCACATTAAGCTCCCTGCTTGGTGGAGAGCCTGCTTCTCCCTCTCCCTCTGCTGCTCCCCCTGCTTGTGTGCTCTCTCTCTCTGTCAAATAAATAAATAAAAACTTAAAAAAAAAAAAAAAGAGTTGGACGCCCAATCAACTGAACCATCCAGGCACCCCAAGCTTCTGTTACTTTAAAGCAACATAGCCCTAACTAATTCTGACCCCACTGTGAGGTAAAGAGAAGTAGCATTGTGGAAACTGAGGGAATGAGGTGGCAGCAGATCTTGGCACCAGGTGAGCTCAATGAGATGCCTTCCTTGAGGAGGAGACACCTGTGTGAAGGTTTTTTCTGCCTTCCCCACCTGCTGTCTTGATCCCCTTTTTTGTTTTAGTCTCAAAATTCTTCTTGTTGTATTCAGGCTCAGCTCCTCAGACTTCTTTCTCCTCATTCTCTGCAATATTTATCAAGCACCGACCAGTGCCAGAAGCTCTGCCAGGGACTGTGGGGAAAATCATGAGAAGGGCACCATCCAGGCCCTCAGAGAGCTCTTAGTTCTATACTAGCGACAGGGATGTACAACGACACATTGCAAAGCAGACTGATAAATTCAACCACAGAGAAATAAGCAACACCCATGACAATAGAGAACAGAGCATCATTCTATTGGGTTGAAAGTGAAGGTCGTAAGTGGTACAGGGATATATCGAAGGTTTCCCAGAGGAGGCAGCAGGTGAGCCGGGCTTGGAAGAGTAAGATGTTATCAAGTGGAGAGAAGGAAGGCGTGTTCCGGCAGAAGGAGCAATGAGTGACGGTGTGGAATGAGCACGTACAGAGCCTGCTCGGGGAGCATCAGCCTGTGTCCCTGGAGTGTAGCGTCTGCAGAAGGAACCAGAGGTGGGGTGCAGTGGGGGTGGCGGGGTTGCTATGGTTGGGAAGTTAAGTGAGGGCTGATGCTGGAGATGCAGTACCCAGAAAGCCCAGCAAAGGAGCCCGGGAAATCTCTAAACAGGTGCTTCCCACTTCAGTCCCGTTTCCTATCTGGTACTCTTTTCAAGCTTACCCAAAATAAAAGAATACATGGAAAGTTTAAAATAGTATTTCACCTGCTGTTTTTCTTTAACATTAAAGATGACATCATTTAAAAAGTAAAGATAAATCAGTTCATGCAATTTGTAATGATGGTCTTTTATTTTTCTTAAGGTTTTCTTCTCTGAATGCTAAAATAATATGTATAATGTGTAGAAACTTGAAAAGTATTTTTTACAAAGCATGATGACAGTTAGAAACTGGCCATAATCTTTCCTCTCTGAGATAACTATCATTCATTGAAATTTTTCTTGGATGCTTCACCAGGACAAAGGCCCCGTCTGTAGTTTGTGGCATTATTGTTGTATTCTATGAACTTCAGCTAGAGCCCTCATTTCGGGAGAATGCTTCTAAAGGCCCTTGATCTGAACCTCTGTTGTGGCATTTAGCCTTTCTACCCTATACTGTAGTCCTTTGTGGACTTATTCCTCCTAAATTGTGAACTACTTGAGGTGTGTCCCATCTTCGTATTCTCCCCTCTATCTGTTACCACTGTCCCCCAACCCCCGGAAGATCTAACACAGTATCTCACACAGAGTGGGGACTCAGTAAATATTGTTTGGATAAAAGGAAGGATAAATTGATGTTTTAATTTTATTATACAGGCCAGTGGTTTCTCCCAGTTCTTTGGAGTTACAGGGTTCAAGAGAAGGGCCTTAAGTTTACCATGTGGGCGGTAAGGGGCTTGCCAAGTAGCTGGGACCCTGGCAGCTCCACGTCTCCCATCCCCACCCTGTTCGACCAGACCAGTTCCGGTTTTTTTTGTTGTTTTTTTTTGTTTTGTTTTTTTTTAAGATTTTATTTATTTATTTGAGACAGAGAGAATGAGAGACAGAGAGCATGAGAGGGAGGAGGGCCAGAGGGAGAAGCAGACTCCCTGCCGAGCAGGGAGGCCGATGCGGGACCCGATCCCCGGACTCCAGGATCATGACCTGAGCCGAAGGCAGTCGCTTAACCAACTGAGCCACCCAGGCGCCCCTAGACCAGTTCCGTTTTTATCTGTGTTATGTAGTTGGGCTCCACATAAGATTCTATTTTTTAAGAAAGGTATTCTTCTGGTAAAAATGAAAAGTTTTAAAACTACTGATATAGATACCAATTTGCTGGTATAATTCCTTGAAAAGGGAGGGGAAAAATGAGTCCTAGTGCAATCTGTACTCCACTAGGTATAAATCACTCAACCATTTTTAGACTATGGTCCAGGATTGGAAACGAGGGCTGCAATATACCAATGACGCAAGGCTAACTAATGACCAAAGGTGAGGCAGATGTCCCAGGATCATGATAAGAGATCCGTGGACTCCCTGCTAGTAAGTGCCCACATGTTTATGAAAAACGCACTAGAATCCTCCTCATCTACTTCACATGTCTTTCACGCTCTGGGAGAAGCTAAGACATTGGTGGTGGTAGCAAATATCCTTTAGTTTTCCATAAATAATCTAACAAAGGAATGGAGGCAGTTTCAAGAACTCTGAGGGTCTAGCAGGTTTGTGTGTGCCTCAGACTTTCTTGAGGCAAAGATTCTAAGCATTCTTTCTAAACACCTGAATGGAAGACGACATAGGTGAATAAGAATGTTAACAATGGCCCTTAGACTTCTGAGCGTATGTGAGTCTGGCCAAGTCACTTAAATATGTCTGAGCTCAATTTTCTCACTTGTAAACTGGTGATAATCATATCTGTCCCAATGTCCAGGAAAGGATGTCCCATAAGCTATGGAGGGTCATGAAGGTGAAGGTGCTTTGTGAACCTTGAAGTGCCATACAGATGAAAGATACTTTTGCTGTTGCTTCTGCTTGGAATCTTGTTGTTCTTGACCTTTCTTTGACAGAAGCTTGTGTTGTTCCTCCTTACTTCTTCTCCTCCTTCTTTCTCTCTTTGCCTCAGATTCCAGGGAGTCAGCCCATTCCTGAGTAGGCATATACCTGACATGTGTAGAAGCCAGAGAACACAACCTATGACAAGGAGAAAAAACAGTAAAGAGAGATGGGCCCATAAATGACAGAGGATGGAATTAGCAGACAAGGACCTTAAAATAACGAATACAAATATGCCCAAAGATTTGATAGAAAATGAATGTCATGAGGAGAGAAATGGAAGATACAATAAAGAACCGAATGGAACTTTGTGGAGTTGAAAAATACAATATCTGAAATGAAATTATTTTAATTTCATGACTGATAGCAGATCAGACATGGCAAAATAAAGGGTCAGTGAACTCAAAAACATAGTAATACAAACTTTCCAAGTTGAAGCACGGAGAGAAAAAAAGACTGGGAAAAAATAATCAAACCAAGTCTTAGTGATCTGTCAGAGAGTATCAAGCTGTTTCCTATACTCGTAATTAGAGTCCCAGAAGGGAAGGAAGAAAATCACTGAAGAAATAACGGCCAAGTATATTTCAAATTTGATGAAAACTATAAACCCACAGATTCAAGAAGCTCAACAAACCACAAGATAGAGTAAACACAAAGTAAACTACACTAGACCATATCGTAATCAAATTTCTGAAAGCCAGTTATAGTCTACTAGAGAAGACTTTTAATTATCTTTTTTAAACAGCCAGCAGCAGGGAAGGCTATTTTCACTCTGAACTTGTTCTGCACGAGCCTCTTCCATGTCCCCTCCTCCTCAGGATAAAACAGAGGAACAGTATTATCTAGTCCTCAACACTTAGCAATAAGAGGCGTTATGTAGCAGGTAGTTAGCATGTGCTGGGCACTCACATGATCTCATCTAATTTTCACAGTAATCCAGGGAGGTGGGAGCTATTATTATTCATTACATGGGTGAAGCAACAGTAGCACAGAGAGGTTAATTTGTTCAGATCACGTCATTTGTTCTGTAAAGCCAACGTTCAAATCCAACAGGCTGACCCCAGAGCCCACCATGCTTGAGACCACAACTCTAGCAGCTCAGTGAAGGTTATCACAGGATTCCAGGGGCAAAGGGAAATACTGTTTGTATTTCTGTACTATGTATCAGTCACAAAATGGCTTCCTATTAAATCACAGCTTTCAGCCACTTTTTCCAAACCATTACCGCCTCTTTCTAGCTTGAAAAAGAAGTCTTAGAAACATCTATACTACGCTTACTCATTATGATTAGATCTCAAGGACTGGTAAATGAATCATCTGTAATTTGAAAAGCCATGAACGTGGAACCAGAAGACGCTGATTATCAGCTCTGTGACTTCAGGCAAGTCACTTCTCTGGGCCTCACTTTCTTCATGTATCAACCAGGGAAAAATAATAACTAATGGCAAGGAATAGATAAGAAAACATAAGTGGAAGTGGTTTGTAAACTGAAAAGTAGTATACAAACTTGAGGGGTCTTTTCATGTTTACTTAGGGAGGACCATTTAAAAATGGAATTGATATCACTTAATTGAATATGTAGGCAGCTGCATTTTGATATTAAGTGATATCAATGAGCATTCATTTTGTTTCTTATGACTGATGACTTACATAATGCCTTTGACTTCTGAAAAAGAATTTTGGTACAATAAAGTTTAAAGAGACCCCAGGATCTGCTGTTGCACCCTGCCCTGCTGATAAAGGGTACTGGAAACAGAGGCGGACAAGTCATACAAAGGAGCTTTTAGAAGACTGTGCATGCACTGTAACACTGTACATCATAGCCTGGAAAATGTCTACCCCTTAACCCAGTAATTCCACTTCTAAGAATTCATCTAATGAACAGTTACTCATCTAGCATTGTTTTTAATAATGGAAAATTGGAAGCAACCAATTAAGTAGTTATTTGAGATTTTTTTTTTTTTTTTTTTTTTTTTTAAGATTTTATTTATTTATTTGAGAGAGAAAGAATGAGAGAGAGCACATGAGAGGGGGGAGGGCCAGAGGGAGAAGCAGACTCCCTGCCGAGCAGGGAGCCCGATGCGGGACTCGATCCTGGGACTCCAGGATCATGACCTGAGCCGAAGGCAGTCGCTTAACCAACTGAGCCACCCAGGCACCCCAATTAAGTAGTTATTTGATAAAATATGAATAATAAAAGTCATTCTGTAAGCGAGTAGCTTACTATTAATCTGGGGAAAAGAAGTATAAGAAAGCAAAGTTTTAAAAGGAGGTGACAAAAATAGAATTATCATATGATCCAACAATTCCACATCTGGTTATATAACCCCCCAAAATGAAAGCAGGATATTGAAGAGGTATTTGTACCTCCATCTTCATAGCAGTAGCACTCATAATAGCCAAAAGGTGGAAGCGTCACAAGTGTTCATCAGCAGGTGGATGGATAAAGAAAATGTAGTACATACATACAATGGAATATTATTCGGTCTTCAAAAGGAAAAAAATCCTGACACAGGTTACAATATGAATGACCCTTGAGAACGTTACGCTAAATGAAAAAAGCCAGTCACAAAAAGACAAATACTGAATGATTCACCTTACAAGAGGCCTCCAGTGTGATCAAATTGATCGAGACAGAGTAAAATGGTGGTTGTCGGGGGCTGGGGGGAAGAAGGAATGGAGAGTTGTTCAATGGATAAGGAGCTTCAGTTCTGCAAGATGAAAAGAATTCTTGGGATTGGTTGCGCAAAATGTGAATGTACCCAACGCTAATGAACTATACACTTAAAAATGGTGAAGATGGTACATTTTGTGTTATGTGTATTTTACTATAGTTAAAATTTTTTTAAAGCGAAGAGGAGTTAATAAGGCACATGGGAAGGAGTGTTTCAGGTTTAAAAAAAATGTTTAAAAAATATGCAAGCACAGGAGAGCATGGTACATTCTGAGAACTGCATGTGATTCTAATACGGCTGCAGAGACCAGACAATACAGGACCTCATACACCATGTTTAAGAATTTGGACTTCATCTAGAAAAGCAATATTGAATTGATTTGCTTAAGGTTGTTTATCCAGTCGAGGGCACAATATTGACAGGATCACTCCGATCTCCTGATTCCCGAGTTACCGGGTATATATTTGTGTAGATATAGGATTTGTGTTTAATAATCATCTTAAATGGGTAAACATATATATGAAACACCAATACTGCAATGTTTAATGTTTAACCCATTAATTAAGTTGTAGCACACATTTTCCAAGGAATAAATATCACTCATACAGATCCTTAATTTCCTGTTATCGTCACTCATTAAGCCCTTTGAAGCTGAAAAAAAAGTGTAAGTTCCCTTTAAAAACAGGAGGCTACAAAATAACATGTATGATATTATTTTTGTAAGAAAAAAATATATGCATGACAAATACTAGAAATATCTATAACAATGCTGGTAGTTATCTTTTGGTTGTGTGATTTTGTTTAATTTTTATCTATTTTCCTAGTGCTTTTTTGTTTTGTTTCTTCACTGAGCACATAAACTGGAAGAAAACGTTAGTAAAAAAAAAGTAATTCTAAGGTTCATTCTATCAGATGGCAAATTTTTCAAGAATACTTTGGCAACTGTGTCAATCAATTCTTTTGAGTCAAAAGCTAATAAGCTCCTGGCAGGTCAGCATGAATCTGCAGAAGTCGGGGATGTCAGAGAGCAGCTCCTAACCCAAGAAGATCCCAGCCCTCAGTGCCCCCATCGTCCCCCGCTCCCTCCCTTCCTCCCTATGTGATCCATCCCTTTCATTCTCCTGCTCAATTAGGTGGTCTTTCTAGAACTAACACCTGCTTGATGGGATCACTCCCCATATAGCCTGACATCAAGGTGCTTAAGGGGCACCTGGGTTGCTCAGTCGGCTAAGCATCTGACTCTTGATCTCAGCTTAGCTTGATCTCATGGTAGTGAGTTTGGGCCCCACATTGGGCTCCACACTTGGTATGGAGCCTACTTGGAAAAAAAAAAAGTGCTTAAGTACCCTAGGAACAAAGTATGCTGGGAACTCCAAGGTCTCTCACCAATGAGGCCATGTTAGAGACCTACCTTCAGTTCAGAATTCCTTGCCTTAAAAAAGGAGGTCATTTTGGGGAAGCAAAGGAAAGGGAGGGAAACAAGATTGACAAAGTAATGTCAAAAGGCTGAGAAGGGGTGGCTCAGTCATTAAGCATCTGCCTTCAGCTCGGGTCATGATCCCAGGATCCTGGGATCCAGCCCCGAATCGGACTCCCTGCTCCTCAGGAAGCCTGCTTCTCCCTCTCCCACTCCCCCTGCTTGTGTTCCCTCTCTCACTCTCTCTCTCTCTCTGTGTCAAAAAATAAACAAAATCTTAAAAAAAAAAAAAAGGCATGAGAAGCTTCTGGGGAAGGAAGGAAGGAAGGAAAGAAGGAAGGAAGGAAGGAAGGAAGGAAGGAATGAAGGAAGGAAGGAAGGAAGGAAGGAAGGATGAAGCCTAAACCCCACCCTCTGTGCATGAGAGCATAGCACCTGCTTCAGGAGGGACTTTAGTGAGATGCGGACCACAGCGTCTGATCATGAAGGTCATCATGCTATCACATGTGACTGGAAAGACTCAGACTGCTCTTCTCAGAAAATAGAGACATCTAGAATTCTAAATCTGTAATAATAGAAAGGACCCTCACTGTGCCTAGCTTGCCCCTGATTTCCCAAGGCGTCGTTGCTGCTTTTCATCCTCCTCTTTCCAGACTGGAAACATGTTCCACCTTTCTTCCTTTGGCTAAGTTATCCTTCAAAGCTCAGCCCAGGTTTGCTTTCTTATCATGTATCACATTATACTTAAGTTCTCTGTACTGAGTTCCTTCATTTAACCATAGCTCCTTGAGGGCAAGAATTGGGTTATAGTCACCTTTGTGGTCACAGTGCCCAAAACATAATAGGTGGTATTAAGTATTGCTTGGATGGAATTGATCTGATCAAAGAATTACAGCTCTCTTGTTGCTAACACTTTCACATTTTCTACTTGAAGGTGAGCAACATTTACACTGACAACTGAGCTTGGTACATTGACCACCCTCCAGAGCCTCCAGAGACCCAGCCTCCTTCTAGAACCACCAAGGGTACTACCCATTGGCACCATTCCAAGAGCATCCTGTACTGAGCCCTTTGGACCTCCTTCTTGGGGCAGAAGGACTCGTGCAGTTCCCCTGCTCCTAGCACTAGCTCTGGACTGTCTAAAGTCTGTTATCCTATAATATAAATCCCTGACCTAACCACTTCTCTAGAAAGCAAAAAAGACTGGAGTTAAGAATTTTAAAGCAGGCTGCTCCTTGAGTATGGAGGATTCTAGGGTAAGACCTTTCTCTGAATAGGGGTCTCCCTTGCACACTTCTGCACACTCTTCTCACCATGACCAGATTTATAAGGTGCTCAATGAGATTCTGTGCTCAGAGCCCAAATCCACCCCACAGTACAATTTTGCTGACCAGCCAATTGTTTAGGCTTTGGAGAACCACTCTACTGATCCCCAGTAACCTGTGTTCCTCATGTGATCCCAGCCTGAAAAAGGACAAGTGAATAGGCTAACCTCAGAGTCGACCTGGCCTGAACTTGCCCTTGACCTGAGCTGAACTTCCTGGCACTTTGGGCCAGAACAGCACTAGTCACACCCAAGTTTCCAGTATAAGGTCACCATGAGAAAAAGGGAATCAAAAGCACTGGTCGAAGGAGATCTTTCTAAATGCTGTGCTATGTTTGTTTTTATTCTCTCTTGATTTGTTCACAGTTAAGCTGCAAAGTTAAGTGTGAACAGGCAACTTCATGAACAGAGATAATGAAACCTTAGAGACCAATTATAAGAATTGTGTACTCTTGCAGCATTTCCTTGGAAGATCCCTCAGATTAAGCCACGGACTGCTTTTCTTTCTGGCTTTAATGTAGAGTCACCAAACTGTAGGACAAGAATGATTCACCAAACAAACTTTTGCCTTTACTTTTCTGGTGCTTCATCTAACTGGTTTATGCCTCAGAGTAAAGCTATTATAATGACATTGTCCTTTTAATGAGCAATGGTGCAATGCTTTGCTGATGGCAATACCCAGAATTATGCAGTGTTTAAAAGCCACCATGACTTTAGGGAATACTCACTAATTTTTCTATTGCAAATACTGTAGTCATATTCAAAATGAATGAGTGTAATTCTTTTGGGCGTTTTTCCAAACTTTTAATTCTTTTAATAAATCACAGCTCCCCAAAGGAATAAGCATAGTTCATTAGCAGTGCTAATGAAAATGTCATCTTCAGTAAAACTTACTAGAATATCATTCCCTGGATGTTTTCAGATGCTTTTATTTGCCAACTTTATTAATGAAAAGCTTTGTGGTCTGCATTAGTAAACAACATAATTCTTTGGTGGGTGGGGGTGGGACAATCATCCTTAGACAAGTAATTACTTATATAATTTTATTTTTTTTATTTTTTTTTATTTATTTATTTATTTTTTTTAAAGATTTTATTTATTTATTTGAGAGAGAGAGAATGAGAGACAGAGAGCATGAGAGGGAGGAGGGTCAGAGGGAGAGGCAGACTCCCCGCTGAGCAGGGAGCCCGATGTGGGACTCGATCCTGCGACTCCAGGGTCATGACCTGAGCTGAAGGCAGTCGCTTAACCAACTGAGCCACCCAGGCGCCCTACTTATATAATTTTAAAAACAACTCTTAACAATAACCCCCAATAGTGTTACCAACCTCCAGGGGTACTAAGAGATTTTTTAAAAATAAGACTAGCATGAAACACATTATTGTTAGTAATTCTTTTCTGCCGTTATATTAATTGCTGAGGCCTTCTCTTCATTCATATTTAATGAAAGTACTTTGGGAAGTTTGAAGTAAATAGTTTGCCTGCTTCGACCATAAACAGTGACTGAAAATTTGAATTTCCAACTCCCAAGGCTTCAGCTATGTAGTGCCCTTTTTAGACAAATTTTTCCTAGTGAAATACAATTTACTTTAGCGCCTGGTTCATACACGCATGATACATGTTAGTTGAACCCAATGAATGAAGGTTCTATTGAAGTAGCAGACTAAACAGTGATTCTGATATCATTTTTGCTCCTTTTGGGAACTTCTTGTCATTGCAGAAATAAATGATGACCACCTAAATGAGAACAGTGGCTAGGTATTCAGAGCTTGCTTTAGCTTGGGAGTCAGCTACTATCACCTGTGTTTGGCAAGGACTCAAAGGTAGGCAGAGGAGTAGACAAACTTTATAGCAAAAAAAGGGAACGCTTCAGCTATGCTTTAATTGGAGGTTATGGACATGGGAAAGCTGAAAGCAGGATACCTAGAAGTAGGACATTTTATACAGATTTGGGGAGGATATTTGGTTGTCTCTGGTTAGTCCTGAGATAAAGGCAAGAGCAGAAAATAGGGAAGTGGGCAATCATTGAGCAAGTCCTGATCATTCTAGACCAGCTGCAGCAGAGATTGTCGTTAGACTCTCTGGACTGGTTGCTGCAGAGGTTGTGGGTCAGAGATCTATTTTCATATATAGTCTAGCCAATCTCTGTATATATTCACTCTCTCATCATATATAGCACTCAATTTCTTGAAATCTCAAAATGTAGTGGCATGCAAAGTGATTTACCAAGCTATTGAAATCCACTCCCAAAGAGCAGAAGTCAGAGAAGGGAGACAAAAATAGGAATGAAGGACACATTTTACATTAAGTATACACGCTTCTCAACTGTTTGAAGTTTTATTTCTTAACCATAAACAGATATCAGTTATATAATTTAAAAATTGTGTATTTATTTAAAATATGTACCTGTAGGGGCGCCTGGGTGGCTCAGTTGTTAAGCGTCTGCCTTCAGCCCAGGTCATGATCCCGGAGTCCCGGGATCAAGCCCCTCATCAGGCTCCCTGCTCAGCGGAGTCCGCTTCTCCCTCTGCCCCTCACCCCACTTGTGCTCTCTCTCACTCTCTCTCTCTCAAATAAATAAATACAATCTTCAAAAAAAAAAATAAAATATGTACCTGTAAAGAAAACATCAGAATATGAACTAAGTCATACTAATATTTTATTTTATTTTATTATTTTATTTTGGTGGGGAGAGGGAGAGAGATTCTTAAGCAGGCTCCACACACAACATGGAGCCCAACGTGGAGCTTGATCTTAAGACCCTGAGATCATGACTGACCTGACCTGAAATCAAGAGTTGGACACTTAACTGACCGAGCCACACAGGGGCCCCAGGCATACTAATATTTTAATACATGCTAATAAGGACTGATTTTACTTGGAGTTTTTATGATTTAGCGGGGAAGAAATGACATCTTCACTCTCCAAGGATCTTGTTTCTTTTGAGGAATTTTAGAGATTTACACACATATTAAATTGGAAAGTTTCTAAGAAGTGATTTTGCAATTGTCGACAAGCAGAACCACATTTAAACCTTCCTAGAGAGAACATCAGAGACCCCTAGAGAAGGAAATTCTGCACTCTTGTCATTCTGGTCCTGTGATGGCCACTTCCTCCAGTGGTCTCATTCTTCAGGAGGGATGGCTGCCACAGCAGTGACAAGAGCCAGACGGCAGCTGTAATTGGAGCTTTCAGATTCTTTACATCTACATTTAGCAATGGAATTCTGCCTAAGGATTCGATGTGGCACGGAAGTCAATGTGCATCATTTGATTTCTCTTTATATAAATTTTAAATAATCTTTATCATGAATCCAATTCCTGCATGCAAATAGTTTTTTTTAAAGGTCAAACAGTGCTAAAGCTTTACAGTAATAATAACAATAAAAAGCTCCTTGCCTTCTCCTCCCCTCCCTCCTGCCCCCATCCCACTCTGGAGAGGAATCTTCAGTTCTTTTAGCTGTTTCTACTGGAATTTACTTCTATATTACTAAATCATATAGGAGACTGAGACTTGTTCATCAGTTGAAATTATCAATTGCCTTTCTAGCTATCTATTCTCTCTCTGAAACTATCAGTTTACTGATTCTCAACCTCCTATCACAATTCTCTTTTTGTTATCAAATCAGTTTATTATTTTTATTACTAGGGCTACAAAAATATTACACTTTTTTTAAAAAAAGATTTTATTTATTTATTTGACAGAGAGAGACAGTGAGAGAGGGAACACAAGCAGGGTAAGCGGGAGAGGGAGGAGCAGGCTCCCCACCAAGCAGGGAACCTGACATGGGGGCTCGATCCCAGGACCCTGGGATCATGACCTGAGCCGAAGGCAGACGCTTAATGACTGAGCCACCCAGACATCCCCAAAATATTGCACTTTTGCACCCAATAGTTTGTTTAGTTTTCTTTCAACATCTCAAGTTTTCCCACACTCTCCAACAGCTCTGAAAAACTCTTGATACATTTTTCCATATAACCAAAACTAGTTTACGAATTCCATGTCTATCTTGGATACATTGATCCTGAAGTCCTCCAACCTTCCAATCTATACTGCTTCCTCTCAAAGTTGCACTAAGCTGCTATGGGCCTGAAATTGCATTAAACCAACATCCTGGGAATTCCCCTGCCCCCATTCTATGTTGGATTCTGTTTCTTGGATCCCGTGTCTCCTTTTTTGCTTTATGCCATCGTTTTACTAAAGCACATTCATCTAGAAGCCTCCTAAAAAACCATGCATGATTCATGGGAGGTCAATTTTTTGAGACACCGAAAACCATTTTTTTTTTCAAATTTTACTCAGATTGGTAATCTGGTTAGATATATAATCCTGAGAAAAAGTAATTTTTCCTTAGAATGCATTGTTTTACTGTCTTCTAACTTCCAATGTTATTGAGAATTTTGATGCCATTATGATTTCTGATTCTTTGTACATGGACTGTTTTTTCTCTCTCTGGAAGCATTTAGGATGTAAATTGCATTTTGAGTATTCCCAAATATCACAATGTGTTTTGGTGTGGGTCTCTTCACATTCATATTGCTGATGCTCAGGAGACCTTTTTTGATTTATAGACTTTTGTCTTTCAGTTCTGAAAAATGTTTTGTATGATTTGCTTACCTTCCTCCCCTTATTTTAGTCATTTCTTGTATTATTTACTTAATTTCCTTCCCTGATATCTCTTCTAGAATGCTTATCATTTGATGTCCCTTGTTTACCAAACCTCTCACAGTCTATATTTTTGGAAATTTCTGTGACTTTGTCTTCCAAATTTTTATTGAATTTTATGTTTTGTTTTCAAATTTTAATTTCAAAGAACTCTCTTTTTATAGTCTTTACTTCATGGGTTTAAGATCTCTGAAGATATGAGTTATAATTTCTTGTTTTTTTCTTTATTCCTTGCATTGACTCTGAACTCCTATTTTCTTTGAGTTTTTTCCCCCTGGTTTGTCAGTTTTTTGGTCTTATCTTTCATGACGGAGGCATTCCCCAGATGTCTAGTGATCTTTGGTTGCCTTACTATTGAAAGCTGAGCTGATGGAAGGCCCCTTTGTCGAGGCGCTTTGTTGACTGGTCAGCATTCTTGAAGGGCAATAAGGTGGCCAACCTGACTTTTTAAAAAATAGCTTTACTGAAATATAATTCACATACCATACAATTCACCCATATAAAGTATACAATTCAGTGGCTTTTTTAGTATATTGACAGCTGTGCATCCATCACCACAATCAATTTTAGGACATTTCCATTAGCCTCAAAACAAAGCAAAAGAAAACAAACTGTCACCCCTTAGCCTTCCCTCCCCTTCCATTGTCCCTCAACCCTAGGCAACCACTAATCTACTTTCTGTCTCTATAGATTTGCCTATTCTGGACATCTCATATAAATAGAAGCATATAACATGTGGTCCTTTTTAACTGGATTCTTTCACTTAACATAATGTTTTCAAAGATTATTCATTTTGTAGCATATATCAGTACCTCATCTCTTTTTATTGCTGAATAACAATTCATTGTATGGATATATCACATTTTATTAATCCATTCAACAGTTTGTGGACTTTTAGGTTGTTTCCACTTTTTGGCTCTTATGGATACTGCTGCTATGAACATTTGTACACAAGTTTTACATGGACATATGTTTTCAATTCTCTGATATATACTTAGGTGTGGAATTGTGTCATATGGTAACTATGTTGAACCATCTGAGAAACCGCCAGACTTTTCCAAAATGGCTGCACCATTTTACATTCCCGCCAGCAATGTATGAGAGTTCTGATTGCTCCACATCCTAGGCAGCACTTGTTATAATAATATGTATGTCTTAACAGTTATGTCTTTTTGACTATAGTTAGCCCAGTGAGTGTGAAGTTGGGTCTCATTGTGGGTTTGATTTGCATTTTCCTGATGGCTCACCCTAACTTTTGTTGTGAACCTCTCAACTCTAACTATGTATTGATCTTTTTTGCATTGGCAATTCAGTTTTCAGCCCAGCCATGGCTCTTGGGGATGGGGCTTATGAGGGAACCTCTCTGTGTTCAGTGTGCAGATTCTCCCTTAGTCTCCTGGTTTCATACTGTAACCACCATCTTCCTCCACGCTAGTGTCCCCGAATCTAAAGCTTCTCATTTTCTCCAGTAAATAAAGCTCTTGTCTTTTGAAGAAAAAGGAAAAGGTGGTCGCCTGAGTGTGGGGGAACCTAGCATCTCAGTTCTCCTTATATAGGTATTTAATCATTCTCTTGTTTTCAGATCCTGCCCCACCATTCCTAGCGGCACCTCATTATCAGTGGTATCTTGAGCCTTTATTTCTTCACCTTCTTCAGGGTTCTCTAAGACAAGTATAGCTGCTTTTTTGGGGGGGATTTAAATTTTTAATTAAGAAATATCTCAAATATTCACAAAATACAGAGAATAAGTAGAAGAGACAATCTTGTATTTACCATGAACATGCTAACATCACACATACATACACACACACCGTACATTTTTTTCTCCCTACTTGGTTTTTGTACCTTTGAGGGGGGGGTATTTACCACTTCCCCAAATCCCAACTCAGGCACTTAAATTTGACCAATTCTCCAACTACTTTCAGTCTTGGTAGGGTTACTAAGCACTCTTATTTTCATTGAAGTTAGAGGAACAAGTTTCTTCTTGTTCTAATATTTGGGGAGTGATTTTCTGAGGGGAAAAAAGAATAGAGACATAGATTTATTCTGTTCCCTTGAATCAAAGCTTCTCTAGATCATTATGGCAGCATTTCTTATTAAATATTTGTTCCTCTCTTATTCTTAAATTATTTTATTCATCTTCATGAGCAATTGATAATGCCTCCTCCTTTTTATTTCTCTTCTTGTAGTTATTATTTTGTTGTCTCCCACCAGTCTTGGGTTTCACTTTATTTATTCATATAGCAATTTGCAATTTGAAATAATATCCAACTGGGGGAATTTTTGCAGGATTTCTAAAAAGCATATTTGGAAGTTTCCTCAACTGTAGCCAAATTTATTTGTAAAAGGTAGAGAATGTTTTGATTGCAAATAATTAATCTCACTTGATAAAATTATCTTTTGAAATAAATGAATCTAATTTAAAGAAAATTTAAATAGAAGGTAAGATTTAAATGATTCTTTGTCTTTACTGTTCTTGTGAGCTTAACATAAGGGAATAATAAAGAATTCAGGGTTACACAACATGAGGAACAGGAAAATTACAGCTCTAGTGAGTGTCACTTCCCAACAATGAAAGATTGGCACAGAAAGCTTTTGGAAGACTGTGGCAGTTTTCTGTGCTACAGGAGATTGGTCACTGGACTTAATTCATGTCCAATTAAGAAGAATCTTTTGGCTTCTATTGCTTATCAGAACTCTTTTAGCCAAACCACATCTCAAAAATCGAATACAAATGACTTCCCAAAATTCTAATAGTGTTTCTTCAAATTCCAATTAAGTTTCCAAATTTGTGTTCTTTGCCTATAAAAAGGATAATCTGGCCAAGGGGCCCTACCCAGAACCTTCTTTGAATAGACACTGGTAATCCTCTTGGCAGGGAGTTGGGTGAGGAGGCTGTCTCATGTAAGGAGATTTGAGTATTAATCCCAAAGATTTCAATATGGGATCCCATGGTTCTGTCAATATCCCAAGTTCTTCAAAAGCATAACAGCAAATTTGGTTAAACTTAGACATGTATCTTTAGAAAAGATTACTAATTCTCATTCTGTCTCCCAGCCAAGGGAAAGATGGATTATTCCTGAAATGCTGGTGGCATGCTGCTATCGCTAAAAAGTCCTTTGATAATTGTGTGTTGCTACTGTCTGGGAGCTCTTCTGGAGCTTACTCCACTTGTCTGACAAAGGAGAGGAAGGCATTAGATAGTGTCTGATGGCCCTTCCAGGTTGGATGTCCCATATGTTTGTGGAACCTCTCATTTATACTCAAGGCTACTTGTCAGGGTAAAGGAAGGAGAGAAGGAAGCTAAAGTCATTTAAATAAATGCCTTTTGCATTGAAAAACAAACAAAAAAAAAAAACAAAAAAACCAGGGCGCCTGAGTGATTCAGTCGTTAAGCATCTGCCTTCCGCTCAGGTCATGATCCCAGGGTCCTGGGATCGAGGCCACATCGGGCTCCCTGCTCCGTGGGAAGCCTGCTTCTCCCTCTCCCACTCCCCCTGCTTGTGTTCCCACCAGAGAAGGTGTCTCTCTCTGTCAAATAAATAAATAAGAAAAAGAAAAAAGAAAAAACCCAACTCATTTAGTCATAACACGTAACTAGGGTGTGGATATTTATTTTTTTGTGGTCAGAAATAGGTAATATTTCTATTTCCATCAAAATTGTCTCAGCTGTTAAAGGTATTCAAATATATGATAAATAGGTAAAGACTAGCCTATTATGTGTGCTTTATTCTATCAGAATATCTCTCAGCAGTCCCTTTCTTTCTCTTAGTATCTTTCTCTCTGACGTGCTGACTGTCTCTCATACACACACATGCACACACACACAGTGTGCTTTTTTTTTTTTTAAGGAAAGGAGTCAGGTAGAGAAAAGGAAAACTGTCTAATGGAAAAAACAATGAACTAATGTTCAGTTCCCGCTCCATTTCCAGCTAACTTGGTGTCCTAGACAGCCTTCTTTCTTTCTTCCTCAGTGTCTTCCTCTGCAAATTGGGAGATCACAGCCAATAAGTTTATCTAATAGGTTGCTGTGAGACTACATTCTGTCTCTGTCCATTCTGTCTTTGAACACTATATGAAGGGCTATACCAGTTTAAAAGTATACCAGTTTTGTCCTATACCCACTTAGGAACCCATTACACCATATATAGAAATTTGAGGTAGATTATCCATTAAAAAAGCATGAGTTCAGGGACTAATTGTCATGGAGATGAGTGACTGTCCACATTTTAAAGAGAATTGATTTCAACTTGTACCTTTTATTCTGATAAGAATTATCTATACAGAAGGAGATCAGTCGCGGTACCACTTAAACTGAATAGAATGGATTCTTGATGAAGATAAAATGGTACAATACCACAGCAGAGACTGAAGTTTCAAATGCTTAGAACTGTGGTCTCAGAGGTCACTTAGCCCAACTTTCTGTCTGGGTATGAACCTCCCTCTGACAAGGAAGCTTTGCTGGATTCTTTTGGTCTCTGCTTGATAGGTAACTCTCACCATCTTGGGGCAGCTCTTAGGAATTTTGGACATTTCTGACAAATCATGTTAAAGAAGAACTTCCTGTGTCCCTGTAACTTTAGTCCTGCCCCCCAGATACACAGAATAAGCCTCTTTGAAGATTGAAGTCAAGCACCCCAGATCCCTCTCTTTTCTCAAAGAAATGACTCTAGAGTCTACAATTGTTCCTCTTGGGTTAAAGCTTCATCTCCCTGATTGTTCTGGTTACTTTCTTCTTTCCAGATGTTAGTTTAGGTAGACTCTTCTTAAAGTTTGCTGCCAGGAAATGCCCCCTGAGCAATTTGTGGAGATCTGACCAGCATGATTACTCTCACATCCTCAGCACTGTTCTTCTTTTTGCAGCCTAAGCTGGCATAAGCATTTTTGACAGCACCACATTCTTTCCTTTCAGCGACTGCCTTGGCACAGGTGGTATGCTGCCACTCTGCCAGAGTGAGAGAAAATGATGCAGTAGGATCTGGCAGGACCTGAACACCTTTACAGAGGATAGGCTGGGGACCTGAACAGGGAAAAGAAAAAGCCAGAGATGTGAAGCTTATGGGGGGCTTGGGTAGAAGGGTAGTAGGGGAGGGAAAGTTTAGAACTGAGAGACAATATTCTTAGAGATCAACTCTCTGACAACTCAATAGAAGAATGCGAGCTTCAAGCTTTTCCCTGTGGTCCTCTGACTCCGAAAGTCTTTTAAGTTATTTGAAAGAAAAGTTAACATGGGGCTGGAAAGTTTATATATTTTTTAAAAAATTTAATGAGGCGTTTGGAAAAGTAATCAGATGTTATACTGGATCCTATTCAATGGCAGCTGCTACCTGCATAAAGTAAGGAAGACTTCAAGGAAATAAAAGTTGTTTGGAGAAATCCAGATGTTATGGCTTTGTATGTTGTGATGATGTGGCAGGCAGCCTCCTAATGATTCTTAGGTCCTGGTACTCATATTCTTGAGACTGACTTAAGTAACCAATAAGATACTGTGGAAATGATGGAGTGTTACTTCTGAAATTAGGTCGTGAAAGATGTGGCTGCTCTCTTGCCCTCTTGGATCACCTGCTCTGGAGGAAGTCAGCAACCACGTCATGAAGACACTCAAGCAGTCCTATAGAAAGATCTTCATGGTGAATAAAGGAGGCCTCCTGCCAACAGTCAGCATTGACTTACTAGCCGTATGAGTGAGCCATGTTGGAAGAGCCTCCCTTAATCCCCACTAAACCTTTAGATGACTAGCTCTGGTAGACATCTTGACTGTAATCTCTTGAGACACTAAGCCAGAACCATCCAGCTAAGGTCCTCCTGAATTCCTTATCTGCAGAAACTGTGAGATAATGTTTATTGCTGTTTAAGTTACTAAGCTACTAAGTTTTAAGCTCCTAAGCTACTAAGCTTGAGGAATTTATTATGCAGTTATAGATAACTAATACAGGTGAATAGAAAGGAGGAATAAGGAATAAAGACCTCTCATTCTAGGCCTGGACTTGTTCTGGCCCCCAAGGATGGAAGAAGTGCTCATTTCTGCTTTTGGACACTGCTGACAACCAACAGAGCTAGAGGATGACAAGAAGGAAGGGCTTTGTGCCCTCTTGTCATCCTCTTCCTCCTCTCCCTCCTCTTTGTCTTTAATGGAAGACTAGGATGACATTGAGAACTCACACAAATTTTGCTTTTGACTTTACAGTGGCCCTTGGGAAAAGCTGCACTGGCCTTTATCCATTTGTTACAGGCTGTGGTTCCTTGAGAGCAGGGTTTGGATCTTAACTATTTCTATCCTCATTGCCTAGCAAGTGAATGTATATGAATAATGAATGATATTAAGGGTGAGGGCAAAATCCCTCCTTCCTCCTGAATTCTGAAGGGATTCCATTCTTAGAATGCTTCCTTAACTGGAACTATTCCATTCACAATTCATCAATGAAGTCTTGACAATAACAGCATGCATGCCATCAGTTATTTTCACGATTACAAACCTCCCTAGTTCACTATTTTAAAAATCTCTCCATTTACGCTTCTTGCATTTAGGAGCTTCCTTTCACTTTTTCATCCCATTTCTTCCACGGAATGTTGCTTTAAACTGTTGCTCGAGCTCCCAAGATGCTTGGCCTAGGAGAGCACAGACATCTGCAGCTAATATACCAACATACCACTGTCAAGTTGTCCAAAATCACAGTGCAAACAGCCCTGATTAGAGATAGGAAAACTAATTCTGGGCTGCTGTCACTGATTAGCCTATATGTCCTTGGGCAAGTTGCTTCCCCTCTCTGAACCTCAGTTTCTTTATCTTAAACTGAGAGATTGGGTTAAATGAGCTCTAAAGTCATTGGATTCGCTCAAGTTAGAATTCCAAGGTGCAATCCTAAAGTGCAACCCGTGGTCAGCATGCCTCTGAGTAACTGTTACTCTTACAGTACAAGGTTTCGGGGACTTCCCTTTATTAGCCCCAGCATATGGCCTCGGCGAAAGGCTGTCAGGTTTACCAGAAGAGTCTTCCGGTTTTGAAAGACGATCTTCGCGTTTCCAGTTTTGTTACTAACTCTGAGTGACCTTGGGCAAATTCTCTCTGGACCTCAGAGGAGGGAGGTCCCTGTTACTCAGACGAGGCTCAAAGATCTGAACAGTGACTTGGACAGCTTGTCGCAATTTCTTCTTCTACAACCCGGGTGGCTCAGACCTAGAGCCGGGTTCTGGCCGACCCAAAGTCCCTCTCTGACGTGCAGTCTAAACTTAAACCAGCCGTGAGTGCGCTGGCTTTCGCAGGAGGTAGCTACAGGTGAGTTCTTAAAGGGGCCGCCAGAGCTTGGGTAATACCTGAGACTGATGACTGGGCGTGGGGCACAGGCAAGGGGGTGTGAATGAATGAGCGAGTGAAAGAAGGAACAAATGTTCTCTTTCCACTCTTCAATACATTCACACTTAGAATTAATCACTTAGACTTAAAAACCCTCTAGTAAACCCCTCAAACTCTTAATCTATCTCCCTATTTTACGTGCCTTTCTTTATTCAACCCCCCTCCTCCCAAAAGACTTTTGCTGAAGGGCGAATAAAAAAAAAAATCAGTACAAAGTGGAAGACGGTGCAGAGATTGCACCCCCCCAGCTCCCGCCCAAACTCCTCCCCCTTCCCCCCTTCCAGGCCCCGCCCGCCCCCGCCCCTAATGTGGGTGTTGCAGTCTACTCCTTCCCAAGACCGATTTTCCCGGTTGGGGATCTACCCCCGGGGGCGCCAGGCACTCTCTCCTGCCTAGGACTTGAAAACAGCACGTGTTTAGTGAGGTTAAAGGGTGTCTCGGAACGTGTGTCTTGGATCTGGTGTAGGTGAGGTCACGTCTCTCTTCAGACACCCAGACCCTTCCGGGCCTGGCGCGCTACTCGCTCTGTACCGCGGGACACACCGGTGGGCTAAGGCGAGGTAAAGGCGGACTCTTCCAGGGCCACGACGGACCACCTGTAGAGTCTGTGTGTCAACTCCTTTGTCCTCAGAGCCACTTCGGTGGCGGCCCTTTAAGAGAGGAGACTCACTTGGGATGTTCCCCGGGTCCCCTTTCCCGTTCCCCAGCCCCCTCCCGGCCCTCCTCCCCCTTCCAACCCAAAGGTAGCAGCGCGGAGAGCCCGGGGCTCGGCGCCAGCCGCCTCCTCACTTCCCATTGGCTGAGAGCGCCGGGAAGGCGGTCACGTGGGGGCGCGGCAGTCCAGCTCTGGGGCCGCCATCTTGGCGGAAAGTTTGGGGGGAGAGCGGTTGGGGGCGCGGAAGGAGGCGAGGTTCCGGGGGTGGGGCGGCTGGAGGGGAGAGGGCGAGCGGGTAGTGGGCCGCGGCGAGGGAGGCGGCCCGGGCAGAGGAGGAGGAGGAGGAAGCGGCGGCGGGGGTGCGGCCGCCAAGGGGAACTCCTCCCCCGTTCCCTCACCCCCCTCAGTTCAGCTCCCCGAGCCCCGGGCGGGGCGGGGGGACGTGGAGCGGGGCAGGGCGGGGAAGCCGCCCCGACTGGTCGGGAGCGCACCCCAGCTCCGAGCGCACGCCGCGTGCAAGAACTTTGTGGTGGCGCCGCAGGTGTGGGGGCCCGCGGAGGTGTGCATGTGGGGCGTGAGGGCGTCGCGGAGAGCGGCCGCAGCCCTGTCCGGCCCCCGCTGGAGTAGCCCGGAGGCAGCGAGCAAGGAGAAAGGCAAGCGAGAGGAGGGGGCCCGAGTGGGGTGGGGTGACCAGCTTAGCTGGTCCTGTCTCAGCGCTGTACGGTCGCTACTATCTTAGGGGCCAAGGGTCGGAGCGCCTCTGCACCGCCCCCCCCCCCCCGTAGCAGGTGGGGAATATGCATACTTACGCCAGGAGAGGGGTGGCCCCACGTCTAGGCATTTAGTGCCCTTTGGAGAGGGAGCAGCTTTCGAGGAGAATTGGGAAGCCGGCTTCTGTCTGCTTTTAATTTGTAGGGGTACCCACCCTTAGGTAAAAGCTTTGTAGATTGACTAACACTGCTGGGGTTTGAGGCTCGCTCTTTCACTTAGGAAAACTTCGCCAGGTGGTGGCCTTTTCAAATAGGGCTGGGAGTTTTTCGATTTGAGATTCAGGGGGAAATACTAGTTTAACCACAATTCTGTTCTTTGCTTTAGTTGCTTCTTTTCTGTTTTTAAAGGTGTGTGCCCTCTTCCTGATCCTGGAGAAAAATGCCAGTCCGGAAGCAAGGTGAGAATTTATTTCGGAACTCTCCTGTGTGTGTGTGTGTGTGTGTGTCCTGTGATTGCTGTGTTTTAAAAATGTTTAATTCTGATGAGACAACATCGTTTTAGCCTTACTACTTAGGGAATCTAAGCCTCATACCCTTCAGAAGAGGGAAACATCTAAATGTTTTTCAAACTTTCTTTTTTGACATCTCTCTAGTGACTGGAGAGGCAGTTAATTTCACTCCTCTGAAATGTCTTTTTAAAAACTTTGAATTGGTGTTTTAATATTTTACTTTGTGATTCTTACTAAACACTCTTTTGTGAGCAATTGTAGGATCCAGGCTAAGAGCGCTAGTATTTTGAAACATTTAAGATTTGTATTATGACAAATTGTAGATAATCTGCTTTTGCATATCAGATCAGTTGAAGCTATGTTAACTAATATCTTGATCAGTCTTTTATTGTGGTAGACTACTAGTACACATTTATTAGCAACTGCTTATCGTCCTTTTTATGTGACATATTTAAAAATTTTTTTTGATTATTCTAGGGAATACATATGTTTGTGAATGTAGTAGCATTGATTGAGAGGATTTGGGGAAGTGTTTAGATGTCTTGCAGAATTATTTGCTGCATAAGTAGTGTGTAATTTTAATCAGGCTCTTCTTTTCTTCTCAGACACCCAGAGAGCATTGCACCTTTTGGAAGAATATCGTTCAAAACTAAGCCAAACTGAAGACAGACAGCTCAGAAGTTCCATAGAACGGGTTATTAACATATTTCAGAGCAACCTCTTTCAGGCTTTAATAGGTGGGAATTAAAACTTTATTCGTGACCATTATGTGTTAGCTAGGCTTAATGCTTTTCTGAATTCATTTATTTTAAACTTAACAGAGTGATGTATTTGGTTCTCTGTAAGGCGTTCAGTAAGTTGAACATCAAACTTGTATGTTTGATAGGCCAATATCCTTTCCAAAAATATCTAATAACCAAAAATATCTAATAACCAAATATCTAATAACCAAAAAAACTTTCAGTATGATTATTTCAGTGGTCTTTGGTGACAGTGTTTTATATCCTCAGCATTAACTATTAAAAGATGGAGAAGTTGCAGAAATGTTTCAGGATTCAAAAAATAAAGACTGAATAACTAACTTTTAGCTTGTTTCTATATTTGACTTCTATTTCTCTGAAGTCCCTGAAAATGTTTGAAGAGTTCTGTTATGTTTAAGGACATACATCTCCTTAATATAGACTTCTGTTTAAACTTAGCAATCATGGAGTCAGAATTTTAGACCTGGAAAATTATCTTAGAGATGATTTTGTCATTTTGTCTAATACTATTTTGTAGCCAAGAAAATTGAAACAATATTATTCATAACTAACTTAAATTTAAGGTGGTGCATTGTTTTAAAGTAGAACTTGGCAAACAGTCAAGAGTCCTAAATTCTGTTCCTTACACTGCCATTAATTGAATGGTATATAAGTCATTTGACCTTTTCTAGGTCACTATATTTTCTGTAGAATGTGAATGCACTAGAACAATGGCTTTTAGCCCTTCCTCCACCCTGATTTTAAAGTAGCTAGATTCTTTTTTAAAACAGAATCTCATATTTTGTACACAGTTCCCAATTTATAAAACAAGATGGTGTCTGGCCTCTCCTATAGGTACCTAGAAAAGTGGTCTACACCACAGAACTAGAAAATTTGTCCCTTCCAGTTCTAAGAATGAAATTTTTTTTATTAATCACTGACTATATAAATAGGACATGTACTTCATTGCATTACATTTATTTCCTTAGTAACTTCCAAGTCAATATGTACCTAACATCTGTTTATTAATAGAGTAACTTTTGATGTGTTTGTGGACTACCTTCAAATTAGTGTATTTTGTCAAAAAACTTAACGCTAAATTGATACTCTCTACTAAATTTGTTTTAAAATTAAGATTTTAAGGAAGACCCCTCAGTACACTTGAATAATTTTAAAATCTAATATTATTATAGACTTTTAAAAACCTACGCAAGAATAGAGAACAATATAATTAATATAATTAACTGTAACCCATCTTCAAAAATTATCAACATTCTGTCTTTTTTGTTTAAACTGATGGACATTTTTTACATTTGAATTTCTAAGCTCTGATGTTTAAGGTACAAATGGATGATCAAATTGGATTCCTCTGAAAAAACAGCCAAAAAGAAAGGGAAACATTTTGGGCGCCTGGGTGGCTCAGTTGGTTAAGCGACTGCCTTCGGCTCAGGTCATGATCCTGGAGTCCCGGGATCGAGTCCCGCATCGGGCTCCCTGCTCAGCAGGGAATCTGCTTCTCCCTCTGACCCTCCTCCCTCTCATGCTCTCTGTCTCTCATTCTCTCTCTCTCAAATAAATAAATAAAAAATCCTTAAAAAAAAAAAAAAAAAGGGAAACATTTTTAGTTATTTGGTTTTCTAAATCAACATTAAACCTAGGAATGTTTTATTTAGTAGAGTCACTGTTTAGAAAAAAAATAGTATGACTTGTATGTCGTCGTTTACCTATAGACATAGATGGGTGTAGTCCTTCTCTGTGTGAAGTCTGTGACTTAAGAAAATTAAATGGTCAGTAAAGTAAACAGATTCTACACTTCGATTTCTCTGTAGATTGGAGGTAGATTTGGAGGGTATGTGTGGAGGGATTTTTAAAATATATTCCGCCTTGCCTGTTTTGAATGTTTATCTGTTCTTACACGTAATTGAATTTTAAGAGAATTAGTCTTCTAAGAAGTTTGTATTTGTCAGTCTTCTTAGTCCTGTATAATTTCATTGGTTGTGAATGAATTTACCTTGATATTTAGATTTACATACATTTTAATGTTTTATAGGATGTGATATCAAATTTTGGTGTAAGAAAAATAATAGATTTTAGGAATTTTGAAATGGGTAAATTTAGTAGAGATTTTTATGTGTTTCCATACTGTAATTGAATTGTTTACTAAATTAATAAATGCATTTTTTGTATTTACTGAAATTGGGTTAATTTATTAAACTTTGTTACTTTTGTCAGTTTGTGAAAATTTTTAGGTAAGATTTTCTTTTTGCTTTGCACCTGTATCACTGTTCTTGAAACAGCGTATTAGTGTACTTTAAACCTGTACATCGCCCTAAGCTAAACTAGTGTCTATTGTGTTCATAGTATGTGCTGAAAAATCCTGGATTAACTGTTTTTTCCTTTAGTAGGTGGCACTGTTTTCTGAGCTGGTTACCTGTGGACCATTGGATTTAAGGAGACATGGGTCTTGACCACCTGAGTTGTTTGAAAGTCATTTGGTGCTTAGGTTCTTCACTGCATGAGTTTGGAAATCATTTCCTTAGCTGTAGTGAATTATGTAGTTACTTCTTTGGATTTGCTGTCTGCATAATTATTTATTGATTCTTTGAGCTTGTAGTTTGTATTGACTGTTTTCACGCATTTAGAAGAAGTTTGTGTGGGGCTCTGGGATTTTGGTGTTATAGAAATGTTGATTTATTTTCTCCTTCCCTCTGTAGTTGAAATATGTTAATTAGATCATGTTTCTGGTACCTGGGGGTTGTTCAGAGGAATAGGCATGTACATATTGCATTACATCTGTTCTGAGATAACAATTTTTAAATATTTTAATATCTTTGAATTTGGGGTACATTTTATGACTGATGTATGTTGGAAGTGATTTTACATTCTTAGTGGCACATGAAATAATGGTGCATCTTAGAATCAATATCATCGATTCAGTGAAACATGGCAATCATTGTCCTAGCTATGTTGTTTGCTAGTAACGTTGAAGGATGTCTTGAAGATTTAAAAATTATTGAAAGTAGAACAGTTTTTATTAATTTTGAGTTTCAGCTGGTAAGTTGTTTCTTTAGAGCTGAATATTTAAAGTTATATCTAAAAAAAAATCCATGAGCTATATAGACTTCTTTAAAATTTATTCCCCAAGTATCTGGTGATCATTTTTCTATAAATGGAAAATAAAGTCTGCCTAATTTTAATCCGTGATTTAGATGAGAACACTTTGAAAACTTAATATATTTGATTTTATATTCTCATTTCCTGTACTTATATTTGAAAATTTGTCAATAAAGTAGACTGGATATGGTTTGATTACAAGTCAGAGCCCAGGTGTTCAGGTCCATATTGGTTTGAGGTCATTTATGATTCTTAGGTCAAGACAACCTTAGTAGTCTTCAAAGATTTCATACTAGTCTAGATCCCTGGAGTTACTTACGGGGTCAGAGAATTCATCTGCTTTTCTTGCACACAGGAGAAAAACCTGGGCTCAAGATCAGGCTGACTTTAGAGACTTGAGTAAGTTAAATCACGAGATTTGTATAGTTTGTCTGCAATAAATAGCAAGCTTACTTTAATGCGGTTTTTTAGTTCTGAAATTTTTCAAAATGAAGATGGATTATGTAATAACACTATCCACTTCTGAGATTTTTGGCTCCATTCATTTGTTGCTACTTTATTAATTAAATTTCACTAGGCCTTGTGAACATGGTAAAGGACATTTAAATTTGTAGATACTGGGTTTCAGAAGTATGACTCCTCTTTTTTTAATTGTAAAAAGAAAATGACATTTATCATCTTAACCACTTTTAAATGTAGTTTGATAGTGTTGAGTATATTCACATTGTTGTAAAAACAGTTCAGAACTTACTCCTCTTGCAAAACCAAAACTCTACCCAGTAAACAATACTCCCGGGAGCTTTTCCTCCTGCCCCCAACACCTGGTAACTACCATTGTACTTTCTGTCTCTATGATTTTGACTGCTGTAAATAGCTCATATAAGGGGAATCATACAGTACTTGTCTTTTTGTGACATTTCACTTAATGTTCTTAAAGTGCCTCCATGTTGTAGCATGTGACAGAATTTCCTGTTTAAGACTGAATTTATTTTACTGTATATATATACCACATTTTGTTTATCCATTCATCCATTGATGGACATTTGGAGTATTTTCACCTTTTTTTTTTTTTAAAGATTTTATTTATTTATTTGACAGAGAGAGACAGCGAAAGAGGGAACACAAGCAGGGTGAGTGGGAGAGTGAGAAACAGGCTTCCTGCGGAGCAGGGAGCCTGATGCGGGGCTTGATCCCAGGACCTGGGATCATGACCTGAGCCGAAGGCAGACACTTAAAGACTGAGCCACCCAGGCGCCCCGTATTTTCACCTCTTGGCTATTGTGAATAGTGCTGCTTTGAACATGGGTGTGCACATACCTCTTTGAAACTCTTCTTTCAATTTTTGGGATACCCAAAAGCGAGATTGCAGGATCATATGGGGGGTGTGTGTGTGTGTGTATACACATGCACACATTTTTTTTTTTTTTTAAGATTTTATTTATTTATTTGACAGAGAGAGACACAGTGAGAGAGGGAACACAAGCAAGGGGAGTGGGAGAGGGAGAAGCAGGCTTCCTGCTGAGCAGAGAGCCTGATGTGGGGCTCAATCCCAGAACCCTGGGATCATGACCCGAGCCGAAGGCACCCAGGCACCCCTATATTTTTAATTTTTTGAGGAACTGCTATACTGCCTCCCATAGCAGTTGCGTCATTTTGTAGTCCCACCAACAGTGCACAAAGGTCCCAGTTTCTCCATACTTTTGCCAACACTTGTTATTTTAAGTTTTTTTAATAATAGCCATCCTAATGGATGTGAGATTTTGACTTTTTCAAGTGTATGTAAAAAGTATATTTAAAAAAGCACTTTTTGTGTGTAATACAAGTGTCTCATTTAGTCATCATAGTCCTATGAAGTGTATATTCACCTATACCATTTTATAGATTAGAACACTAAGGCACTGAGAGATTACGTGCCTTGTGCAAGGACCCTCAGATATTAAATTGTGGAGCCAGAAATTGAACTCAACTAATCTGAATCCAGAGCTTCTCCTCATGTTTACTTATTAGGATTTATGTTCTTTATCATAAGTTGAATATATTAATGTGGTAAAGAACACTAACAAGTGTGTTTAACATAGATGTTGATCTGTAGGGTCAGTGGTATTTTAATTTTTATTTTGAAGGAGAATTGTAATTGTAATTATGGAATTTACACATTTTGAAAAGTATTTATTTAGTAATCAAGGTTTGCAAACTTCTAGCTGTAATAGTAAAATGTCAAAATTTCTTAGATTTTTGTTGTTGTTATTTATTGGTTCCAGTCATATTTTAGTTTGTTGCTAACTTCGTGTGTGTGACTTTGCAGACTAGGTTTTAGAAAGGAAAACGTTTATGACAGTATATGGATCATTCTATTGGCTAAAAGTTTATAGAATTGGAGGAAAATTTTATTAACTTTTCAGTTAGTGGTTTTGATTGAACCTGGATTGTTATTTATTTCCTAATAGTTTTGCTTACTACTGCTCTGCTCTGAGGTAGTGCTTTATGTTGAATCTGGTTGAATTCTCTTTGGAACCTTGTAATCAACAGAGTGGTAAAAGCATCTGTAAATAATTCTTCTAGTTTATTTCATCTGTGTAGGGTCAAATTTTTCCTACTAAATTTTTTCTTTTCTAATTATTTTTTTCAGTACACTGTCCAGTCTAAGACCAGGTATTTCATTTATTTGTCATGTCTCTGTGGTCTGGGCACATTTCCACAGCCCTTTTTGGTCTTCTATGACATTGACATTTTTGAAGAATACAGTTCCCCACTGCTCTTATTTTTTTTATATAATGTTTCTAATTTTAGGTTTGTCTGATGTTTGCTTGTGATTAGATTCAGGTTATGTATCTCTAGGGTTCTGTACATTCAGAAGTACAAGATGTCTTCTGCTCTTGATCGGCATTGTTAATTTTGATCACCCAGTTAAGGTGCTTGATTTCTCTATAGTTAGTATTTTTTTCTTGCATCTTGTAAGCAATATGTGGGGGAGACACTTTAATACCTTGCGCATGCCCTGCTCTTTAGCAAAATTTCCCCCTAGCCTTAGCACCCATTGATGACCAGTTTTTACTGTGTTGAAAATGACAATTGAAAAATGACAGTTTTGTAAAAAATAGCAGTCTTTTATGTTCTCCAATTACTACCTGGCATTTTACTGTAAGAGCTCTCCTTCCCCATTTATCTATGTATATGTCTGTATCGTTTTTTTTTTAATCGTTGATAATTTATTACTAACTTTAATGATTTCGGTGCTCAGATTGTTTCAGGTTCATTTGGTCAAAACTCTCTCCAGCTTGCTCTTCTGTCCTTATGACATGCCTTACCACTTTGAGTACTTTCTCACTTTTTGGCATAACAAGATATTCAGGTTTATCTTGTACATATCTTGCCCCAGCCTTGGAATCAGCCATCTCTCTGAGAAGGTCTGGTTTCTGTTGATACCTTGTTTTAAGAAGTATGTGTGTGAAAATACCCTATGACTGTTAGTCAAATAGTATTTCAAATGTGGAAATAACGTATTTTTGGACATTGGCTTGACATTTTTCTTGTTTCTAGGGTGCAAAACACACATTGTAATACATACTTTAAAATTTTATATGATATTCTTTTTGGGGATCAAAATGGCTTTTTAAATGTACATAAGTTTAGAAGAAAGCAGAGTATCTGTTTTTGAGTAGACTTGACTATTGTATATTTTAGTTTATGAAAACATTGTACTTGCTTTTAGTCAATTAACTGATAAAATTTTTTCCCTCTGAAATGGCTGGGTTATATTTCAGTGTTTTTCAGCTTTCCAGTTGCCTTCTTTCTAACTCCAAAACAATTTATTATAAAAAATAATGCATGTTCCATGTAAAGAATTTAAGATCAGTTAAATGTACTTTATATAAAATAATTATAATCAAGAAAATTCTCACTCCAAAGGTAACCTACTTCTTCCATAGGATGAATATCCTTCTAGAATGTTATTATTTATGTATTTATACACACTTTCCTTTTGTAAAACCCCCTACACAAGTGAAACATAATAGAATTGTTTCCTACATAGGAATTGATACTTAAAATCAGTGTGTAAAGTGAAAAATCGTATCAGATTAAAATTACCCTTGAAGATTCTTCTAGAATTTAACACTGTCTTTCATTAACTACAATATAGTTGTTTTTTTCTCTAGTGGAAAGAAATCATTGTTTCTTCAGTTGGGCAACAGACATAGTAGTTGACTTGTGTTTAAGTGATCTCTTGTACTAAAAGCACATAATTCTAGAATCAGACTCAGTGCAGTGAGGTCTATAGAAATGCTCCCATTATTAGAGGCACATGAAAATGGAGACTACCTGAGGGAACGGTTTTCTCCCTTCTCATTTATTATTTGTGATGTTGATTTATTGGGTGGACTGATAGGTAGAATTGCCTTTTTTGGTGAAGGGAGGTGCTGAAGTTAAATTTTCCTAAGTGTACATAGTGTGCATATCATATTAACTATTTTTATCTCAAAATTTATCATTGGATATCTTTCCATATCAGTAGATTTGTACCATCTTAAATGACTGTATTTACATTTTACAGATGTGTAGTTTTATTAATGATTTCCTAGGAGCACTTAGGTATATAATTTTTCTGAATTTTAAAAAACATTGCATTTGTATATGCCTCTTTGTTCTACATTGTTTATTCTATCCTTTGGATAAATTCCTAGAAATGAATTGCTTGGTAAAAGGGGATTTGCATTTTAAAAGGTTTTTGATGTACTTTTTAAAATTACCCTCAGAAAGGTTATATTCAATTTAATTTTTTAGGCAGTATGTGGAATAATGACTAATTCATTATACCTTAAACAATATAGGTATCATCCTTTTTAATATTTTCTATTCTGATGTGTGGAATGTACTTTTAGACATTTTGATGTTTTCTTGTATATTTATTTGATTAAACAACCAACGATATAAGAATTTTCAACTATACAAGAATTTTATGTCATTTAAATTTCTTTTGTGAATTATTTGTTCATGTCATTTGCCCCTCCCACCACTTTTCCCCCCCCTTTTTTTTAGAAGTATAAAATTGTTCTGTTAAGGTCTTTTCTTAACATTTTCCCCATGAAATAAGGTTGTTTTCTAATAGATTAGAGATGTTGTCTATACTGTGTTAAATTATTACAGATTCTTGACTATTTAGACTTCCTACTCTGATCCTTATTTCTTTAGTTTAAGAAATGTTTTTGAGTTTTACCGTTTAGGATGATAAAAGTGGTAACTAAAAGCTAGAAAACTTTCCTCAACCTCCTTCGAGGGTATTTCTGGAATTCTGTACTTCCTTTACTCCTAGTGTTTGCAAACTTTGAATTCTGCAAGAAAATAACAAAGATAAAATGAAAATGATTTACTTAAAATTTTATTTAAATTTGGAGAGGTTTGAAATATGTGATCTTGAGATTTCCCCGAAATACATATTTTTTGGTAGTAGGAATGAGTCTTCTCTGTTCCATTGGACTAATTGTGTGTCCAAGTTTAATTTAGAGAGAAAGCACTTGCCAAACTATAAATGGTAAATAGGAATAGACTGCGTTAAGACTGATCCAGTAGGCTCAACAAAATTAATGTTTCCAATTGTGAATCAACTAAAGGGTAGTTTTCTCTAATACGTGTTTTAGTATTCCTGCATTTTCTCGTGTTCTTGCTTGCTTTAGTGTATCATTATTTTAAAAAGGAAATAAGTTTTTTCAGGGTAGTAAATAAAAATGTAATCAGTCATTTTAATTATATGTGGTGTATATCTGGGTGAGCTGTATGGATTTTCAGATGAGTATGGAATTATTCTTGTCTTAAGTGGCAGTCATTGACTACTTCTGTATTATCCCACTTTCTGTACATTTTCATATTAAAGATTTAAGATTAGAGTTGACTCAAGTGAAATGTTTACATAGGTTTATTGAAGGACTCTGTCATTTTTTTAAAGATTTGTCAGAGAGAGAGAGAGAGAGAGAGAGAGAGAGAGATGGCACGAGCAGGGGGAGGGGCAGGCAGAGGGAGAAGCAGGCTCCCTGCTGAGCAAGGAGCCCAGTGTGGTTCTCCATCCCAGTATCCTGGGATCATGACCTGAGCCCAAGGCAGACTAAGCCACCCAGGCGTCCCAGGACTCTGTCATTTCACATGTGATACTAAATTTGGCTATTTCTGTATTGAAATATTATTTTGCTGTGGTTACATTTTTTCATAGTCTATATATTTTGGTACAGTTATGAGTAGCCCTTATTATTGACGTTGGATATAATTGGCATGGAAACATAAAATGACTTATGTAAACCAGAATTGAAAAATAATTTTTCATTGTCTATCAAAGAGCTGGTTAATTTAATTTTCAAAAATTGTAATACATGGGGGCTCCTGGGTGGCTCAATTGTTAAGCGTCTGCCTTCGGCTCAAGTCATGATCCCAGGGTCCTGGGATTGAGCCCCGCATCGGGCTCCCTGCTCAGCAGGAAGCCTGCTTCTCCCTCTCACACTCCCCCTGCTTGTTTTCCCTCTCTCGCTGTGTCTCTCTCTGTCAAATAAATAAATAAATAAAATCTTTTAAAAAAATTGTAATACATGTGTAAGTAATAGAAATTTAAAATAAATGTGTGTGTAAGGTTCTGTAGCACCTTAAAATATAGCCATCAAGTTTTTATAGAAATCTACCTTTTTAACTGTTTTTAAATGGTGTTATTTGGTTTTTCAGTGTTAATATATTTTTTCCTCAATTTTCTCCATCTCTCAAAGGCATTGTTATTCACATCTCATTTTTTAATTCTTTTATTCCTCTTCCAAAATGTATTCACTCCATTATTATTCATTGATTGAATGTCTTAAGTGTTCAGAGTAAACTCATTAGTTTAATTCTTTATTTTCATGAAGTTGGTCTTTTGAGAATAACTTGGAATTTCAGACCAGCATTTTAAACAGATTTTTAAGAACAGGAGAGATTGGGATTATACTAGAATTTGTTTTTGTCTTATATTTGACTTCTGTTTATAGTAATAACTTCTGTTGTACTTTAGCTAGTTAGCTTATGGAACTCAATATTATACTCCCCAGTTTAGAAAAACCTAAAGAAAAAGTAGAAAGTAATGTTTTGAATCTTAGAATGTTGTTGTAGAAATACTTCTCTTGTCCCAGTAATAATCTTTTTCTTTGCTAAATCTTTATAGTTATGATCAGTGATATAATTATCTTCTGACATATAAAATGTAGATGGTAAAGAACAGTGACTGCTGATAGCATGGGAAATACAAGATATAAGTACTTTGGAGTCATAAGAAAAG
Organism: Mirounga leonina; assembly: GCF_011800145.1. Lineage (NCBI taxonomy): Eukaryota > Metazoa > Chordata > Mammalia > Carnivora > Phocidae > Mirounga > Mirounga leonina. The sequence goes on from NW_023270268.1 coordinate 84,475,517, forward strand.
CTCAGTCTGGGTCCAGTTTTTCCAGAGTGCCCTTTTTGATTAGGTGCACCTTTGAAAAATCTTTACTGATACAACTAAAATTGTGATGGAGAAATAATCCCTGAAGAAGTGTTACTATGTGGCTCATCTTTATAGTCCTGAGATACCCTAAAGATGAAGAAGTGTGGTGGATCAAGATGGGATATGGGTCAAAATTAAAGGTGTGGATGTGTATATTTGTATATTTTAAAGAAAAGTGATAATAACTGTGACAGATTGTCATATCAGAAATGGCACCACGCTATACATGTGTTAACTATTTCAGTACTTTTGCATATGGTTTTAGTTAGCCAAGGGTGGTAACAAATCTCTTTTTAAGTTGGGGATAGATAATAATCTGGTAACAGTTTGGCAATGACAGTTATCCTGACCTCAGTAAGAAACAAAGATATCTAAATAGCTAAAATAGATACCATAATACCTACATATTAAATTCTGGGCACTTTACTCATTTAAGCTCCTTTAGATGCTTACTCAACTTTTTTTTTATTGTGATAAAATACATGTAACAAAATTTACCATTTTTTAAGTGTACAGTTCCGGGGCATTAAGTACATTCACATTATTTTGTGACCATCACCCCTCACTCTATCTCCTGAACCTTTTCATCATCCCAAACTGAAACCTTGTACCCATTAAAAAATAACTCCATTTCCTCCTTAACCCCAGTCCCTCCTTACCCCATTCTTTCCTTACCCCAGTAACAACTGTTCTTTCTGTCTTTATGAATTTGACTATTCTAGGTACCTCATATAAGTGGAATTATACAATACTTGTTTTTTTGTGTCTGGCTTATTCCACTTAGCATAATGTCTTCAAAATCCATCCATCCATCCATTTTGTAGAATGTATCAGAATTTTATTCCTTTTAAAAGTTGAGTAATACTACATTGTTGGTATATACCGCATTTTGTTTTTTAACTATTTATCTGTGGCTGAACGTTTGGGTTGTTTTCACCTTTTGGATACTGTGAATAATGCTGCTGTGATCATTGATGTACAGATATCTGTTTTGAGTCCCTGCTTTCACTTCTTTTGGGCATATACCCAGAATCTAATGCTGGATCAAATGGTGATTCTATGTTTTAATATTTTGAGATGCTCCTGTACTGTTTTCCACAATGGCTGCATTATTTTCTTTTCCTACGAGTGATGGACAAGGGTTTAATTTCTCTACATCCTCATTAATACCTGTTATTTTCTGTTTTGTTGATAATAGCCATTCTAATGGGTGTTTACTCAGCTTATTTTGTTTTAAGTCTGATATAGTTAAAATAATCTGCATATTCTCCAGTCCATAAGAGCTCAGATACAACAAATTAGAAGGGACTTTTTTAAGGGATGAGGCATTTCAGTTGACAGCAGGATGTGAGTGAACTTTTGGAAAATTCACCTAGGGAGCACTTTATTCCTTGATCTTCCTAGATAGTAAAACGTTACTCCAGATTATACTAGTCTAGATCTCTGTTGTCCTGTATGATAACTACTAGCTGTTTGTGGCTATTTAAAGTAATTAAACATAAATAAAATTATAAAATCAGTTCCTCATTTACACTAGTCACATTTTAAGTGCTTAATAGCCATATGTAGCTAGTGGCTACCATATTGGAGAGTGCAGCTATAGAACGTTTTCATCATTGTAGAAAGTTCTATTGGACAGCACTGACCTGGATATTTGTTAGAGATGTTATTGAAGGGTAATACAGCACTGTTTCTGTTAAGTGTGGAATAAAAGGTCACAGAAGGTTAAGATTTCAAACTTGTCTTACAATAATGGAAAATATAATGAAGTTTCTATGTAGTGATGTGGGCTATTTACCTTGAGATTGGTAATCATCCAGTTACTCAACACCCATTTAGTGCTTTTGGGGGGCATAATTACACTAGGAGCTCTGACATCTTTATTTTCTTGTAGAAGATATCTCTCCCTCTCTATAGATCTATAAATATATATCTTCTACATATATAAAATATGTTTCTTATATATATAGGAATATATGTCGTACCACAGAAATGTATACATACTCTCATATGTATATCTTCTATAAAAAAAAATCTGTAGTATTTTCAGAAAATAGTGCATATTTAAATTTCCCTAATTATCACAATGTCTTTTATATTCCCCTGCCCCTCCCCACCAGTCAAGCCTCAGATATTGCAGTTGATTGCTATGTCTTTTTTGTTTCCTTTATTTAAAAAAAAATCCTTTCAAATAATTTCTCTTACTTTTCATGACATTGACTTGCTAAAGAAACTGGCCAGTTGTCTTGTGGAATGTCGCCTTCTGGATCTGTTTTTTTCCCCTTGCTTTTTTGGTGTCATTTAACTTGTTTCTCTAGCCTCTGTATTTCCTGTGAACTACAAGTTGGTTCTGAAGGCTTGATTGAGGTTCAGGTTAAGCAATTTTTGGTAAGAACACTTTGTAGCTGATGCTCTGAATTTGAGTTTATTATTTTTTCATGATGGTTATGTGAAAAGTTTTATAGAGTAACTCATCTTTTATAAATACTTTCACATACAATTTTCTCTAGTAATATTCTTAACACCTTGATACTATCTTCATTGTGCTGATCTTAGTTTTTATGAGCTCTTAGAAAGTTCTGCAATTCTACTGGTTATTAAAAGGGAGTTATTTTGTCTCTACTGTCTTCTGACATTGTTTTTTAAAGGAAATATTAATCTTTTCATCATAGAAATAAGTAAAAGTTATTCTGTCTAAATGTTATTTGCAATTGTGCATGATTCTGTACAGGATAATGCCCCACCTTTGCTGTTAAAATAATAATTTCTCCCCTTTAAAAAATCAACTCAAAATATACCACTAGGTGAAAAAAGAACTAATAATGGTGAACTTAAGCATTATATAACTATCACTCAAAGCTTTCTGAATGGCATGAAGAATCAATCAGTGTTAATATGCTAAGTTTAAGAGGCAAATTCCCTTTTGTTGATATATCATTTGCACTAATTCCAGCTGATAGCGAAGTAACTTGATCTTTTAAATTATCCTGTGCTACTTTAAGTAAATTCATGGATTTTTAAAGAGTTTTGTCATGTTTAGTTGATTGTTTCTAAAATAATGTACACTATTTAATTTACTATTTAACTTTTTGTTTGCTTTACTTTGGTTAGAAGGACAGTTAAAACTATGCGAGGGCTTTATATTGAGATACTGGTGGTATAAAGATAAAGTATCAGTAATGACTCATGTCTTCAAAACTCATAGTAATGATATTAGCTGCTGTTGGTTAGGAGCCTATTATGTGTCATTGTGCACTTTATATGTATTATACTCAGTCCTTGTAACAATTACACATGATAAAAGAGGCAAGTTATCAGAGGTTAAGTAACTTCTCTAAACAGGCAGCTAATTTGTGATGGAATAGAGATTTGAACTTAGCACTGACTTTGAAGGGTAAAAAGCCTATGACTTTTACACTATGCCCTGCAAGTTCTGATGTGATTGCAACATAATAAAGTGAGAAAATATTCAGTTTAATTACATTATAAGATTGGGTTTATTTTACTAATCAAGACTAAAATTTTGCTTTTGAGTTATGTTATTTAGCAATGCATAGTTTAAATTAGAAAATCTAAATACTTCTGATTTTGTTTTTTCTTTTCTTCACTTCTAGATATTCAAGAATTTTATGAAGTGACCTTACTGGATAATCCAAAATGTATAGATCATTCAAAGCAGTCTGAACCAATACAGCCTGTAAATACTTGGGAAATTTCCAGCCTTCCAAGCACTACTGTGACTTCAGAAACACTGCCAAGCAGCCTTAGCCCTAATGTGGAGGTAAGATAAAATTTTTCCTGAAGCTATTTTTCAGTAATCAGTTTATTGGGGCTGCTAAGTTTTTTCACTTTATTAAAATGGATATTATCTGGAAATATCATTGGATTACAAATATTTTTGAAGAGAAAAGCTCAGAATCTCTGGTGCCCCTTTCTTAATATGTTATAATTGGTTTGAGATCTGAAATACTTGCTTTAGACTATTAAAAAAATACTTTGTGTGAGAGAACTCAATGAAATCATATTTTGAAAAGGTGGTTTTGCTCTGGGGTTTTTTTTTGAGAAGTAGAATATAGTTTTGTCATCCTCGGCAGATTAGTTGCTACATTTACCCCAAAGATTCTCTGTTTATTTGACTTGAAGATTGAATTAATAAAACTCACTAAAGACTGATTAGTAAATCTTAAGGTTAGCATTGGTTTCTACATTTTTCTGTAGTTAAAACTGTATTTCTTTAAGTTATAAAAACTATTTTAGTAATTTTTTGTTGTTGTTGTGACAGACCGTTGCTGGTGGAGTTAGAACAGAGATATATGAAGCATTTTGTAATGAGACTTCTATCTGAGAAACATTAGTCATTTGAATGTGGTTGTCTGACTGAATTTGATTCTAGTCCCTTCTAGTTTGTACTAGAGAAGTGCCTGGAAAATTGAATCAGCCTCTGTTTGGCGAGTAATAAATCAGGGAAAAGTAGTGGTGGGCAGCAACCAGACAACCCTTTGGTAATGAAGTAGACAGTTTCTAAGTTTTCTTTTTTATGTTATGTCACATAAAACTGTAAAATTTTAGAGCAGGGAGCACATCTGATCCCTCTTTTTCATTTTAAGGATTCGGAAACTGAGATCCAAAAGAAAATGAATGACTTGACTCAGCTTATTTAGCTAGTTTGGGCAAGTCTACCCTTGGATTTCAGACCTCTTAACACCCAGTTCCCAGTTCTCTTTACTAATCCTGGTCTGTACTTACATGTTTTTCTTTGATTAGAGAGAGATTCTAGTGTTGTATTGGCTTTGTGTCTTTATTTTTTTATTTTTACTTTTTTAATCACTCTTGGATCATTAAGTTTTCATTCCCTTTTGTTGATATATCATTTGCACTTATGATTGATTCCAAATAGATTTTTTAAATGTTAACCAGTAATACAATTTTTATTTCACATTTATTGTCCTAGGTTAAAAATTTTGCTTTGAGGAAACATGTTAAGTTTTAAGAGAATTGAGTTTCTTACTTAATTACTTACTATTTTTTTCTATTGTCTGATTTATTATGTTCAACTATGAATATAAAGCATTGAGTTCTTATAGTTGGTTTGCCTATTTTTATAGGAGATTGTTCAGTTAATGGCTGGCTCAATGTAACCAGTAAAAGTAAATGTTCATTAAGGTAAATAAGTGGATAATACTGCAAGCTGGAAGTTAATTTCCATATAGATTTCAGTCAGAAAGATAAACAATGCATTGAATTCCATCAAAAGTAGTATTGGAAAATTTCAGGGGTGCCTGACTGGCTCAGTCAGTGGAGCGTGCAACTTTTGATCTCAGGGTTGTGAGTTGGAGCCCCACGTTGGGTGTAGAGATTACTTAAAAATAAAATCTTAAGGAAAAAAAAATAAGAACAGTATTGGAAAATTTCAACTTTTATAAAATGAGGCACTGGTACTTAGAAATACTCTCTGCAGTGCTGGTTTCTGTATCTCCTAAAGGGTGTATTATGGACATGTTAACAGGAGAATAGGAGAATAAGAATTTTCAGACCATAAATGGCAGGTATTATTAGTTAGGAAAAGGGATGAGAAGGAAATATGATTAAAATGTTGCTGAAGGCTTGGCTCATGGAAAATGCTCTAGTATGCTTGAAATTTATACCCATTCATGGATGGACTTAGTAATGGGATCATGGAGATGTGTCCGTCAAGTCCTAGATTTTTTTAAAAAGGGGAAGATCTGTGTATGTCAAATTTGAGTGCAAGCTAAGTTCAGTTAAAAAGAAGTACTGTTGGGCGCCTGGGTGGCTCAGTTGGTTAAGCGACTGCCTTCAGCTCAGGTCATGATCCCAGGGTCCTGGGATCGAGTCCCGCATCGGGCTCCCTGCTCGGCGGGGAGCCTGCTTCTCCCTCTCCCACTCCCCCTGCTTGTGTTCCCTCTCTCGCTGTGTCTCTCTCTGTCAAATAAATAAATAAAATCTTTAAAAAAAAAAAAAGAAGTACTGTTTTGCAGAGGACAGAATACCCTGATAGATGCTACTCTGAAAATGTAAGTAGTTGTGAAACACACTGATGGATGAGAGTCATAAGGACTTAAACAAAACAAAACAAAACAAAAAAACCCCTGGAATGTTTAGAGATTTCATTTCTCTTTTTTTTGAGAGTACTGTAAGAGAAGGAAAGTATATTCCCCTGTTCCCCATTTATTTATGCTTAATTTGGACAGAAAACTTGGCTAAGTGACCTTGACTTGATCTCTTTAGATTCTTGGACGCATAATGTTTAGGACTGAAAAGAGAGATCATTTAATTCACCTTATTTAATAGTTTTGTAGGGGAGCCTGGGTGGCTCAGTCGTTAAGCATCTGCCTTCAGCTCAGGTCATTATCCCAGGTCCTGGGATCGAACCCCACATCGGGCTCCCTGCTCTGAAATTTTACAGTTTTATGTGACATAACATAAAAAAGAAAACTTAGAAACTGTCTACTTCATTACCAAAGGGTTGTCTGGTTGCTGCCCACCACTCGGCAGGAAGCCTGCTTCTCCCTCTCCCCCTGCTTATATTCCCTCTCTCACTGTCTTTCTCTCTGTCAAATAAATAAATAAAATCTTTAAAAAAAAAAATAGTTTTGTATTTGAGGAGAATCCACTGACCCAAATTAAAACAAATGCAGAGGAAGTTTTTATTTGATTATAACTTGAAAAATAATATGCAAATCATGAAAATATTTTATCTCGTACAAAATTTAGGTTATTATTGCACTTGTGCACTAATTCTTGGATAAAAAAGTAAGGTAATGTGGGCGCCTGGGTGGCTCAGTTTGTTAAGGGTCTGACTCTTGATTTCAGTTCAGGTCATGATCTCAGGGTTATGAAATCCAGCCCCTAGTTGGACTCTGCACTGGGTGTGGAGTCTGCTTAAGATTCTCTCTCCCTCTGCCTCTGTCCCTCCCCTCCTTCTCTCTCTCTATCCCCCTCCTTAAAATAAATAAATAGATAGTAAGGTAATGTTTTTGTGACGAAGTTGCATGCAACACAATCTTACTGTCTCCTTTACTTCATGTTCGCTTTTATAGGGTTATTATAAAGAGGGTTTTTTTGCAAAAAAGTATTTGAGATTGAGCAATTTCCAGGGCATGCTTCTCTTACTCAAAGTGAAAATCTTTGTCTTGTAAAACATTTGTTCACTTTTCTTTCTTGTCCTTTTTGTTGTTGTTGTTATAGTTGGTAACTAGTATAACTTGCCAGATCCTCATTTGTCAGTTAATTTGTGCCCTTGTAACTTTATTTATTCTGATGTAGTAAAATGAAAAGTAATGCCATTTATTTTTACAGTGACATGATAGTATCCCATTTTCTTAGAACTTTTTTGTGTTTGGTATGTCTGTCTTCTACTTTGAACATGTACCTACCTAGTACGTTGTTTGGAATAATGTTTGCATGATATTAGTGATTGTTTCTAGGTGATGGGGACTTTTTTCTTTTTAGTACTTTGTTACTTTATTAAAAATAATGAGCACATGTCATTTTTATGGAAACAAATCTATCCTAAAATAAGAGTGAATTTTAGAAATGGTAAGGAAGAATATTTGACAGGAAGCAAGATGCAAGAGTAGGAGAAATTGCCTGATTTAATGAGAAATTCCAACAGAAAAGGATGCAGTATCCTGTTTTAGTCCTTTTGGGCTGCTGTAACGGAGTATCACAGATTGGGTAGCCTATAAACGACACAAATTTATTTCTCACAGTTGTGGAAGCTGGGCAGTCCAAGATCAAGTCACAGGTAGATTCGCTGTCCAATGAAAGCCCATTTCCTGGTTCATAGTTGGCCCTTTTCTCAATGTCCTCACATTGAGGAAGGGGTGAGGGAGCTCACCAGGGTCTCTTTTATAAGGACACTATTTCCATTCACAAAGCCTCCTCCCTCATGGCCTAATCACCTTCCAAAGGCCCCACCTCCTAATACCATCACATTGGAGTTTAGCATTTCAACATGTGAATTTTGTGGGGACACAAACATTCAGTCTATGGCAGTTCTGTTTTTGATAATACATTGCAAGCAGACCAAAGAGTCAAAGGGTTTTTTTGTTTTGTATTGTTTTTTAAGTGAAACCATAAAATGACCATTTTAATGATTTTTGGATAGGAAAAGCTTTTCTTTTTTTTTTTAAGATTTTATTTATTTATTGGAGAGAGAGAGAGAGGATGAGAGCAGGGAGGGCTGGAGGGAGAAGCAGGCTCCCCACCCAACAGGGAGCCCGATGTGGGACTCGATCCTGGGACTCCAGGATCACGACCTGAGCCGAAGGCAGTCGCTTAACTGACTGAGCCACCTAGGCGCCCAGGAAAAGCTTTTCTAAGCATGACAACAAACAAAATCCAGAAAAATTAAAAGAAAGGGTTGAGAATGCTTAGTTTGGGGGCACCTGAGTAGCTCAGTAGTTAAGTGTCCAACTCTTGATCTCAGCTCAGGTCTCGATCTCATGGTCATGAGTTCAAGCCCTGTGTATGGTGCCACTTAATAAAAAAAAAAAAAAGAATGCTGACTTTGTGGAATTTCTTGTGAACATCACAAAGTTTGATTGTTTGAAGTTTGATTATAGAACTTCTGTATCTTGAAAAGATACATTAAGCATTTGAGAAATGATATCCTGGGGGGAAATTTGTTACATTTATGAAAAGGACTAATTCCCCCCCTTCTCAATTCAAAAAACCTCTTTACAGATCAGTAAGAAAAACATCAACATTCTATAGAAAAGTGACCAGAGGATGTGAGTGGGCAGTTTAGAGAAAAAGAAATACCAATGGACCAAATAAGCCTTTGAAGAGATGCTCAACCTCACTTTAAAAGCATGCATATCAAATTGATAATGGGAGTATTTTTAACTAATTTGATTGTCAAAGATCAGTTAAATATGAGGAAACAGAAACTCATACTGTTGGTAGGAGGTACAGTGGTACAACCTTTCTGAAAGACAACAGTATATACTCATATCCTTGGATCTAGCATATGTTAGAGATCTAATCACAAAAAATTTTTAATATATATTTAGTTATATATATATATGCATGTTCGTTGCAGTATTATTTGTAATATTAATAAAAATCAACAAGGAGGCAATATAAATGATTATCAGTAAGAAACTGGATAGGGGTGCCTGGCTGGCTCAGTTAGTAGAGCATCCAACTCTTGATCTTGAAGTCATGAGTTCAAGCCCCACACTGGTTGTAGAGATTACTTTAAAAATTTTTATAAAAAAAGAAAATGGATAAACACATTATGGTACAGCCACTTAATGCAATTTAAATAGCAGGCATAAAAGTACAGGTTATATATCCTCTATATGTTATTAAATGATTACATATCAGGAGGTATAATATGACTATAAAAAGAAAAAAAAGTATTGTTTTACACACTTAGTCTGCTTTCAGTAATGTACTCATTTTCAGTTATCCCTGCTATCTCCATGCTCCACGTTTCAGCATTTCTGAGTTTATCTTCAGGGGAAGGAATTCATCTGACTGGGTAGGGAAGATAAATTCTTTTCCCTTCTCTTTGACTTATGATTTAGTGCTTTAAAATAATCCATCTGCTTTAATTTAAGTAGAATTTTAGGAGATAGCAGAGTTAAAAGCATATATTTAGTCCACCAGGTTTAATCTGAAGTCCTCTAAACATTGATTTGAATTATTGAAGTACTGGGTAGTATATATACATAAAAGTGCACAAATCATAAATGTATAGCTTGATGAATTACTGCATTGGGAATATACCAGGTCAAGAAAAAGAAAATGGAATGACTGCTAATGGGTTCTGGAATTAGATAGTGATGATGGTTGCACAAGTCTGAGTATACTAAAAACCAGTGAGTTGTATGTTTTAAAATTTGGTGAATTTCCTGGTATGTACATTATATCACATTTTAAAAAAGAAATATACCTGTACCCCCAAAATCTTCCTTGTACCTTTCCTAGTCACTACCTGTATCCTATTCCTTAAAGAACCATCCTGATTTCTAACACCATAGATGTGTTTTGCCTCTCCTAAAACTGTATTTAACAGATTCGGGAAGTATGTACTATGTCTAGCTTCTTTTTTCTTAAATTTGAGAATTTCATCCAAGTTTTTTTGTTCTCTGTGCTGTATAATATTCCATTGTATGACAGATAAATATACTGTAGTATATTGATGGCTATTTGTGTTTTCAGTTTCAGGTTAGTGCTGCTTTGAACATTCTTTTATAGTCTGTTTTGCCATAGCACAACCTATATATTCTTAAAAATCACTACACAATGCAAAATTGTGCAATAAAAACTACAGGGCTTATGTAGAAAATGGAGTTAGAGACTCAAAGCTCAAAACTTGGTGAGTGACATACATAAAAAAAGATATATCTTAATAAAAATGGCAGCACAGTTTCATATATGTTAAATGGTTAAGGAGTACATAAGTACTACAATAAATATGGCATTTTACTTTAAAAAAAAAAATCTTGTTTCTTATGGGAGTGTGTGTCAGGGTTGCAGCTTGTGAGTTATTGCGCAGTGCTGGCCCAGGAATTTATCTGAAATTGGATATAGAGTTGTTAACACAACAGGTGTGGGTGAGTATGAATCCTAACATTCAATAAGCTAAGGTCTGAAATTTGTGTTTTTTGTGTATTTCTATATGGTTTGTTTCATCTGGGTGCAATTTTCTGTTCTCACCAAGTGTTTCTCATGGACAAGATTGGACATAAGCAAACATGAAATTTGTGTTAGCTAGTATTGTTCCCTAACACATCAATTGCATTGGAACAAATTTGCTTTTTCAAAATGTTATAGCAGAACTGTGTGTGTAGTTTTTGGTGCACCCGTGTATGCATTTCTATTGTTTACATACCCAGTTGTGAAAATGATATGCATATGTTTAGTTTTGGAACATAATGACAACAGTTTTGCAGAATGGTTATGCCTGATTTTTATAATTAACCACCAGTATGTGTAAGTTTCCGTTGCTTTACAAATTTACCAACACTTGTTAATTGTCAGTCTTTTTATTAATAATATAAACTATTTCAGTAGGTGTGTAGTGGTACTTCATATTGTTGTATTGCATTTTCCCTATCATTAACAAGATTAATAGTAATACCTTTTCATATGTTTATTGTTCATTTTGCTGTCTTTTGTGAAGTGTCTATTTAAGTTTCTTACCTTTTTTTTTTCCTGGATTGTCTTTCATCTTATTAATTTGTAGATCTCTATCTGGATACGATTCCTTTGTTGGATATATGTATAATACATATGCATAATGTACATTTTCTCCCACTTTGAGGCATGCTTTTACTAATGATATCTTTTCAGTATTTCTTAAATCTAATCTAATAGATCTAATATATAACCAATTGATGGTTAATGCTCTTTGTGCCTACTGGAATGTTTTTCAGCTTCAAAGTCATAAAGTTACCCTACTTTATTATTTGTCAAAACCTTTTTATTTTGCTTTTCACATTTATATTTGTAATTCATACTGCAGTTTGCAAAACTTCACATGAAATCAGCATTTCAGTGCGTCTCTGTTCTTGGCACTGTAGTATAAACCACCCTCTATTTTTGCCTAGATTATTGTAATGGTCCCTTTAATTGGCCTGTCTGCATTCACACTTGTACCTTTTGAGTTTATGACCACTTTGCCTCCAAGATTATTTTTATAAAATGCAAATCATTTCATTACCCTTCATTGGCTTCTATTCCTCTCAGAATGAGGTGAGACATCCCTAATGAGACTCAGAAATCCTAAATTAATTGACCACTGCCTGTTTTTCCACTCATCTTCTAAAACTCTTTCATTCTTGGGGCACCTGGGTGGCTCAGTCATTAAGCATCTGCCTTCGGCTCAGGTCATGATCCCAGGGTCCTGGGATCGAACCCAGCATCGGACTCCCTGCTCAGCGGAAAGCCTGCCTCTCCCTCTCCCACTCCCCCTGCTTGTGTTCCCTCTCTCACTGTGTCTTTCTTTGTCAAATAAATAAAATCTTTAAAAAAATTTTTTTTAAAAATAAATAAAACTCTTTCATTCTTTGGCCACTGGTTCCTCTTAGTTCAGGGTCGCCACATAATATTTCCTCTGCATAGGAAGTTCTTTCTTGCCAACTCCTGCTTATTTTTAGCATTTTATTTTAAATGTCAGTTCTTCAACAGATATTGAGCCCTTATTATGTATCGCGCATTGAACCAGGTGCTTGAGTAAGTGCAAAGATCCCTGTCCTCATGGAGCATACATCTAGTGGCAATGCAGGTAATAAACAATAAATTAATCAATTATCTAATATGTTAGAAGGTGGTAAGTGATATGGGAGGGAAAAAGCAGAGTGAGGGTATCAGGAATGTCAGATTCCTTTGCAATTTTACAAAGTACATTGCAGTACACTTTGCAATTTTTAATAGGGTATTCATGATAGGCCTGATTGAGAGCGTGATATTTGTACAGGGAGTTGGAAGTTGATGCAGCTATTTGGGGAAATAATCAGTGCAAAGACTGTAAGGCATAAGACTGGAATGTATGCGAAATAGCAAGATGGCCAGTATGGCTAGAGCATAGTGAGTGAGGGAAAGAGTGGTGGGAGATGAGGACAAAGGGTAAGGCAGAGGCAGATCATGTAAAGCTTCTCCAGGGTTTTGGAGTGGAGGAGTGACATTATTTAACTTAATCTTTAAAAGGATCACTTAGGCTGTTTTGTTGAAAATAGTCTGTGGTAAGAGTAAAAGCAGGAGACCTGTTAGGAGTCTGTTTCAGTGATCCAGTTAAGGATGCATGTAGGCGTGAGCCAGAGTGGTGATAATGAGGGTGCTAAGTTGCTGAATTATGGATATTTTAAATGTAGAACACAAAGATTTGGGACAGATTGGAAATGGGTTGTGAGAGTAAGATGGAGATCACTACAAGACAATTAAGGATGACTGTGAGGTCACTTCTTGATAGAAGCCTTTCTTTACCTCTCAGATTATCAGAGCCTCTATTATAGCACTTTCTGCCTTTGCTTGATAGTATTCATGCCTACTGTAATTAAATGCTGTGAAATGTATAGTATTTTGTGTTATTTTGGTCTCTACTAGACTATCAGTCCTTGAGGCTAGAGACTGTCGTATTTACTAAAATATATGTAGTACTTGCATGTAGTATCTGTTCAAATGAAGTGAGAATTGTGTTCTTTTCCATACTGTAATTACATAATAGGCTAAAGGTGATTATATTTTTTTCTAACTTTATCATAAAAATCTTCCAACTCCAGTAAAATGAAGGGAATAGTACAACATCCATGTAGTACAGCAAACCTCCAAATATCCATAGAGTCAGCAATTACTAACATTTTGTCATGCTTTTCCTGTGTATGTGTATTTTTTGTAAACTGTGTGAAAATCAGTTGCAGACATCAAGCACTTAAACTATGAAAACTTCAGTATACATTTCCTATGAGTAAGAATAGTCTAATGTAGGCGCTCCTGGGTGGCTCAGTCAGTTGAGTGTCTGCCTTCATATCAGTGAGATCATATGATATTTGTCTTTCTCTGATTGACTTATTTTGCTTAGCATAGTAACCTCTAGTTCCATCCACGTCGTTGCAAATGGCAAGATTTCATGTTTTTTGATGGCTGCATAATATTCCTGTGTGTGTGTGTGTGTGTGTGTGTATACATACCACATCTTCTTTATCCATTCATCTGTTGATGGACATCTAGGTTCTTTCCATAGTTTGGCTATTGTGGACATTGCTGCTATAAACATTGGGGTGCAGGTGCCCCTTCTGATCACTACATTTGTATCTTTGGGGTAAATACCCAGTAGTGCAATTGCTGGGTCATAGGGTAGCTCAATTTTCAACTTTTTGAGGAACCTCCATACTGTTTTCCAGAGTGCCTGCACCACCTTGCATTCCCATCAAGAGTGTAGGAGGGTTCCCTTTACTCCACATCCTCACCAACATCTGTCGTTTCCTGACTTGTTAATTTTAGCCATTCTGACTGGTGTGAGGTGGTATCTCTTTGAGGTTTTGATTTGGATTTCCCTGATGCCGAGCGATGTTGAGCACTTTTTCATGTGTCTGTTGGCCATTTGGATGTCTTCTTTGCAGAAATGTCTGTTCATGTCTTCTGCCATTTCTTGATTGGATTAGTTGTTCTTTGGGTGTTGAATTTAAGTTCTTTATAGATTTTGGAAACTAGCCCTTTATCTGATACATCGTTTGTAAATATCTTCTCCCATTCTGTCGGTTGTCTTTTGGTTTTGTTGACTGTTTCCTTTGCTATGCAAAAGCTTTTTATCTTGATGAAGTCCCAGTAGTTCATTTTTGCCCTTGCTTCCCTTGCCTTTGGCGATGTTTCTAGGAAGAAGTTGCTGGGGCTAAGGTCGAAGAGGTTGCTGCCTGTGTTTTCCTCAAGGATTTTGATGGATTCCTGTCTCATATTTAGGTCTTTCATCCATTTTGAGTCTGTTTTTGTGTGTGGTGTAAGGAAATGGTCCAGTTTCATTCTTCTGCATGTGGCTATCCAATTTTCCCAACACCATTTGTTGAAGAGGACTGTCTTTTTTCCATTGGACATTCTCTCCTGCTTTGTCGAAGATTAGTTGACCATGGAGTTGAGGGTCCATTTCTGGGCTCTCTCTTCGGTTTCATTGATCTGTGTTTCTGTTTTTGTGCCAGTATCGTACTGTCTTGATGATCAGAACTTTGTAATAGCTTGAAGTCTGGAATTGTGATGCCACCAGCTTTGCTTTTCTTTTTCAACATTCCTCTATTTGGGGTCTTTTCTGGTTCCATACAAATTTTAGGATTATTTCTTCCATTTCTTTGAAAAAAGTTGATGGTATTTTGATAGAGATTGCATTAAATGTGTAGATTGCTCTAGGGAGCATAGACATTTTCACAATATTCTTCCAGTCCATGAGCATGGAACATTTTTCCATTTTGTTGTGTCTTCCTCAATTTCTTTCATGAGTATTCTGTAGTTTTCTGAGTACAGATCCTTTGCCTCTTTGGTTAGATTTATTCCTAGGTATCTTATGGTTTTGGGTGCAATTGTAAATGGGATCAACTCCTTAATTTCTTTCTTCTGTCTTGTTGGTGTACAGAAATGCAACTGATTTCTGTGCATTGATTTTATATCGTGCCACTTTACTGAATTCCTGTATGAGTTCTAGCAGTTTTGGGGTGGAGTCTTTTGGGTTTTCCACATAAAGTATCCTGTCATCTGCAAAAAGTGAGAGTTTGACTTCTTTGCCGATTTGGATGCCTTTTATTTCTTTCTGTTGTCTGATTGCTGAGGCTTGGACTTCTAGTATTATGTTGAATAGCAGTGGTGATAGTGGACATCCCTGCCGTGTTCCTGACCTTAGGGGAAAAGCTCTCATTTTTTCCCCATTGAGTATGATATTCACTGTGGGTTTTTCATAGATAGCTTTTATGATATTGAGGTATGTACCCTCTATCCCTACACTGTGAAGAGTTTTAATCAAGAAAGGATGCTGTACTTTGTCAAATGCTTTTTCTGCATCTATTGAGAGGATCATATGGTTCTTGTGTTTTCTTTAATTAATGTATCACATTGATTGATTTGCGGATGTTGAACCAACCTTGCAGCCCAGGAATACATCCCACTTGGTCATGGTGCATAATCCTTTTAATGTACTGTTGGATCCTATTGGCTAGTATTTTGGTGAGAATTTTTGCATCCATGTTCATCGGGGATATTGGTCTGTAGTTCTCCTTTTTGATGGGGTCTTTGTCTGGTTTTGGGATCAAGGTAATGATGGCCTCATAAAACGAGTTTGGAAGTTTTCCTTCCAATTCTATTCTTTGAAACAGCTTCAGAAGAGTAGGTTTTAATTCTTCTTTAAATGTTTGGTAGAATTTCCCTGGGAAGCCATCTGGCCCTGGGCTCTTCTTTGTTGGGAGGTTTTTGATTACTGCTTCAATTTCCTTGGTGGTTCAGGTTTTCTCTTTCTTCCTGGTTCAGTTTTGGTAGTTTATAGGTCTCTAGGAATGCATACATTTCTTCAAGATTATCTAATTTGCCAGCATATAGTTGCTCATAATATGTTCTTATAATTGTTTATATTTCTTTGGTGTTGGTTGTGATCTCTCCTTTCATTCATGATTTTATTTATTTGGGTCCTTTCTCCTTTCTTTTTGATAAGTCAGGCCAGGGGTTTATCAATCTTATTTATTCTTTCAAAATATCAGCTCCTAGTTTTGTTGATCTGTTTTACTGTTCTTTCGGTTTCTATTTCATTGATTTCTGCTCTGATCTTTATTATTTCTCTTCTCCTGCTCGGTTTAGGCTTTATTTGCTGTTCTTTCTCCAGCTCCTTTAGGTGTAGGGTTAGGTTGTGTATTTGAGACCTTTCTTGTTTCTTGAGAAAAGCTTGTATTGCTATAAACTTTCCTCTTAGGACCGCCTTTGCTGCGTCCCAAAGATTTTGAACAGTTGTGTTTTCATTTTCATTTGTTTCCATGAATTTTTTTAATTCCTTAATTTCCTGGTTGACCCATTCATTCTTTAGTAGGATGCTCTTTAGCCTCCATCTCCATGTATTTGAGTTCTTTCCAACTTTCCTCTTGTGATTGAGTTCTACTTTCAAAGCATTGTGGTCCAAAAATATGCAGGGAATGATCCCAATCTTTTGGTACTGGTTGAGACCTGATTTGTGACCCAGGATGTGATCTAATCTGGAGAATGTTCCATGTGCACTAAAGAATGTGTATTCTGTTGCTTTGGAATGGAATGTTCTGAATATATCTGTGAAGTCCATCTGGTCCAGTGTGTCCTTTAAAGCCTTTATTTCTCTGTTGATCTTTTGCTTAGATCATCTGTCCATTTCCGTGAGGGGGTTGTTAAAGTTCCCTACTATTATTGTATTGTTGTCGATGTGTTTCTTTGATTTTGTTATTAATTGGCTTAT
Source organism: Mirounga leonina (assembly GCF_011800145.1). Classification (NCBI taxonomy): domain Eukaryota; kingdom Metazoa; phylum Chordata; class Mammalia; order Carnivora; family Phocidae; genus Mirounga; species Mirounga leonina. The sequence goes on from NW_023270268.1 coordinate 84,492,498, forward strand.
ATAATTGGCTGCTCCCATGTTAGGGACATAGATATTTAAAATTGTTAGATCTTCTTGTAGATAGACCCTTTAAGTATGATGTAGTGTCCTTCCTCATCTCATTACAGTCTTTGGTTTAAAATCTAATTTGTCTGATATAAGGATTGCCACCCCAGCTTTCTTTTGATGTCCATTAGCATGGTAAATGGTTTTCCACCCCCTCACTTTAAACCTGGAGGTGTCTTTGGGTCTAAAATGAGTCTCTTGCAGACAGCATATTGATGGGCCTTGTTTTTTTATCCAATGTAATACCCTCTGTCTTTTGATTGGGGCATTTAGCCCATTCATTCAGGTTAACTATTGAAAGATATGAATTTAGTGCCATTGTATCGCTTTTAAGGTGACTGTTACTGTATATTGTCTCTGTTCCTTTCTGGTCTATGTTACTTTTAAGCTCTTTCTTTGCTTAGAGGACCCCTTTCAGTAATTCTTGTATGGCTGGTTTGGTGTTTGCAAATTCTTTTAGTTTTTGTTTGTCCTGGAAGCTTTTTATCTCTCCTCCTATTTTCAATGACAGTCTAGTTGGATATAGTATTCTTGGCTGCATATTTTTCTCATTTAGTGCTCTGAATATATTATGCCAGTCCTTTCTGGCCTGCCAGGTCTCTGGATAGGTCTGTTGCCAGTCTAATGTTTCTACTGTTGTAGGTTACAGACCTCTTGTCCTGAGCTGCTTTCAGGATTTTCTCTTTGTCTCTGAGACTTGTGAGTTTTACTATTAGATGTCGGGGTGTTGACCTATTTTTATTGATTTTGAGGGGGGTTCTCTGTGCCTCCTGGATTTTGATGCCTGTTTCCTTCCCCAAATTAGGGAAGTTCTTTGCTATAACTTGCTCCAATATACCTTCTGCCCATCTTTCTCTTTCTTCTTTTTCTGGGATACCAATTATTATAATGTTGTTTCGCTTTATGGTATCACTTATCTCTCAAATTCTCCCCTCGTGATCCAGTGGTTGTTTATATCTGTTTTTCTCAGCTTCTTTATTCCTTATCATTTGGTCTTCTAAATCACTAATTCTTTATTCTGCCTCATTTATCCTAGCATTTAGAGTGTCCATTTTTGATTGCACCTCATTCATAGCCTTTTTGATTTCAACTTGGTTAGATTTTAGTGTTTTTATTTCTCCAGAAAGGGATTCTCTGGTATCTTCTATGCTATTTTCTAGCCCAGCTAGTATCTTTATAATCGTCATTCTGAACTCTAGTTCCGACATCTTACTGATGTCTGTATTGATTAGATCCCTGGCAGTCAGTACTGCCTCTTGCTCTTTTTTTTGATGAGTTTTTCTGTCTTGTCATTTTGTCCAGAGGAGAACAGGTGAATGAGAGAACGTATGCTAAAAAAATGCTAAAAGGGTAACAGCGACCCCAGAAAAATATACACTAACCAAATCAGAGGAGACTCAAAACCAGGGAGAAAAGAAAGGGGGGAAAAGAAAAAAAGAATATGATCAGGCTGGTGATTAGAACAGAGCCACATACTAGATTTTGGGTGTATTTTGGTCTGTTAGAAGAAATTGCCTCCCCAAATTTTAAAGAAAAACTTATATTAAGGGTAAATATGATGAAGGGATGGAATATGACTGTAAAGATGAAAATTAAAAAAGATTTGAAAGAAGGAATTGATAAGTTGGTTGAAAAAAGAATAAAAATTAAAAAAAAAAAAGAATGTGAGGGGTGCCTTGGTGGCTCAGTCAGTTAAGCAACTGCCTTCGGCTCAGGTCATGATCTCAGGGTCCTGGGATCCAGCCCCGCATCGGGCTCCCTGCTCGGCGGGAAGCCTGCTTCTCCCTTTCCCACTCCCCCTGCTTGTGTTCCCTCTCTCACTTTCTCTCACTCTGTCAAATAAATAAAATCTTTAAATAAATAAATAAAAGAATGTGATCAGGCAGGAGACTAGGACAACGTCATACACTAGATTCAGGGTATATTTTAGTCTGTTAGAAGAAACTGTATCCCAAAATTTTAAAGAAAGAAAAACATAGATATACAAAAAATAAGGTTAAATACAATGAAGAGATAGAATATGACTGTAAAAATGAAAAATTAAAGATTTTAAAAAAGGAATTGATAAGATGTGGTTGAAAAAGGAAAGAAGAAAAATTCAACTAAAAAATAGAAAAAGAAAAAAAATAAGATTTAAAAAATTAACTTTGAAAGACTAAAGCATCATGAGAAAAGCCATGAATTCTGTGTGCTGTATTCCCCCAGCACTGGGGTTTTGCCGTTCTCATTGATCGGCAAACTTAGTCTTGGCTGATCTTCTGGGGGAGGGGCCTGTTGCAGTGATTCTCAAATGTCTTTGCTGGAGGCAGAATTGCCCCCCTCTTGCTGGGGGTCGGGCTAAGTAATCTGCTCAGGTTTGTTCTCGGTAGCTTTTGTTCCCTGCAAGCTGTCCTAGCAGCTTTGGAGGACGAGACTGAAAATGGCGGCCTCCCAATCTCCGCCCCGGAGGAGCCGAGAACTCGGGGCCCCGCTCCTCAGTGAACCTTCGGAGAAAAGCAGTCAGTCACTCCCGTCTTCCTGGTCTCTGGCTGCACTCCGTGCTCACCTGGCCTGTGACCAAGCGTTTCTGTCTCTGGCACCCGACCCGGTGTGGAGTCTCCAAACCCAGCAGATCCCTGCAGTGCACTCCTGCACCGCTCCTCCCCGGGGAGAAAGGGGAGCCTCCCCGGATCTGCCGCTTGTTGGGTCCCTGCTGGAAGAGTAGTGGCCTGACTGTGCCGCGGATCACAGTTTATGGCAACCCCGAGCTGAGAGCTCGCACCTCGGCTCTGTCTCTGCAGCCGGCTTCTCTGCTCCGATACCTGGGAGCTCTGCCTCACTCAGGCACCTCCGGTCTTTCTCTGACCCCGAGGGTCTTGAGACCCCACTATCCCAGCGAGAGGGTTCCACCACCACCACCACCACCACCACCACCACCCCCCCTCCACCCTTAGCCACTGGAGTAACGTCCCTCAGCAGAGCAGACTTCTACAAGTTCCGCTGCTTTGGAACGGATTTTGTTCCAGATTTTGTGTTCTGTGGAGCACAAAAAAAATATTTTTTGTGATTTTGTGCTCCAATGCTCTATCACTTGCTGGTAGCTGGCTGAAGGAGGCTTCCTCCCCCCGTGATCTATCTTCCCGTATATGGCCTCGGATTCACTTCTCCACACTTCTTCTTTTCACTACCCTTCCTCTTGATGTTTTATTTTTCTAGCAGACATCTCTTTCTCTCAGAGACTCTGAGACATTAGTCTGAACTGTCCTTCACTCTTGCCACCACCAAATTTACAGTGTTGTCGCATTCCAATTTTTAAGTGATATGTTAGGAAATAGTAAATAAAAAATGCAAAATTTGAAAAAATGCACAACCCCTATGCAAAGCCCCTGTAATGAAAAAACTGGTAGGTATACTGAGTGAATTGTACATGAGGTATCTGCAGGTGATTTCGATGACCACTCTGCTGTTATTTTACATTCACTATTACATTATATTTTCATGTTTATATCTTAGGACAGTTTTATCCCAGACTAGAGTACTAGATCAGTACTAAACTGAAGGACATACCCCCAATTCAATAACTTTGAATTAGAAGTGAGGTATAAAGAAATGCTGTGAAAGAAGTGAAACGACTGCCATATTATTCCAAGCTTGGCAAAATGTTATCCAGTTACTAAGAAAATAAAAGTCTTTGTTAAAGCTTAGGTGTGCCACAGTGGTTATAAATTTATATGCTGCAAGAAGGCATCCCAGTATGTCTTGAATTATGAGTTATGATTATGTGATGTTTCCAATAGCTAATTAGGTAATTTTGATTGTTCTGCATCTGTGTTGGCTTCTATGACTATCTTCAGTATTAGAACAATGAGATCTCCTCATGTGCTCTTAAACCCTGCCCACCCCCTTTTTGGATTGGCAGAGTGATACATGCTTATTGTAAAAATTTCTAGCTTTATAGAAGTATGTTTTCAGGGGCGCCTGGGTGGCTCAGTTGTTAAGCGTCTGCCTTTGGCTCAGGTCATGATCCCAGGGTCCTGGGATCGAGCTCCGCATCAGGCTCCCTGCTCAGCGGGAAGCCTGCTTCTCCCTCCCCCACTCCCCTTGCTTATATTCCCTCTCTCGCTGTCTCTCTCTCTCTGTCAAATAAATAAAATCTTTTTTTAAAAAAAGTATGTTTTCAATTATGTGAAAGTCACCTTGTCAGATAATTAATGCTAACAGCTTCTGTTTTGCTCTTGATCCTTTTCTCTTTGGAATCTTGTTCTTTACTCTTTTCATTTAATATCTATAACCTCTTTCTCTTTCTTGGGCCTTTGCACCATTCTTTATCCTATAAATATATTTAAAGATTCTGCTAAAAGAAAAACAGAAAAAAGTGCTTCTTAGTAGGACCCGATAGCTTACATTGTCTTCCTACCTAAGCTTCTTTTTTCTTTCTTTCCTTCTCATTCTTAATACACTGTAACCTGGCTTCTGACACTCCTTTTCCAAAGTTGCTGCTCTCTCTCATTTTCAGTTATTTACCTTAAAAAAAAAAAAATCTGTGATTACAAATGTAATTCTGGCATATCTTAAAATATACATATACCCAAAAAGTTACTGAAAGTCTTTTTTAAACATTCTTTCTCTGAGATATCTTTTAACCATTTGATATATATTTATTCAGCTAATCCTATATGTTAATTATTATTTAGCTCATATATACATATTGAAAATGAGAGAGGGGCACCTGGGTGGCTCAGTTGGTTGGGCGACTGCCTTCGGCTCGGGTCGTGATCCTGGAGTCCCTGGATCGAGTCCCGCATCGGGCTCCCTGCTCGGCGGGGAGTCTGCTTCTCCCTCTGGCCCTCCCCCCTCTCATGTGCTCTCTCTCATTATCTCTCTCTCAAATAAATAAATAAAATCTTTAAAAAAAAAAAAAAAGAAAATGAGAGATACATACATACCATTCTGTAACTTGGTTTCTGAATCTGTGTATTTAGAAATATTGTACTACATTATATAATGTAGAGAAAATTGCTTCATTTTGCTTCTTTCATCATCTGTAAAGTAGAGATGATAACAGAGCTCACCTCATATGGTGCTTGTAGTATGACATGGGATAATTTATGCAAAACTAGAGTCTGATACACATATCAAGTGTTTGATAAATGGTAAATTTTAAAAATAAAAAATCTTTATGGGACACCTGGGTGGTCAGTTGAGCGTCTGCCTTTGGCTCAGTCATCCCAAGGTCCTGGAATCCAGTTCTGCATTCGGGCTCCTTGCTCAGCGGGGAGCCTGCTTCTCCCTCTGCCTGCCGCTCTCCCTGCTTGTGCGTGCTCTCTCTCTCTCTGACAAATAAATAAAATCTTAAAAAAAAAAAAAAAAGAATCTTTAATTGTATTAAAATGTTGCATACTCATTAGTATGCAACTAATGCATACTTGCTACTTGATGTAGGAAAGGATAAAGAACCTCTTTTTTTCAGTCTTTTCCCTATGTGTTATATTTTGGACAGCAACTTTTCATCCATTAAGTTTTGTTATGAGGTTGTAGCAGTTCAGTCACATCTGCAGGCTTCACTTGTAATTCTAGTTCTCTTGCTATTTCCGCCACATCTCCAGTTACTTCCTTCACTGAAATCTTGAACCCCTCAAAGTCATCCATGAGGGTTGGAATCACTTCTTCCAAACTCCTCTTAATGTTCGTATTTTGAACTCTTCCCATGAAGAGTGTTTTTCTCATGCCACGGATGTTCTTCATGGCATCTAGAATGGTGAATCCTTTCCAGAAAGTTTTCAATTTACTTTGCTCAGATCCATCAGAGGAGTCACTATCCATGGCAGCTATAGCCTTACAAAATACATTTCTTAAGACTTGGAAGTTGAAATTACTCCTTGATTCATGGGCTACATAATGGCTGTTGTGTTAGCAGGTATGCAAAGAACATTATTCTCATTGTACATTTCCATGAGAACTCTTGGGTGACCAGATGCATTGTCAGTGAACAGTAATATTTTAAAAGGAATCTTTTTTTCTGAGCAGTAGCTCTCAACAGTGGACTTAAAATATGCAGTAAACCATGTTGTAAAAAGATATGCTGTCATCCAGGGTTTGTTATTCCATTTATAGAGCACAGGCAGAGTAGATTTAGCATAATTCTTAAGGGCCCTAGGATTTTCAGAATGGCAAATGAGCTTTAGCTTCAACTTACAAGTCACCAGATGCATTTGCCCCAACAAGAGAATCAGCCTGTCCTTTGAAGCTTTCAAGTCAGACCTTTACTCTAGCTATGAAAAGTCCTAAATGGCATCTTCTTCTAATAGAAGGCTGTCATTTACATCGAACATCTGTTGTTTAGTGTGGCCACCTTCATGAATTAGCTAGATCTCCTGGATAACTTGTTGCAGCTTCTTTATCCATACTTGCGGCTTCACCTTGCTCTTTTATGTTAGGCAGACAGCTGCTTTCCTTAAGCCTCATAAATCAACCTCTGCTATCTTCAGACTTCTTCTGCAGCTTCCTCACCTCTCAGCCTTCACGGAACTGAAGAGAGTTAGGATTTTACTCTGGATTAGGTTTTGGCTTAAGGGAATGTTGTATCTAGTTTTCTCTTCTATCCAGACCACTAAAACTTTCTCCGTGTCAGCAATAAGGCTCTTTTGTTCTCTCATTCATGCATTCATTGGAGTAGCACTTTTAAGAACTTTTCCTTGCATTCACGACTTTGCTGTTTGGCACAGGAGGTCTAGCTTTCAGCCTGTTTTGGCTTCGGCATGCCTTCCTCACTAATCTTAATCATTTCTAGTTTTGATTTAAAGTGAGAGATGTGTGACTCCTCCTTTTACTTGAACGCTTAGAGGCCATTATAGAGTTATTAATTGGCTTAATTTCAATATTGTTGTGTCTCGGGAAATAGGGAGGCCCAAGACGAGGGAGAGAGATGGGGGGATAACTGGTCAGTGGAGCAGTCAGAACACACACATTTATTAAGTTTGCTGTGTTATATGGGTGCAGTTTGTGGTGCCCCTAAACAATTACATTATAACACCAGAGATCACTGATCACAGATCAGCATAACAAATGGAATAATGAAGTTTGAAATATTGCCGGAATTACCAAAATATGACACAGAATCACGAAGTAAGCAAATGCTGTTGGGAAAATGGTGCCAGTAGACTTGCTTGACACACAGGGTTGCCACAAACCTTCAATTTGTAAAACAAATGAACAAAAATCCATAATAAAGCAAAGTGCAGTAAGAGGTGTGCCTATACTTTTCTGACTGCTCTACCCAGCTCTATATATTAGGCGTTTTTCCATTGTTTTTGGCCCTGTGAGAGCTCTTGGGATTTTCTACCTGCTTCTTTCTACAGTTCTTTCCCCAAGTGTCCTTATATGTCTGACTGAGCAGAAACAATCTGAAGACTTGAGAAGAGTTATCCAGATCTGTGGAGTTCTCTCTATGTAGCTGTCTTCTCCCTGGTACTCTTACCTATGAATTTTAGACACCTTGGCCTTCCTGAATTCTCATCTCTCTCCTTACCTTAGATTGCTGGGCTTTGTTTATTTCCCCCCTCCCTATGCTGCAGCCTGGAGACTTTTTGCAGGCAGTTTACCTGAGGCATTTATGGGACTCACCTCATTTGTTTTTCTTCTCACAAGGATCACTGTTTTGCACTGCCTTTGTTCAATATTTAAAAATCATTTTTTTCTTATATGTCCTGTTCTTTAGTTTTAAGGTAGGAGAGTTGATCCTTTCTCTGTTCTGTCATGGTTGAAACAGTTGCCTATATATAGAAAGCTGTTGGTATTCTAAAATACTGTTAACTATCTTATGTGCCTGAATATTAGGTGAGGTGTTGCCATCCCAAAATGTTTATATTTCAGACCTTCCAAAGTTGCTCGTATTACAGGGTAATTTCTAAATTATTTTGCACACAAATGACAGTTTAAGAAGAACACATTGGCTTGAAATGTCCTTCATGCAAGTTTGGATGTTTATAGAAAATGCAGTGAGTGTAGAATATAACACAGATTAAATAATCGTGGCTGAGTATGACCTTAAAAATCGTCAAGTATTGGATATTATATACAAGCTTTTTTGAAAGATTAAAAAGTATGTTGATGAATAAAAATAAGTGGCTGTATTATAGAGATTCTAATATATACCTACATAACAAATGGGGAAAATTGTGTATTATGTGAATAGGTACTAATAGTGATTTGAGATAAAATGTCAGGTGACATTTTAAGATCTGGATTCAAAAAGTGCAGCATCTAAATGACTTAGATGGAAGTGAAATTGATGTTTGAGATCAAAATGATTAGATGATTTCAAAAGTGGCTGTATTACAATGACGACCCTAACATTTAAGGTGAATATGAAAAATTTGACTGTAATTGTTTTCTGAATGTGAGTGGAATAAAATATTTTAGCCATATTATTTTAATAATATGTATTGTTAAATATATTAATTGAGTCAATTTAAAATAGGTATTTGATTATTTCATTTATATTCTCACAAGCTTGTATTTGATCTGGCAAAACTATTTTGATTAGCTTTTACTGGGAAAATGGGATATCTGATTTTCAGGGTCATTTCAGAACTCTTGAATTTTGTAATCACCTATAGTTTAGATATCAGAAAGGCTATTCATTCAACAAATATTTATTGAACCCCTGTTACATTGTGGTTACCAGGTGCTAGGGATAAAGTGGTAAACACATGAGACATTCTTGAGTTTTGCCCCATTGGAGCTTAGAATACAATGAATTGAGAAATTGAGACATAGGAATTTTTAAGTGGAAAGACTCTTGGAAACTACTGAGTTTTTTTAATTTTGTAAAGGGGGAAATTGAGGTGCACCTCCTGCCCCAAAAGAAAATGACTCCTTAAAATTACAGAGCCTGTTTTTGACTCTTGGTATGGTGATTTTCAACCTCCGCTGTTAATGAGGTCTGCCAAATGTAGGAATGTGTTCTCTCTGGGCTAGACTATTTTAGATATAATAAAATTTTCACATAAATTTCAGAACACTAAGAAACCAGCCAAAGAGTTTCACGTGCCTCTTTATTTTGCCTATTACCTAAATTGTTTTCAATATTTTTCCTAAAAATGTTTAAAGTTTAATTATTTGAGGAGTCGTTAGCCTTGAGTGGGCTTTACTCTTTCATGTTGGGAGCTAAAGATTGTTGGTGTGGTAGGAAGGGAAGAAGGGGGTACTCAATCTCCAACTAAGCATGTAATTTCCAGGCTCTCTCTGTTCTGCATGGGGGAAAGGATCTGTTCACCCATGGTGAAATTTACTTCTGGCCACCCCAAGCCCCTATAGCTACATTTGTGTATGTAGATTTACAGCTGTAACTGACATTTATTGAGCACTTAACAAGCTTGGCAATATTTTTAGTGCTGTGCACATATTGTTTAATTTAATCCTTGCAATAGTCCTGTTAGACTCTGTTCAAGGTAAACTTCACTGGATATGTCTTAGGTATATCCTGTTAGGATTGAAACAAAAAGCTATCACCTGATAGCCAATCAATAATAATGATGATGTTGCTTATTATATGATAGATATAAGTGATATACATGTATTAACTCTTTCTTATAACCCTTGTTAATGAAAGTTGCTGATGTAGCCCATGATACCTGAAACACTAGGCATAGGACTTGGGGTATAAGAGGCAAATGGCAACAGTTTAGTAATTTGAATTTGAGGTCATTCATAATACCTGTAGACCATGAGGAAACCTGGTGGATGGAAATTGCAAGTAGTTCTCTTCCTTACTGTACATTTTTTTTTAAAGATTTTATTTATTTGACAGAGAGAGACACAGCAAGAGAGGGAACACAAGCAGAGGGAGTGGGAGGGGGAGAAGCAGGCTTCCCGCTGAGCAGGGAGCCCAATGTGGGGCTCGATCCCAGGACCCTGGGATCATGACCTGAGCCGAAGGCAGAAGCTTAACAACTGAGCCACCCAGGTGCCCCCTTACTGTACATTTTTAAAGGGAGGTGGCAAGCTTATGAGACTGAAAGCCAGTTGCATCCCTCTGCCTTGTCCGCTGTCAGCCTATCTAGCTCTGTTTCACAGTGATCTTGAGGACAGGACATTAATTCATAATTCATAAGTAGTTAGGCTACTCTGCTGGGTTAAAATGAAGTCTTGTTGAAGAGTTTAAAATGCTACAAAGTTGTAATTATCTTTTTGTGGTGTTAATTTTTAATTTTTTTTTGTAAGGGATTAGGTGAAATGGATTTAGTTAGGCACTAAAGTTAAAATCTGGCTTCATTGTTAAAATGTTGGGGTTTTTTTTAGTAAAGAGAGAAGAGGTAAGTTTTAGACATACTATTTTAAATTATTGCATTTTGTTCTTCCTTCTCCCCTTCTCAAAAATACCACATGGAATATTCCATTCATTACTGCCTGAGAAAGTCATTACTTTGCAAGCTGCAGTTGCTGAGATGGTTTAGTGGAAGAAATGTTTGCTTGCAGTTTTTTAGTGATTTTTCTTTTTTGGAAGTTGTTTTTTGAATATCCAAACTGTAGCAAGCAAGAAGCAGATTTAAATTTATATCGGGGAAACCTCTTTGTGGAACATTTCATCAGATGACTCCTTGTCAACCTCATATCTTGGAAAGAGGGATTAATGAAATACCATCTGAAGCAGCAGTGAACTCTTACGGAATAAACCCTGACATCTTCCATGGTGTTTTGTGGGATAATTTCAAGTTCTTCAGATATAGATTACATAAAGAAGATTGTAGGGCACGTGACACATTCTGGTTTCTTGTATTTTAGGTAGTAGAAAAATTGATACCTCTAAGAATGGATCCTGGAGAGATCTGATCAGTTACAACTTTTTATCTATGGTTTTATCTCACAACTTTTAATTTTTTTATTCATATGGAACTTAAAATAGTTTGCAGTAAACTGCTTTATGTATAAAATATTGTAATGGTAAAGTAATGGATTGCCTGTGCATTGTAACCACAAAGGTAAGACACAGTATGCTTTCTCCATTTCATTGTTAGTGACAGAATGTGAGAGGCCTTTTTGTTCATAATGTATTTTGAAAACAAAGTGTAACATTGTTGTATATTTGAAAATAGATAGTTGAATCCATGTGATGCTTAGTTTATATTCTTTAGGGAAGGTAATCCGAAATGTGTTTTAGATAGCTAAAAATAGTGTATTGAATGGATTTTTTTTCCTCTGAGACCTATAGGAAGCTTTTTTTCCCCAACCACAAAGGTTTATAAGGCCTTGATTATATTTAAATCTTACAAATATATTCTGAAAGTTCTCCCCTTCTATTTTATTTTTTGCCCCAACATGTCATATTGGTTTAAAGTATAACTCATTTTGAGAACATTTTCTGGACTCTCCCATCAATTGTAAAAATAGTTAATTTTTTTTCAAAATTTAAAAATAGTTAAGTTCTGATTGTGTTGCCTTTGGAAAGATGTTGATTTGGATTTAAAATGATTAAACTTGTACAAGTACTCCTTAAGGAAATACTTGTTTTTAAATCTGTTTTACTCCTTGTCCTCAAAGTGCAGCATACTTTACTTAATCTCTAAGTTTGGTTTCTTTTATTTCTGAGCACCAGTTTGTGGACATTGTATGATTGTATAAGATTCAGGATGCTTACATTTTCAATTTACATATTGTTTTTTATGGAATAGTTTACTTTGTTGGTTCTTATTTCTGTAACTTAAGATGACAGTGATTGTTAGACAAAATTGTTGAGATTATAAAATAATGTTCAGTACTAAGAGTAAGTAAATTTGTAAATTCTGAAAGTATGCTGTTCCTGTATAGTGAATTATTTCTCACAAAAGGAAAAGTGAGAAAATTGATGGAAATTAGTTTCCTTTGCTTGTTGCTCAAAGAGTTATAATTCAAACAGTAGGAGTTTTAATGAGATACAAACATGCCCATTATCTGGTCCCATCCTGTTTATAAGGGGATGTCTTCTGTGTACCTCTTTGTAAAATGTCTTATTAAATATTCTTAATGTTTAAAGGGCAAAAAGCCTAGAAGACAGGTTTTGGGTTTTTTTTTTTTTTTCCTCCAGGAGTTCTTTTTATGGTTTTTGTTTTTTATTTTTTATATTATAGCCAAGTTATTTGAAATGCTCACTCTTCTCTCATCCTTATCCTTCTTAATTAAAAAAAAAATTTTTTTTTTTTTTGCATTTGACCCTTTCTAAACAAAAGAGAGCTGCTATTGTTAAAAAAAAGTTGTATGGAAAGTCGTAAAGTTTTTCTACATTTTTATTATGTAACTGTTAAAGAAAAAATAGAAAAGACGTAGGTTGGAAATTAGGAAGCCTAAAACATTATTTGTAGTTACTTTTGAAAGAGCTAAATTAAAATAATTTCATCTATTATTAGAAATAAAACCCTTGAACATTTAACTAATGACTACAGCAGGAAGAGGAAAATTCTTAATTTTCTTTTCAGCTAAATTGCTACGTGTTTTCTCTCTTGGATCTTTTCTCTTTTCTGATCTTTAGAGAGCTTTATGGTTTTTATATGTGTTTTTAAAGTCTGACAATATAGTTGATGTAATTCTATCATGTTATTACTAAAACACCTTTCCAAGTGAGATTTTTTTCCATCATCCGCCTCCCCTCTCTCCCACTTGTGTAGGCACGGGGAGCTGGGTTGGCATGTTGCATCACTGCTACCATGGATACCCTTAAGAACAGGCATGTGGGTTGAGCTAAAGCAATGATGATTAGTTTTCTGGGTTTTTTTCTCCCCATAACTGTATGTTCTTCATAATGAAGACTCTTATTTTAAAATGTTTGCAAATGACTAGGTTGTGAGATGTGATGACTAAATCATCACTGCTACTGAACTGCCAAATCTTGGCCTCTATTTTCAGTAGTATTAATGTCATTTACTAATTTAAGATGATCATAAATAGCTCTATGTTCTTTTTCTGATTAATATGTTTTGAACACAAATGTTTGTTTTGCCTCTTAGTGAAAATGAAAATGTACTTTCTCTTTGAGTTTTAAAAAGTATTGTTCTGAATTCAGGTATTTTGCAGGGGAAAAAATTCTAGTGAGCATTTCCATCATAGCAGTATTTATGACTATTGTTAGTATACATACATAGATTTTTATATAGTTTAATCAGCTTGGATACAATATTTTGTGCTTTTCACATAATGTCTTTATAAAAGATACTTATTTTTGTGTTTGTAAATTTTTGTGTTCTTAGCTAGCTTCTTTGTAAATATATGTCAGTTGGGGTGAAGTTAATATTGTCAGGGAGCCAGGCAGACAAGTGTGGTTTTGTCAGACTCCTTATCACTTAGGAAAATTAATTCAGAGGAGCAAACAAGGTCCAACCAGAATGATTTGGTAGTATTGTTATATATGTATATTTTCTTTTGTTAGCAGTAAAGCGCTATATAAACTACAGGTAAGGGCATTCATATTCTTTAGTAGAGAGGTTTCCCAGCTGTCCATTCACTTCTGAGAGAAGGGAGTTGCATAACTTTAGTACAAGAATTCTTGCAGTAGAATCATGTCCTTTTCCATCTTTTGTTATACTGCTTCTTTATCAAGTATAAAAGGGATGTTCTCTGTCTCTATTCTTTTAGGACCATGTAGCAAAAGTTTGGGTGGTAGGAGAAAGACCTGAAAAGAAAAAGAAAAAATTATCCTGTATGTTCTTGATTAAGCTTAGAAAGGAGAAAAGGAACTTTTATTATTTCAGGAGACTCTCTTATACTCAGTACCAGTTGTTGTTATTTTATTATTTAACTTATTTTCCAAAACTTGGAGTCCATATACTGCTGTTGGGGTGATATTTGAAGTTGATACATGCAGTCTTGGGAGTTCTTTCAATTAAGGATTCCCAATACATATGTTTTAGGAGTTGTATGCCAGGTTTTCATTATTTTTGTTATCAGATCCTTTTTTTTTTTTCTTGTCAATTCCTGTGAGGTGTTTCCTTCCTCTTTGAGATCTTCATGAATAATAATTTCCTCAGTTTGCAAGTGCTTACCCCAAATCTTACTAACCCTTCGGATTCCAGCTTATATATGACTTCCTCAAGGAAGCCTTCATTCATGCCCAAGATTAAAAAAGGTTTCTCTACAAATATACTTTACTATTCCTTTATAAAACACACTGTATCATATATTTGTGTGATTCTTTATTAATGTGTGTTTTTCTCAGTGTTTGATAAGCTTTAAAAGTAAGACTTTTTTCCCCAAGATATCTCGGATGCCTAACCAAGTGTCTGAGTATCTACTTACAGTGGATACTCAGTAAATAATTGTTGAATGAATGAAGCTTTGGTACAGATGTTCCAAATTTGTGGATTAAAGAAGAATATTTTACTTTATAATGGATTTTAAGTCCTATTTTGAATATGGTTATATGTTGACATCCTAGAAAATTTCCACTAAAATTTCGCTCTCTATGATAGATTCAAAAGGATCCAGAAAGTGGCCTATCTCCCAGTGTTTTCCACCTTTTTCTTAGTTTATCGTGGGGATGTAATGTACATGTCTTGACACTTGACTACTAGTTACTTAAATATTTGGCTGATTTGTTGACTGATTATATATAAAGTATATATTTTCTTTGTGCCTTATACCTAATTTGGGAGAGACAGATCCTTTTCCATTTTTTAGGGCTTACTTCTGTCTCTAGGCTGAAAATGTTAACTCACAGCTTCAGCACTCCAGTAGAACTTTTTGCAGTGACAGAAATGTTATATATCTGTCCAATCCACCAGCACATGAAATGTGGCCAGTTTGACAGGGGAACTTAATTTTAATTTAACTAATTTAAATGGGACTTAGATTATTGATCTGTAACACCTATTCCCATATACCAGCCAACCCTTCATTTATTTACTCCCCCTGAATTTTTTTTTTTTTTTAAGATTTTATTTATTTATTTGACAGAGAGAGAGACAGAGAGAGAGGGAACACAAGCAGGGGGAGTGGGAGAGGGAGAAGCAGGCCTCCCGCAGAGCAGGGAGCCCGATGCGGGGCTCGATCCCAGGACCCTGGGATTGTGACCTGAGCCGAAGGCAGACGTCCAACGACTGAGCCACCCAGGCGCCCCCCCTCCCCTGAATTTTTTAAGCATTTTTTTGAGTGGGTAATAAACTCACATATTACTCAAACTCAAGTATCAAAATTATCATTAAAGAGTTTATATAGCAATGTCTCATTTCTTTTTCCCCCCCAGTCCCCGCAAGAAACTGCTTTTGTTTCTATTTATCTTGAACGTTTTTATTTCTCCTTTATGCAGTAAGTCCTATGTTTTTCATGTTTTTACAATCTTGTGCCCCTCACCGGTTTTACTTACTTAAAATACCCTGAAGTTCTCCATTTTAGGGCACAGAGCTTTTCCTCATTTATTTTTACAGAAATACAGTATTTTACTGTATGGATATATCATACTTTTTTAACCAAACATGAACTTTTAAGTAAATGGCATATAACAACTGGTTCTAATTGGGGAAAGATTAAAGTTGGATCCACACCTAATACTGTGTATCATGAGAAATTCCAAAATATTCAGAAGATACAAATGTATCTTTGCTGGGCACCAAAGTTCCTTCTTCTACAATTAAAAACAGTGCTTTGGTAAACAACTTTGTATGTATGTCATTTTATATTTGTGCAGGTATATCTGTATGATGTTAGGATTGCTGCTTTAGAGTGTAAGGGCATCTGTAATTTTAGTAACTATTGCCAGACTCTCCTCCATTAGAATTGTGCCATTTTGGATTCCCACCAGCAATGTATCAAAGTGATTGTTTCCCTGAAACTTTGTTGACAGAATAGATTTTCAAATTTTTGGATTTTTGACGATTTGTTGGGTGAGAAATGTTATATAAATATAGTTTTAATTTGCATCTCATATTTTCAGACAAGATTTATTGTAGTTTTTATTACAGTTTTTCTTTTGGGTTGTTGGTCTTTTTCTTAATTTTTAGGAGCTCTTTTTATAGCAAGGAGATTATTTCTATTTTTTTTCTCTTAAAATGATGTACTTTCTGCTTAATTTCTGACCATAACCATGATTCTTATGTGAGGAATTTCTAGTATAAAAGGTATGGGCATTTTCAGTGTTTTCATAAATATTGCCACAGTATCTTAACTTTCACCTTCAGACTTTGCCCGGTTAAAATTCCCTATTTTATATTAAATGTGTTTTCATTAAATTGTTTCTCCATTTACATCTGGAAAGGCTCATTACAGTTCCTAATCTTATTCATGATTAAATTTCTTTGAACTTTCCAGAATGTATTGTCTTGTTTCTTGACTATTTCACCTTTTCATTAGTTTTCTATATGCAGTTAGTGTTCATCTGGGGTTCACTTTATTTAGGACCTACTGAATTGGAATAATAGAGATTGCGTTTCAAGTACTACCCTTTCCTTTTACAATCGGACTTTCAAGTGAATGAGGACTAAGACTAATGTTTTTCCTGTTTTGTTATTCTTGTTTTAAAATTTCTTGTAGTCTGCATTCTATAGCAGTCACTCAACTGAAGTTGTGTCACTTAGCTTGGGCAGAGAGTGAAGAAGAATATTTAAGAGCTCAGGCTCTAGAGACCTTTGAAGTTCTAGTACCAATGCTTGATTCCTGGACAAGTCACTTAATCCTTCTGTGTTTCAGTTTCCTCATCTCTAAAATGGGGAAAATAATGGCACTTACTTTACAGGGTTGTTAAAGATTGTCAAGTGTGTGAAAGGACGACTACCTAGTAAGACTTTACTAATTGTTAGATCTTTTTATAATTTTTATTAAATAGTAATACAATATATAACCTTCTGGTTGGACAAAACAGTCTTTTTCTGAACCGTTCTCTTTGTGTTTGACACTGTAGGTTTTCCTTCTTTTCTAATTCCTATTCCTTGCCTTTTATGACTAGTGTGCTGGTTCTTATTAGGGGTGGTAGATGGTACAGCTCTATCATTAAGGCATTCTGGAAATAGGAATAAAAGGAAAATGAAAAAGGGTGAGATTTAAAGACACTTCTACCCCTGCCTGTTTCTATTTTATCTACCTCTTCATTTGCTGCTTAGATATTAGAGTTACGTTAATGCTCGATCTTTGGAGACAGCTTGCTGAATCTTTGGTTGCCAAAAGTTCATGAATGTAATAACTTTGACACTTCTTTTGGTGATTCATGTGTCGTCTTATATAGATAGAGAAAAAGGATTGTCCATATGTGGGAATAGAAACTTATTTGTGATTCCATTGGGTACTCAACAACTGGTTGTTTTAACTAGATAGCTGATAGAGAGGTAGGAAATAAATCACCAGAGAAATGTTGACTTGTTGGCTTATTATTGCTTGGGAATTAAAATAGAAAATTTGGCTTCTTTGGGTGAAACAGCTGTCTTTTATTTAAATGTTCATATTTGTATGTCAGGGCACTTTTAGTTGTGCTAGGTTGTATTAAAATTGTATGTTAGCCAGCAACTTTGAAAGGGGTGTTGTGAGACCTTTTAAAAGAAAGTCCCTGTACATAGATTTCAGGATTTTTTTAGATTTTTAAAAGCTAAATTTTAATAGTAAATAGAAATGCTGCCCTCTACCGTTTGCTCATTGTTTTACTGCCAGGTAAAAGTGTTCAATAACCTGTAGTAGGATAATTTTTTAAAGTATATATTATTATTAGATTGGAGTATAATTATATAAAACATTCTGATAACTTAGTTGTTAAAGTGTATTTATTGCTTAATGCCAACTCCCATTAAATATGTTCATTGTCATTTTCGCATTTAGAAAAACTTGGATCCTGGAACAAAGTTCAGTTTAGTTTTCACTTCATTCTGTGGTGAGCTTTAAGTAGGTGCTAGGTTGATTCCTTATGGTTGCATGATTCAAAGTTTGTATTGATAGCTTATAAGCAAACTAAAAATAAATTTTATAGGTAAAGATAATTTTTCTAAAATAATCCATTTTAATTTCTTATGTTAATGTATTTCAAATTTTAATCGGTATTAAAGAGCCATGTTGAATCTTCGTGTGTTTATTAAAAGGCACTGCCTAAACAATAGTGATACTGAGCAAATTTTAACTTGGATTTCATGGTTTTTATGTAAAATGAAGGGATTAGAAGAAACCATTTTTAAGATTCCCTTTAGCTTTGTTTTACTGAGTACTTACTGTATATGTAGTGCTATACTGTCTGTAAGAAAGACATGGAAAAACAGATGATTAGTATGGTTCTTGCTTTAGATCAGGGGTCAGCCAGTGGGCCAGATTAGATCATGCTCATTCATTTAATCATTGTCATGGCTGCTTTTGTGCTCTAGCAGCAGAGTTGAGTAGTTGCAGCAGAAACCATGTGACCTGCAGAGGTGAAAATATTTACCATCTGGCCCTTTACAGAATATATCTGCCGACCCCTGCCCCAGATGAACTTCTGATCTAATGGGGAAGATAAATAACTAAAAAGATGATTTTGAATTGATGTTTATAAAGGACACATGGGAAAAATGCCAGGAGTAGTTTAAGTAAAGTTAGCAACAATAAAAAAATATGCTTTCATCATTAGCACCATTCCCCCAGTTCAGTAGTGTATTAACATCTTCCAGTAATTCCTAGAGATTCCTGTTTATCAGCCATTAATGATATCCTGTTTCGCAGCCTTGTTATTATCATCATCATTGACTTTTTTTGTAAAATGCACAAATCTAAGTATGTATTTTCATGCCTTTTTAGAACTGTGATCACTGCCCACAAAAAGATATAAAATATTTACAGTACTCCAGAAGATTCCCTTTTGCTCTTTATGAAACAGTATGCTTTCCCCAGAGATAATCCGTTTTTCTGTCCCACATCATTGTAAATTAGTTTTGCACTTGTTATAAATGTAATCATGCAGTGTATATGGTTGTTTACAGCTTCTTTTACTCAACATCTATGTGACTGTGCTTGTCAGTAATTTGTTCCCTTTTATTGCTATATAGTATTCCATTGTATGACTATACTACAGCTTGTTTATTCTGTTACGGGAATTTTGGTTTCCATTTTGGGGCTATTAAGAATAAAGCTGCTTTGAACATTTTTGTACAAGTCTTTCTCTTGGGTATTTATACCTGGGAGGTAGAGGGGGAGGAATCAAAGACAGTTTCACCTACTTTATAAGTTTATCCCCTGCTCCATTATAAAGTGGTAACTTTACATTTCTTCATAAACCCTGTGACTTAGATAACCTACCTTTTGTCTGAATCGAACAGGTCTTATTTATGATGTCAATTTCAGTTGCTATTGGGTATCTAGAGGTCTTTGCTGAGAATTCTGATAGCAGGTTGAAGGAAAGAGTGCTGTCATAAATTAGTAGTCTTTGCCATGGTTGAGGGATTGGAGTAGGGTGGGGGACTTGGCAGAACAATGGGATCATTTGTATTTAATATATTTTGAAAATTCTTTTATGTCATTGAATACAGTTCTATAGCATTTAAAATTACTTTGTTTTGATAGGTCATAAGACTTCCTTAATTTCATTTATTGTACTTTTCACTCTGAGAACGTCTATTTGCTCTTTTTTGGAAATTCCATTTTTCTTTTTAAATTCATTATTGTATCCACTTTGTATATCCTTTCCTCTTGTGTTGTTATTTTACATATTTAAAATTGCCGTTTTTGTCTTCTGCTAGTTTTTTTTTTTTTAAGATTTTATTTATTTATTTATTTATTAGAGAGTGAGCGAGAGAGAAACAGCATGAGAGAGGAGAGGTCAGAGGGAGAAGCAGGCTCCCCGCTGAGCCGGGAGCCCGATGTGGGACTCGATCCCAGGACCCTGGGATCATGACCTGAGCCGAAGGCTGTCGCTTAACCAACTGAGCCACCCAGGTGCCCTGTCTTCTGCTAGTTCTAATGTCTGTGTCATCTGTGGTTCTCCTGTGGGTCTGCTTTTAATAGTTCTTCCCTTATTTATGTTTTCCTGATTTTTCTCATATCTTGAAGTTTTTGTTGTGTGCTTTACATAGTGTGTAAAAAAAAAAAAAAACCCATTGAGATTAAACCCTTGTTCTTTACCTTTCCAGAAGCTGGAATGAAACTAATCAGTTGGGAGTTGAGTTTGTATAGGGCTAGGTTGCTTCATTGTTACTTTCTGCTTACTGCTATTTTCAAATATCCTAAGAGTGAGATCAGTTCTGTGTCTTTCATAGGTCCTTTCAACGAGCAGGACTTTAGATTCTAAGAACTTTGAGACTACAGAAATGTTTCAGTGCTTTTCTAGCCCAACTCCCAGCCTCCTATGCTGCAGTTACCATTAGTAAATGTTCCTGGAACATGATCCATTTACCATTAGTAAATGTTCCAGGAGCATGATCCAGGGTGTGGGGATAACAAACTCTCCATTTTAGGCTCTTCCAGGTTCTAACTTGTCATGCCAACCCCCAGGTCACTAAAAACTCCACTCCTTAGGGCGCCTAGCTGGCTCAATCAGTAGAGCATGCAACTCTTGATCTTGGGGTTGTGAGTTTGAGCCCCACGTTGGGCATAGAGATTACATTTTAAAAAATGCACTTCTTACCCCAGCAGAGTTTCTTAACCGTATCAGGCCCAGTCCTTTGCCTCCTTGGGTCTAAACTTGCCAAATACTTCATTTATAGAAGTGTCTGCCTTCTTAAGAAAAGGTTTATTTCTTTGGGATTTGGATTCTTTAGATTAATTTATATTCAGAAATTTCCATTTTTTTTTCTTGGTTAAACTTTTTAATTTTGTGATGATTATAGATTCATGTGGTTGTAAGAAATAATACAGAGGTCTCCTTTGCTGTTTACCCAGTTTCCTGCAATGGTTACCATAGTATAATATCACTAACCAGGGTATTAACATTAATACAGTCAAGATACAGAACTTTTCCATCACCACAAAGATCCCTCAGTTGCTTTTGCCACACCCACTTCCTCCCACCCCTATCCCCATCCCCTTCATAATTCACAGCCACTACTAATCTGTACTCCATTTCTAATATTTTGTCATTTCAAAAATTTTATATAAATGGAATTGTAAGTACATAAACTTCTGGAATTGGCTTTTTTAAACTCAGCATAATTTTTTTGGAGATTCGTCCAGAAAATTGTTGTTCCTTTTTGTTGCTGAGTGCTGTTCCATAATATGGATGAAACACTGTTTAACCATTCATCTGTTGAAGGATATTGGAGTTTTTCCAGTTTTTGACTATTACATATAAAGCTCCTATTAAACATTCATGTGTAGGTTTTCTCCGGGGTGGCTGTACCATTTTACATTCCCATCAACAATGTATGAATGATCCTGTTTCTCTGCATCCTCATCAGCATTTTGTGTTGTCACTGTTTTTTATTTTAGCCACTTTCATGGGTGTGTAGTGTTATGTCATTGGTTTTAATTTATATTTTCCTAATGGCTAATGATATTGAACATCTTTTCATATGCTTATTTGCCATCTGTATATTCTTCTTGGTGAAATCCCTCTTCATGGCTTTTGCCCATATTCTGATTGTTTTGGGCTTTTTTTGTTTTTTGTTTTTTACTGTCGAGTTTTGAGAGTTCTGTACGTAATCTAGTATACTAGTCCTTTGTCAGAAACGTCATTTGCAAACATTTTCTCCCAGTCTGTGCTTGTCTTTTTACTTTTTATCCTCTTACTAGGGTCTTCCATATGGAGCAAAAATTTTTAAATTTGGTGAAGTCCAGTTTATTAACTAATGCTTTCTTCATGTGTCATACTTTTGGTAACAAATCTAAGATCTCTTTGCCTGGTCTCAGGTTCTGAAGATTTTGTTTTTTAAAACAAGTCCATGATTTATTTTGAGTTAGTTTTGTATAAGATGTGGGACATAGGTTGAGGTTCTTTCTTTGTTTTTTCTATCCTGTAGATATCCACTTGTTCCACCACTATTTATTGAGAAGGCTGTCTTTCCTCCATTGAATTGCTTTTACAGATTTGTCATAAATTGGCTGGGCATTGTATAGAGCTGTTTGGTTCCATTGATTTATGTGTTTATTCACCACAAATATCACACAGTCTTGATTACTGTAGCTATATATATGTTTTGAAATTGGATAGACTGATTTCATCCATTTTTTTTTTCAAAATTGTTTTAGTTTTTCTAGTTTGTCTTTCCAAATTTTGTAATAATCTACAAAACTTATCTTGAGATTTTGATTGGATTTTAATTGTGTTAAATCTGTATATTGATTTGGTGAAAATTGACATCTTTACTATGTTGATTGAGTTCCAGTCTGTGAACATGGTATGGCTCTCTTTTTAACTTATCATTAATTTCTTTCATCAGCATTTTGTAGTTTTCAGTGTACAAGTCTGGTACACTTTTATTAGATTTACACATTTATTAGATTTACACATGGTGTGTCATTTTTGTGTTGAGTGATTGTAAATGATACTGTAATTTTTTTTTTTTATGTTGGCTCCACACCCAGGGTGGAGCCCAGTGCTGGGCTTGAACTCATGAACCTGAGATCAAGACCGGAGCTGAGATCAAGAGTCAGACACTTAACTGACTGAGCCACCCAGGCAGCCCAATGATACTGTATTTTTGAATTCAATATTCATATGTTCATTGCTACTGTATAAAAATACAGTTGACTTTTGCATTTTTTATCTTGTCTCCTGTGACCTCACTGAACTCAACCTATTACTCTTAAGAGTTTCTTTGTAGATTATTTGAGACAACCCTGAAAATTGGGACAGTTTTATTTCTTCTTTCTACTCCCTATGCCTTTATTTCCTTTCATTGCCTTATTGCACTGGCTAGAATAAGAATGGTAAAAGCAGACATCCTCCCTTGTTCCCAGTATTAGGAGAAAAACAATCTTTCCCAGTTAACTGTAATACTTACTGTAAGTTTTTTATGTAGCTGCTCTTTCCCAAGTTGAGCAAGTTTGCCTCTATTCCCTTTTTTCTGAGTTTTTATCATGAATGGGTGTTGATTTTGTCAGATGCTTTTTCTGCATTGATTGAGGTTATGTCATTTTTCTTCTTTAACCTGTTAATATGAATGATCACACTGATTGATTTTCAAATATTGAACCGGGCTTGAATCCCTGAAATAATCTCACTTAGTCATGGTTTATAACACTTGTTGTATGTTGCTGAATTTTATTTGCTAATATTTTGTTGAAGATCTTTGCTTCTATATTCGTGAGCGTTATTGGTCTGTGGTTTTCTTTTTTTATGTACTGTCTTTTTGCTATCCATATAAACTGGTTTTGTTATGAGGGTAATGCTAGCTTCATAAAATTAATTGAGATTCTCTTTTTGGTTTGTTTGTTTGTTAGTCTTCCTAGGTATTTGTCAGTTTTACTGATTATTTCACAAAACCAGCTTTCTGTTTCATTGATTTTTTTTTTTCTATTTTTCTGTTTTCAGTTTCATTGCTTTCTGCTTTATCTTTGTTTTCTTTCCTTCTGCTTGCTTTGGGCTTATTTTGTTTGTTTTTTCCCTATATTCTTGAGGTGGGAGCTTAGATTATTAATTTGAGACTTTTTCCTCTTCTTAGGTGTGCCTTAGTGCTGTAAATTTCCCTGTCAGCACTATTTTAGCTGTTTCTAACATATTTTGATATGTTGTATTTTTATTTTCCTTTATTTCAATGGATTTTTTCACAATTGCCCCTTCCATCCTTGGATTATTTAGAAGTGTGTTATTTCGTTTCCAAGTGATTGGAGATTTTTCCTGCTGTCTTTCTGTTGTTAATTTCTAGTTTGATTCCATTGTAGTCAGGGAACATACTATGTATGATTCCACTTCTTTTAAATTTGTTGAGGTTTGTCTTACAACCAAGATATATATAGTCTATTTTTGTATATGTTCTCTGGACACTTGAAAGGATGTGTATTCTGCTGTTGTTGGGTGGAATGTTCTATAAATAAATCTATTAGATCCTAATTACAGGTGGTGTTGAGTTTTTCTTTATCTTTCCTGATTTTCTTTGTAGTTCTGTCATTTGTAGAGAGAGGGTTGTTGAAGTCTCCAAGTACAAGATTTGTCAGCTTATTCTTACAGTTTTGTCAGTTTTTGCTTCACACACTTTGCACCTTTGTTGTTGGGTACATGCACATTTAGATTTAGGATGGCTATGTCATCTTGGCGAAATAACCTTTTTATAATTATGTAATGTTTTTCTCTGATCTCTGTGTCTGTTTTTATGCCAATACCATGTTGTTACAATGACTATAATCTTGTAATGGAGTTTGAAATCAGAGTGCTTGGTGCCTCCAGCTTTGTTCTTTTAGAGAATTGCTTTGGCTATTTAGGGTCTTTTGTGGTTCCATACAAATTTTAGGATTGCTTGTTCTATTTCTGTGAAGAATGCCATTGGAATTTTGATGGAGATTGCGTTGACTCTGTAGATACTTTGGGTAATATGGGTGTTTTAACAGTATTAATTCTTCCAATCCATGAGCACTGAATATCTTCCCGTTTATTTGTGTCTTCAGTTTCTTTCATCAGTGTCTTATAGTTTTTAGTGTACAGGTCTTTCACCTCCTTGGTTAAATTTATCTTTAGGTATTTTTTTTGATGCAGTTGTAAATACGATTATTTTCTTAAATTATCTTTCTGATAGTTTGTTGTTAGTGTACAAAAACACAATAGATTTTTGCATATTGATTTTATACTCTGTGGCTTTACCAAATTTGTGTATTTTGACAGGTTTTTTGGTGGCATTTTCTATTTATAAAATCATGTCATCTGCAAACAGAGTTTTACTTCTTTCTCTTCAATTTGGATACCTTTTATTTCTTTTTCCTGCTTAATTTTTCTGGCTAGGACTTGCAGTACTATGTTGAATAAAAGTGTCAAGAGTGGTCTTACTGACCTTAGAGGAAAAGCATTCAGATTTTCACCTGATGTTAGCTGTGGGCTTGTCATATATGGTTTTTATTAGGTTGAAGTACATTCCCTCTATACCCACGTTGTTGAAAGTTTTTACCATAAATCTATGTTGAATTTTGTCAAATGATTTTTCTGCATCTATTGAGATGATCATAATGATTTTAATCCTTCATTTTATTAATGTGTATCATGTTGATTGATTTATGGATATTGAACCATCCTTGCATTCCTGTAATAATTGTCACTTGATCATGGTGTATGATCCTTTTAATGTGTTCTTGAATTCACTGCGCTAATATTTGGAGTATTTTTGCATCTATGTTCACCACAGATAATTGGCCTGTAATTTTCTTTTTTCTCGTGGTGTCCTTGTCTGGTTTAGGTATAGGGTAATCCTGCCCTCATAAAATGAATTTGGAAACATTCCTTCCTCTTTAGTTTTTGCGAAGAGTTTGAGGAGGGAAGTAGTAAATCTTCTTTGAATGTTTGGTAGAGTTTACCACTGAAGCCATCTGGTCTTGGACTTTTGTTTTTTGGGAGGTTTTTGATTACTGATTCAATCCTGTTACTAGGAATTTGTTTATTAACATTTTCTATTTCTTCCTGACTTAGTCTTGGAGGATTGTATGTTTCTAGAACTTACCCAGTTTGTTGGTATATAATTATTGTTGTCCAGTTTGTTGGTATATAATTATTCAGAGTAGTCTCTTATGATCCTTTGCATTTATTTGGTGTCATTTTTAACTTCTCTTTCCTTTCAGATTTTATTCATTTGAGCCCTCTCTCTTTTTTTTTTAAAGAGTCTAGCTGAAAAGTTTGTCAGTATTATCTTTGCAAAGAATCAGCCTCAGTTTCATTGAACTTTTTATTGTCTTTTCAGTCTCTTTCATTTATTTAGTTCAAATCTTTATTATTTCCTTTCTTCTAGCTTGGGCTTTGATTGTTCTTTTTCTAGTTCCTTTAGGTGTAAAGTTAGATTATTTATTCAAGATTTTTTTATTTCTTGAGTTAGGCCTGTATTGCTATGAGCTTTCTTCTTAGAACTGCTTTTGTTGAATCTATTTTGTTAACCTTAAAAATAAAACTACCAATTATTTTAGCAGGAAAAATGGTTTTATTCAGGAATAGTAAGAATTGCAGTTGAGGACAAGGAAGCGACAAGCAAAAACCATGGGCGGGTCTGTACAACAAGGGAGAGGGATGCTCCTTTATAGATGAAAGGGGAAGTCAGGAAGGCCTTTGTGAACAAAAAATTCATTGGAGTAAATTGGGAGTTTGAAGTATAGTGGCTTTTCATTGGCTGAGTTGCGACAGCCTCTCATTGGCTGGGATGTGTTGCTGCGGGGAGGAGGAAAAATTTTCTGCCTCCTGCTGGCATAGTAAAGTAATTCACATGCAAGATCTAGCTCTTGCTGTTGGGTCTGCAGTTGACCTTGAGTGAGTGGGGATGAGACCTCCCTGTGCTAGCTAGCCTTCCAACTCCATTCTAAGCAAGATTTTTTTTTCTTAATATTTTCACACATAGATTTTGATATGTAGTTCCATTTTCATTTGTTTCAACTTTTTTTTTTTTATTTCCCCTTTGATTTCTTTGTTGACCCCTTGGTTATTCAGTAGCTCGTTGTCTAATTTCAGCGTATTTGTGATTTTCCCAGTTTTCTTCTTGTAATTGATTTCTATTTTCATACCATTATGGTCAGAAAAGATACTTGCTATGACTTCAGTCTTTTTAAATTTATTGAGACTTGTTTTGTGGTCTTACATGTATCCTATAGAATGTTTCACGTGCATTTGAGAAGAAGGTGTATTCTGCTGCTCTGGGATGGAGTGTGTGTGTGTGTGTGTGTGTGTGTGTATTGGCGGGGGAGAAAGAGAGGAAGGGGAGGTGAGAAAGCCCGTCTGGTCTAATGTTTCATTTAAGGCCAGTGTTTCCATATTGATCTTCTGTCTGAATGATCTAGCCATCAATGTAAGTGTGGCATTAAATTCCCCTACTATTGTATTGCTGTCAGTTTCTCCCTTTTATGTCTGTTAGTATTTGCTTTATATATTTAGGTGAGCCTATATTGTATGCATAAATATTTATAAATCTTATATTTTCTTGTTGGAATGACCCCTTTATCATTATGTAATGCCCATCTTTGTTTTAAAGTATATTTGTCTGATATAAATATAGCGACCCCACCTTTCTTTTGGTTTCCATTTGCATGAAACTCTTTTTCCATCCCTTTACTTTGTTGCCGTGTGTCCTTCCATCTGAAGTAAATCTCTTGTAGGCCACACATAGATGGGTTTTGTATTTTTATCCATTCAGCCACTAATGTCTTTTGATTTGAGGATTTAGTTCATTTATATTTTGAAGTAATTATCAATAGGTATGTACTTAGTGCCATTTTGTTCATTGTTTTCTGGCTATTTTGTAGTTCCTCTCTGTTCCTTTCTTCTGCTTTCTTCCTTTGTGATTTGATGACTTTCTTTAGTTTTATGCTTAGATTCTTTCTCATTATCTTTTGTGTATACTAGCTTTTTTGCTTAGGGTTACCATGAAGCTCACATATAACAGCCTATGTATATAACAGTGTATTTTAAGTGGATAGCAAGTTAAGTTTGAATGCGTTCTATGTCTGCATTTTTACTCCACCCCATTTATGTTTTTGATGTCACATTTTACATCTTTTTATTTTGTGTACTCTTTAATTAATTATTGTGGTTGTTTTTACTAGTTTTGTCTTTTAACCTTCATATTAGTTTTATAACTGATTAATCCACTACCTTTATTATATATTTACCATTACCAGTGAGATACTTACTTTTGAATGTTTTCTTGTTACTAATTAGTGCCCTTTCTTTTCAGCTTAAAGAAGGCCTTTTAAAGCCAGATTAGTGGTGATGAATTCCTTTTAGCTTTTGCTTGTCTGGAGAAAACTTTATCTGTCTTTCAGTTCTCAATGGTAACCTTGCCAGGTGGAGTATTCTTGGTTAAAAGTTTTTTCCTTTTAGCACTTTGAATATATCATGCCACTCTCTTTTGGCCTGCAAAGTTTCTGCCAGTAAATGTGCTAATATTCTTCTGGGATTCCCTTGTATATAACAATTTTTTTTTTCTCTTGTTGCTTTTAAGATTCTTGCTTTATCTTTAACTTTTGACATTTTAATTACAATGTGTCTTGGTGTGGATCTTTTTGGGTTCTTCTGTTTTGAAAGTCTCTGGACTTCCTGGATCTTCATGTCTTTTTCCTTCTCCAGGTTAGGGAAGTTTTTGGCCATTATTTCTTCAAATAAGTTTTCTGCCCCTTTCTTCTTCTGGGACACCTAAAGTGTGAATGTTATTCTGCTTGATGTTGTTCCATGGGTCCTTAAGCTGTCTTCACTTTTTTTCATTCCTTTTTCTGTTGGCTGCTCTGGGGGACTTCTGCCCTGTCTTCCAGATCATTGATTCTTTCTTCTGTTCTTCTCTAGTCTGCTGTTGAGCCCCTTTACTATATATTTCAGTTCATTTATTGTATTCTTCAGCTCTGTGACTTCTTTTTGGTGCTTTTTAATATTTTCTATCTCTGTTGAAGTTCTCACTGTGTTCATGCATTCTTCTGAGTTCAGTGAGCATTTTTATGACCATTAATTTGAACTCTTAAGTAAATTATATTTATTTCGTTAAGTTTTTTTTGCCTCAGATTTTAGCTTATTTTTTCATTTTGAACATATTCCTGTTTCTTCCTTTTGCTTGACTCTCTGTTTCTTTGTAATAGACAAAACAGCTGTCTCTCCCAGTCTTGAAGGAATGACCTCATATAGGAGATGA
Source organism: Mirounga leonina (assembly GCF_011800145.1). Taxonomy (NCBI): domain Eukaryota; kingdom Metazoa; phylum Chordata; class Mammalia; order Carnivora; family Phocidae; genus Mirounga; species Mirounga leonina. Next base: position 84,521,162 of record NW_023270268.1, read on the forward strand.
ACCTTATCACTGAATCTTATTTAATTTTGCCCTAGTTCTTGGTTCTCTCAAATATTTGTGATTGTCTAATCATCCTGATTTATTCTTGTTAGGTCCCATTTGTTGACGGTATGCCAATACCTGTCAGTATTCTAGAGGAAGGCATCTCGGTCAGCAGCTGGTTTCAGGTTGATTGAAAGCCACACTCTGAGGCAGTAGTTTTTAAAGCATCAAATATATACCATCCTGTGGCACAACAGTAGTAAACCCTGCTGGCTTCCAGACCAGTCAACCTGAGGTGCCCCCTTCATAACAGTTGGGAAAAAATTGGGACTCCAGACAAGTTATGAGCTCCTTCCCAGGAGGTACCAGTGAGCTGTAGCAAGGTCAAGGGAGAGTGCAAGGATGGTGTCCCTCAAGCCCCCATTCCCTGAGAGCATTTTGGTAGCTTCTAGGTGTGTAGTAAACTGACACCTGTCTCTCAGGCTGAATCTGTAGGACAAGTAAATAGGCCTTTTTCATAGGAAAACTGGTGATGTGTTTCATTCTGCTGTCTGTGCAGTGCCCTGGGGGTGGTAGCCTGCCAAGAACTGCCGCCACAGTTTCAGACCCATGGGGCCCGGAAATGCAGACCCCCCCAGCCACCAGGGCCAGGTACTCATTGAGCATCCCCCGTGTGGACTACTTGTGCCTGCTGGCTTTAGCAGAGCTGAGGGTGAGCTTGGGGATGAGGTGCATCTGCTGGCTTTTGGGGGGCCACTGGTGAGTGTGGGGGTAAGGCACGCCCACTGTGGTAGCAAGGTAGAGTAGTCCTTTCTCATCCCCAGTTGCATTTCATGAGCCAGTATTGAGTATTAAAGTCCATAGTTTACATTGGGGTTCACACTTTATGCTGTATATTCTGTGGGTTTTAAAAATGTATAATGACATGTATCTACCATTATATTACCACACAGAATAGTTTCATTGCCCAAAAAATCACCAGTGCTCTACCTATTCATTTCTCCCTCCCGCCCTGCACCTCTGGCGACTATTGATCTTTTTTCCTGCCTTTGTAGTTTTTTTGTTTTCCAGAATGTCATAAGGTTGGAATTATACAGTATGTAGCCTTTTCAGTTTGTCTTCTTTCATTTAGTAATATGGTTTTAAGATTTCTCTGTGTCTTTTCATGGCTTGATGATGGCGCATTTCGTTTTATTGATTCCATGTATGTATGCATCACAGTTTATCCATTCAAAGACATCTTGGTTTCTTCTACGTTTTGGCAGTGATGACTAAAGCTGCTACATCCATGTGTAGGTTTTGTGTGGATATAAGTTTTTAAATTATTTGGGTATACACCAAGGTGTGTGGTTGCTGGATTGTATGCTGAGTATGTTTAATTTTGTGAGAAACTGCCAAACTGTCTTCCAGAGCGGCTGTACCATTTTGCATTCCCGTGAAAGAGAGTTCCTATTACTCCACATCCTCACCAGCATTTGGTGTTTTGGTTTTTAGTCATTCCAGTTTGGTGTGTGCTAGTATCTTGTATTTTACAATTCACTAATGATGTATGATGTTGAGCATCTTTTCATATGCTGTTTTGCCATCTGTATACTTTGGTAAAGTATCTATTCAGATCTTTTGTCCATTTATCATTGTTTTTGTTTGTTTGTTTATATACTACTGAATTTTAAGAGTTTGTATATTTTGGTTATTAGTCCTTCATCAGATAAGTGTTTTGCAGATATTTCCTCCCAATCTGTGGCTTGTCTTTTCATTATATGAACAGTGTCTTGCAAGAGCAGAAGTTTTTAATATTAATGAAGTGCAACTTATCGATTTTTTTCTTTCATAAATCATGCTTTTGGTGTTACATCTAAAGAGTTATTGTCAAACCCAAGGTCACATAGATTTTCTTATGTTTTTTTTCTAGGAGTTGAGTTTTACAGTGTTATCTTCTAAAGATATCAAAAATCAAGACTAAAGTGTTTAATATTCATGCAAATATTTACCATTTTTTATGGTTTTTATTGTATTGTGTAGATCATGTGGATTCTTTTTCATCATGAAGAACTTTAACATTTCTTGAAAGGCACTTCTGTTGATGAATTCTCTTAGGTTTTGTTTTCCTGGAAAAGTTTTTCTTTTTTTTTTTAAAAGATTTTTTTTTTTTTTAAGATTTTATTTATTTATTTGACAGAGACAGCGAGAGAGGGAACACAGGCAGGGGGAGTGGGAGAGGGAGAAGCAGGCCTCCTGCTGAGAAGGGAGCCAGACGCAGGGCTCGATCCCAGCACCCTGGGATCATGACCTGAGCCGAAGACAGATGCTTAATGACTGAGCCACCCTGGTGCCCTCTGGAAAAGTATTTTGCCTTTATTTTTGAATGGTATTTTTGATGAATATAAAATTCTAGGTTGACAGCTTTTTTCCCCAACACTTTAAAGACCTTACTTGCAGTGTTTCTGATGAGAAGTCTTCTGTGGTTCTTCTCTCTCTTTTCCTATAAATAATGTGTCCTTTTTCCTCTCTTTGCTTTAATCTTTGTTTTTGACAGGTTTTTAGTAATTTGAGTATCATGTGTCTTGATACGTGTATGTAGAGGTAGGGGTGTGTGTGGTTGTGTGTGTGTGTGTGTGTGTGTGTGGTGTGTTCTGTTTGGGATTTGCTAATAAGCCCTTTGGAGCAGTGTGTTTATAGTTTTATACAGTTTGGAAAATTTTTGACTATTTAAAAAAAAAAAAACTTTTTTCCCTGCTTTCATCTAATTTCTGTCCTGGGATTTCAATTACATGTTTGTTAGATTTCTTGATACTGTCCTATAGTTCACTGTGGCTATATTTATTTATTTTTGCTTTATTTTTTCTCTGTCCTCCAGTTTAGGTCATTTCTATTGTGACTTCAAGTTCACTTGTTTTTGGTGTCTAATCTGTTGTTAATCTCATCTAATAGATTTTTCATTTCAGACATTGTGTTTTTCATGACTTAGAATTTCCACTTGCTACATTTTTATTGTTTGTGTCATTATGTTGATTTTTTAAAAATCCTTTAACGTGTAATTTATAAAAGCATTTCAAAGTTTTTGTCTGCTAATTCTATCATATGACATTTCTAGATATGTTCTAATGGACTAATTTTCTTCCTGTGATGGGTCACAGTTTTATGCTGCTTTTGCATATAGAGTCTTTTCATTTTTTATTGGGTGCCAGACATTGTGAATGTTGTTGAGTGTTGCTGAATATTGTTTTCTGTCAAGAGTAATACAGTTTTTTTGGCAGACAGTTAAATCTTTTGCAGATAAGATTGATTCTTTTAAGAGTTCTTTTTAGACTTTTTTTAAAAAATTGGGTCTCTAGTAGCCTTTTTTTGGTGTTCTGTCTTGCAAATTCCACCTGCTTCACACTCCCTGAGAACTGGTCTTAATCTCTTTAATTCAGTGAGATGACTGTGTTTATTTGGGTTTCCTCATTTTGTGTCAGGTTCCCAGATCTGCCTCCCAGTGGAAGGCCAGAAAAATAGTAGCACTCATCCTCATTTTTTTTTTCTCTCAGGTATCACAGCCCTGCACTCTGTTTATTGTCCCAATGTCTGGAAACTGTCATTGTGTGTATGTTTTCCTTGTTTTCTAGTTGTTTCTAGGCAGGAGGACAAGTTCTCTACGACTCCTTTGTAGCCTGACACAGTTCTTCTTCTTCTTCTTTTTTTAAAGATTTTATTCATTAGAGAGCAGGAGAAGGGGGAGGGGCAATGGGAGAGGGAGAACCAGACTTACCACTGAGCAGGGAGCCCTGTGTACACAGGGCTCGATCCCAGGACCCTGAGATCATGACCTGAGCCTGAGATCATGACCGTATTATGATTAAACATCTGTTATTGTTTCCAAAGTAAGAACTTTAGTCAGTAAGGACTGTACTCCTAAATTTCATTTTTTATAATAAATTCATCTTTTTATTCATCTATTATTCAGAATATTTTGTCCTTGCTGCTTCTGTTCTCTCCTCCCTGAGAAAAGTACTCTGTGTAGAAATTTTGGACTCATTTTAGTTTGAGAAGTGTTGTGCTTTTTCTTTTCTTAATTGGGTAATCTGGGTTTGTAAGCTTGTCTGTTAGAATCACATAGGGAGCTTGTTAAAAATAAAGATTGCTAGGTTTGAATCAGATTGAATACCTGGGAATTTTAATCAGATAGCTCACCATTTGGAAACCACTATTCAAAACCCGATCTCTGGTATTCTAGGATTCCTTAAAGACTGTGTGTTGATTGGTTCAGGAGCACATACCCAGGACTTATGATGGGACTCACTGACCCTCAACCAGAGCCTCTCTTGCTTTTATCTGTTTTGTTTTCTGGGACATCCACCTCAGATGTGGTTTCAAAGAAGTTTTATGCTAAAAAGCATATATGTTTACCACAGGTAGAGCTTATCAGAGCTCTGCTTCTGATATGTAATAGGCTTATCTCTATAGAGAAGCCTCTGCAATAACTATATAAGGTAGGAGTTATGGCTTGTTGAAGCTTATATAAAATTTTTAAAATGGTTACACAAATATGATTCTCAAATAATGTACTCTGAGTTATAATTTTCACTTTATGGATTTTCTGAGTATACTCAACATATTTTTAATAAGTTCTTAAATCTGATTTTTAAAAATCTTTGAATAGAAGAAGTTGAAAAATGGTAGTTGCTACCTTTACATGTAGTTCTTTCAATCCATGGATTTAGAATGTATTTATTTAAATCTTAGTTTACATTATTTACAGTATTAAATGCTTTATATCTTTCAGTGTATGACTCTTGCTGTTTTACTGTATTTTTTTCCTACATATTATGCTTTTTGATGGTAATGTGAATGGATTTAGTATTAATTTCAGATTGTTCATTGTTTGTATATAGAGTTACAGTTCATTTTTGTATGTTGCTCTTGAGTCCTTTATCCTTACTGAACTTGTTTATTAGTTCTAGGAGGGTTTTTTTGTTGTTTTTGTTTTTTTTTGTGGGTTCCTTAGGATTTTTTACACGTAGGATCATGTCATTTGCAAATAAAGGCAGTTTTACTTCTTCCTTTCCAATCCGGGTATCTTTTATTTTTCTTGTCTGATTGCACTGGCTAGAACTCCAGTACAGTTTTGAATAAGAGTGGCTAATTTGTACATTCTTTACATGTTTTTGATCTTAAGGAGAAAGCATTCAATCTTTCACCGTTGAATACGGTGTTAGATGTAGGTTTTTTTGTAGGTGCCTTTTATCGGGCTGAGGAATTTTATTTTCCAAGTTTGTTGAGAATTTTTATCATGAATGGATGTTAGATTTTGTCACATGCTTTTTTCTAAAGATTTTATTTATTTATTTGAGAGTGCGTGCTTGAGCAACCGCAGGTGTCAGCACGCATGAGTAGGGGGAGCAGCAGAGGGAGAGGGACAAATAGACTCTGTGCTGAGTGAGGCGGGGGGGGTGTCCTATGTGGGGCTCAGTCCCACAACTGGAGATCGTGACCCTAGCCAAAATCAAGAGAGAGACACTCACCTGGCTGAGCCACCCAGGTGCCCCTTCATGTTTTGTTTTTTAATGTAGGGGTGGTGATTTTTAGGATCAGCTGTGCACTGTATACCATATAGCCTTAAATGAGAATCATGGAAGTTGATTTGCTGTCATTCATTCAACAACTATTCATGAAGTGCCTGCCATATGTGTTTCTAATTAGTGCACTAGATTCTGATGAACACTAAATAAAGATTTAGATTTACTAGGTTAATTTTAGGTTCATGAAAATAAAGTTTTGTTGTTTCCATGATACTAATTTTTAAAAAACAGTTTAAAAATATCTAAGTAAAACCTAAATAAGAAAGAGCCCAGTTCCACCTTTTTCTAAAATAATAGCTTTTTGTTGTTGTTACCATGGACAGTATCATTAGCAGAGCTTTTACGCGTGTTTTTCTTGTGTTCAGGTGATGCTAGGTTTCCTTTTAGAACTGCTTTATAAGTAATAGCCATATGCACAAAGCAAATTGTTTGTGAGGTGCTCCTGTAATTCCACTGTCTTACTCTCTTTTTGGCCATGAACACTGAGGTTTTATGGTACAGTTTGCAGCATATAGATTTGCCCCATTACTTGAAATTGTTTGTAGTCACTGTTTAATTTGTTCATTTCTGCTAATTGGCTGTCTTCAACTGTGAAAGCAGTTGAAATTCTGTGATTAGTTGAAATTAAAGTAGTGCAGTTTGCTCAAGAGCGAATAATGTTATTTGTTTTGACATTAGTTTTAATTTTCATTATTCAACATTTTGATGGAGTAGAAATTTAGTATTCTTAATTATAACAAAATGTATTTAAGGGGCGCCTGGGTGGCTCAGTTGTTAGGTGTCTACCTTCAGCTCAGGTCATGATCCCAGCATCCTGGGATCGAGCCCCACATCAGGCTCCCTGCTCGGTGGGGAGCCTACTTCTCCCTCTTCAGTTCCCCCTGCTTATGTTCCCTCTCTTTGCTGTCTCTCTCTCTCTGTCAAATAAATAAATAAATAAATAAATAAATATAATATTTTTTTAAAAAGTATTTAATCAGTTATATAGTACTTTTGCTATATCAACATTTTAAGCCTACTTAGAGATGTCTTGGGCTACTCTTTGGCAGAAAAAAACTGATAGCAAATTCATGGGTATATGATGTTATTGCTGTATTCCTGTTGTTTAAAAAAGAAAGCAAATAAGCAAAACCCCAGCATTAATTTTTCCTTTATGTGATTTAAGAAAAATAGTGTTTCTCTAACTCCATTAACCATTTGAATCCCACATGGCCCACTTACAGCATTGTGATCTAACTATTTTCTTTACTGTAAGAATTATTAGGAGCTTCTCTCAGGAGTAGCTTCTAATGTTGAAATTATCCGTGAATGTTCATTGATTCTTCACGTATGGAAATTTAGATGTTATGTCAATTAGTTATAATCTATAATTTATTTACATAGCATTAAGATGAAACGATATAAATAAAGCAATTGGAAGAGTCCTGGCCAATAGTGCCATATCTTAGCAGTTAAGATATTATCTGTTTTAGGACGCCTGGGTGGCTCAGTCGTTAAGCGTCTGCCTTCGGCTCAGGTCATGATCCTAGGGTCCTGGGATCGAGCCCCGCATCGGGCTCCCTGCTTGGCAGGAAGCCTGCTTCTCCCTTTCCCTCTCCCCCCTGCTTGTGTTCCCTCTCTCGCTGTGTCTCTCTCTGTCAAATAAATAAATAAAATCTTAAAAAAAAAAAAAAGATATCTGTTTTGATAATATCTATTGTTTTATTGTTGTTTTTTGGCAAGCATGAAAATTAAATTCAGATACTCTTTAAGATTTAAAATTTTGTATTTTAGATGTAGCATCTCTTTGTAGGAGTTGTATTTGTTAATTTAAAAAAAAGAGGCTAGTACTGTCCTTGGTGATAGATTGATCTGTCTTAATGTGTTCAAAGTGAGTGGGATGGGGGACTGGAACATGTCAAAACCATCTAGGGATCTGAAAAGAATGCACATCTCTGATCATTTAAAGGTTGCTGGTCTACAAATTTAACTTCTTGTGGCCTTAATAAGAAAAATTTGTTAGCCCAACCTAGCTGTATGATACTAAATAAGTTGGCATTTTTTAGCAACCGGAAATTATATGTAATGAAATTTTTCATGACTAAATAATCTCATTTTCCACAATATTGAACTCTGATCTTTTGTTAATGTGATATGTAAGAGTTTGGTTTTATATTCATCTTGTGTTTTAATCCCTCACCCTAACTTTTTATAAGATTTTAAATGAAAATGAAATCTTAAACATGGAACTGTAATATGTATAAGTAGCATTTTATTACCATATAAGTTCAGATTTATTTGGTTATTATAAATGTAAACAGCAAGGCAGTTTTGAATAATGCAAACATTTCAATATTATTAGACTCAGCATCTAATATTTTTATAATTTTGTTACACAGTATTGAGAAAACCAGATATGTAACTGACATCACTGTTTTAAATCTTGCCTTATAGTCTTAAATTGTCATTCTAGCAGCTAGAAAGAGTAGTAAGGACTTTGAATTTTAAAGTTGACTCACTAAATATCTAACCATTACTTGCATTTAGTAATTGTTGAAAATGGGCTTTGAAGTCAGATGTGATTTTCTTTTCTGCTAGCTATGACAAGTTGGATAAATTATTTAACCTCTCTAGCCTTGGATTCCTCATTTGCCAAATGGACGTTATGATAGTTTTGACTCCAAGAGGTATTTAAATTAAATAAGTTAAGTACATGTGTTAAAGTCTGATTTTCAAAAATGGAAAATCATCTCTCTTAGGCAAATATAAAATAAACGTGTCACATTGTATTTCACTCATTTATTAATGAGACAACCAGTAAGATGTTAAACTAGTCCAGAGTGCATTTGTAGAATCTAGATATTTATAGGCAATGTTGACATAAAATTACTACGTTAGATTAAGAAACTGGCTAATATCCAACAAGACCATGGACTTACAGCGCCTGGGTGGCTCAGTTGGTTAAGCGACTGCCTTCAGCTCAGGTCATGATCCTGGAGTCCCTGGATGGAGTCCCGCATCGGGCTCCCTGCTCAGCAGGGAGTCTGCTTCTCCCTCTGACCCTCCCCCCTCTCATGTGCTCTCTCTCTCTCATTCTCTCTGTCTCAAATAAATAAATAAAATCTTTAAAAAAAAAAAAGAAGACCACGGACTTAATCTTTGTGGTTACCTTTTCTACTGGGCAAAATTATTTACTTCTCTACTGGATAAAAATCTACAAGTAAACCTATAACTTCACTAAATCTGACATTTTTAATCAATAGCAAATAGTAAGTTGAAGTACATTCCCCTAAATCAGGATATCTTAATCTCAGCAGTATTCACACTTTGGGCTGCAAATTCTTTACCTTGGGGTGCTGTCCTATGCATTGTAGAACTTTTAGTAGCCTGGCTGCCCACTAGCCTGCCTACCCACTAGATGCCAGTAGTCTCTCCTTTCCTCAGTGTGGCAACAAAAACTTCTCCAGACAATGTCAGATGTTCTCTGGAGGGCAAAATTGTCCTTGATTGAGTATCATTGTCCTAGATAATCGTAAATGGTCTTTGCTCCCATGTAACATTGAAAGAATATGCATCTGTCTTTCCCCTCTTTTCCATGTTTTTGATAATTTTTCTTATACATGTAAAGCACTTTACACAATTTTTGACAATAGCTAATTATTAAATAACTGCTATTAATAACAAAGATGACACTGTTACTTGTATTATTAAAAACAGCATTTTCCTTGGACAATTATCTATCAAGTTTTCTCAGTTTCAAAAAGGTCAAAATTACATTTTGCATGTTAAGACCCAAATTCACATTTCTCGCATTCTCTCTGTAGTTTTAAGTATGGAAAGTTTGACTCAGAATATGTAGATTGACCTCATTCATTTTATCTGAAAGTCAGACAAGAACCACTCATAAATTCCTAACAATCATTTAAACAGTTAAAACACAGTATTATTATAGCTGAATACATTACATGTTCACATTTATTGTACAGCAAACTCTTTAAGCCAAACCATAGTAGAGCATACATAGATTTGTTTGAACTTTGCCTGGCATTTTATTTAGTGAGACATGCTAAAATAATGTACTTTCTATATAATTTTAGGTGAACATACGTGCACAGGATAGAATTTTTATGAAGGCCCAGTGCAGAACTACAAATACATGATCAATGAGACAATTCCCACATGTGTACAAAAATTGGAGAAGTTGTATTTTGAGATCTACCAAGTTTAGTTGGTAGTATAAGGAAAAAAGTTGTTATAAACACCAGTATTAAAACTTGTTAAGGGTGCCTGGGTGGCTCAGTCGGTTAAGCCTCCAACTCTTGGTTTTGGCTCAGGTCCTTATCTTGCAGTGGTGGGATCAAGCTCTGGTTTCGGCTCAGGTGGTTATCTTGCGTTGGCGGGATCAGGCTCCATGCTATGCAACAGAGGCTGCTTCAGATTCTCTCTCTCTCCCCCCCTCTGCTCTTCTCCACCCTCTCACTTGCACATGCGCGCACACTCTCGCTCTCTAAGATAGATAAATAAAATCTTAAAAAAAAAAACAAAAACCAAAAACCTTGTTATACATTTGTGCTTGAAGGTTTTTTTAAATAGTGAAAATGAAAGTTTTATTTTTTAAAAAAGATCTTTTAAATTTATCTGACAGAGAGAGACAGCGAGAGAGGGAACACAGGGAGCGTGGGAGAGGCAGAAGCAGGCTTCCTGCGGAGCAGGGAGCCCAATGGAGGGCTCGATCCCAGGACCCTGGGATCATGGCCTGAGCCGAAGGCAGACGTCCAACGACTGAGCCACCCAGGTGCCCCCAAAATGAAAGTTTTAAAATGAAAGAACATCGATGGGGCCCCTGAAGCACTGCAGCGAAATATCCTGAGAATTACAACTTGATAACTATAGTTCTGATTTAATAAATGTATCTTTATAGACCATTCACCCTTGAACATAGGGGTTAAGGGCACCAACCCCCCACGTAGTAAAAAATCTGCATATAACTTTGATTTCCCAAAGACTTAACTACTGATAGCCTGCTTTGACTGAAAGCCTTATCAATAATGTAAATAGCCGATTAAAACATATTTTGTGTGTTATATGGATTATATACTATATTCTTTCAATAAAATAAGTTAAAGAAAAAATGTTATTGAGAAAATACTTTTACAGTACCATATGGTAAAAAATGCTTGTGTAAGTGGACTTGGACACTTCAAACCTGTGTTGTTCAGGGGTCAACTGTAGTCTTCTAAAGAGCATAGTTTACTTTTTATTGCCTAGTTATATTTGACACTTGACCTTTAATTTCATGTGATTTGCAGCTGTTTACCTATTGGAGTCATTAGACTGGAGAGCCAGCCATTTTCTATATTGTTTTAGAAATTTAACCTAGTTTAATTTTTTTTTTCATGTCCTTATAAAATTGCTTAAGTAGAGGATCCTTTAGGAAATTAGAATTAAAATTATCTTTGGCAGGTTTGGAATTGGAGTAGTAATTGGTGATAAGGGAGTTCATCTTGTATTGTGGCCCACGGTCGCTGGGATATAGTGAAGTTTACCTTTCCATAAAAAGCTTATTTATTAAGTTAGAGAATAAGGTCTTTGAAGACAAATGTATGAATTGATAACTTTAGTTTTATAAAATTCAAGAGTTCATTAGCAGTTACCCTGGTCATTTTCTAACTGTAATATACATATATTCCTTAGAAAGCCCCAAGTAAAATGGAAAAAGGAAAATAATTATTACATAGATGAAGCAGTAATATTCCTTTCACTGTTACCCAGCTTTTTGCTGTCATTGGTTAATATAGCTTTTAAGTTTAAATATTACCCATTGTAATTATAACAGAGCTATGGCATAAATGTAACATTTTATGTGTAAGATTTTAAATATGAAATACTCTAAGAATGACATTTGCACAGTATTTTGTTGCTTTGGATGCAAATTGGTAATTGTATTTGTCTGCTAAGGGGTTGATTAAAAAGCTAAAGTACAGAAAATAGCCTTTGGAAGATCAAATAAATCTGTGATATATAAGTGAATTAAATTGCTTGATCTTTAGCCTTTAAATTTTTTTTAAGATTTTATTTATTTATTTATTTGACAGAGAGCACCGCGCACAAGCAGGGGGGAGGGGCAGAAGTTGAGGGAGAAGCAGGCTCCCCACTGAGCAGGGAGCCCAAGGCAGGGCTGGATCCCAGGACCCTGAGACGCTTAACTGGCTGAGCCAGCCAGGGCCCCCCTATCTTTTGCCTTTAAACTGTATACATGGTATGGATGTACATCAAAACTGGTTCAGTCACATTTCCCCAAATATTGTTATTTTGATATATTAAAAAATATTTTTACCTCACTAAACTTTCTTTACTCTCCAACTTGAATTCTGTTATTATTCTATTTAATTTTGCTAGAAAATGTTTTTGGTTGTTGCTTTAAATGGTTTAGAGAGAGGAATCAGACTACAAAATATAAGTGATTAGGCACTCTTTTTACCATTAAACTATATTTTAAATTAGCCTACAATGTTCAGTGTTGTTGTAAGAAAGTATCATGTACAGTAAGCTCTGGGCTCATCTCTTACGGAACTATGTAATAAGTCCCTTGCTGCAACAGCTTGCCCCTCCTCCAAAGCGGCCAGCATATATTTGAGCATAGTGGTTCTGCTAATGTTGTGTCTTATTCTCATGGAGGAGATGGCAATGCTTACACTGCAGCAGGTGTAACTCCCATGATGATCTGATCCTGGATTAAATTTTAAGGATATTAGCAAGACTTTGGGCCCTTACAAAGTGGTGCTGAATGAGTATTTCATTTTGGGGAATTTGTGTAATTTTATTGAAACAGTATTATTATATAAGAAATTATATAATAAGCATCTTAATTCCATTCATAATGTGCCGACTGGATCTCTGCTGTGGGGGTGGAAACAGCTGAAGAATGCAACATGTAATATAAATCTTTTTTAAAGAGTACTTTGGATCTAGATTAAATGTTCAAGACATCAAGCAACACTTACCACGGAGTTTTTTTCTGGAATTTCAATCTTGGATTGATGATTGAAGTGCTCATGGTCTGAAAAAAATGTCTCCTAGCATCAAAAACTTATTGTTTTTCTCCGATGTTATGGCACTGTAAAGTAGCATGTACGAACAGCACAATATCTTTAATGTTTGGGTGTAAGGTGGGTTTGAATAATACTTCTAAAAAAGCTTAGTTTTAAAATCCAGGGTGCCTGGGTAGCTCAGTTGGTTAAGCGACTGCCTTCGGCTTAGGTCATGATCCTGGAGTCCTGGGATCGAGTCCCGCATCGAGCTCCCTGCTCAGTGGGGGGTCTGCTTCTCCCTCTGACCGTCTTCCCTCTCATGGTCTCTGTCTCTCATTCTTTCTCTCTCAAATAAATAAATAAAATCTTTAAAAAAAATAAAATCCAATAGTATTTCAGCAAAGAAATAATTATGATTTAGATTAGGTGGCTTGATTGACTTTATTTCATGGCATATAATTCCCTGTCGTTTGTGTGTCTGACAACTAAAGAATTGGTTTATGTACAGTGAAAGTGTAATGGAAAAAGATCTGATTTTTATGAAGGCTGCATGTAAAATGTCATTCTCCATTAATGAAGATTAATTATTGACTTGATTTTAATGTTTTGCTACTATGGGGATTAAATATACAGGAAACAACATTGATAGGACTGCAAATGCCTTCTGATACTGTTTTGGTGGGAAAAAATGTTGGTGGAAGGTTTTATGTTTAATGCCATTGGCTTTGTGACTTGGTACTAAATCAAGAGTTGGTGTTTAGATTGTGTAGAGGGAGAAAAAGCTTTTAAACAAAACACAGTAAGAGAAACATGACCTACCCATCCCCTGCAAGAGCAACAGTAGTTATTAATTTAATGATGTGATCTAAGTAAAGGAAATAAATGCAAAGTTGGCCTTAAAGATAAATGGTTTCTTTAAAATATTAATTATCATAAAGAAGTGATGTATTTTTTTACCTGATTTCTACAATTAAAAACAACATGGTTTAAAACCAAGTTCAAAGCAGGAAAAGCTTCCTAATAAATATGGTATTTGGAGAATAATTACTTATTCTAAAGTATTGTTTTCTTAGTTTTTCTAGGACTGAAACTTCGAATTTGATAAACGTGAAGAGGTCTCCAAATTGCTAGTTGACTCTATAAGTTATATTGAAGCAGTGTATTACCCCTTTATTAAAGAATATATTGCTTTTCTGGTAACCTAAGTTCCCTCCCCTCCCGCCCTACCCTCCTTTGAACTCTTCGCAGTGTCAGAGAATTCTTATTTTCCTAGTGATACTTTAGAAATTTTCTGAAATATTTTCTGGCATATAACATGGAAATGGTTTCACAAGAAAAAGACACCGCTTATAGAAACAGAATTTTACTAGTTTGTTTTTTACATTTGTGTTGGTCATTTAACTGTCAGCCCCAATGTAAAATTCATATGTACGATTTAAATAGCTTAAGCTACATTTTTGTTTCCCCGTGAACGTTAAGCCTGCTATTTCATGTGATACATACAATAGGATGTCTAGGAAAAGGGTTTAAAATTTTTAGAACAATATTTTTAAAAAGTTAACCACACTAAGAATTTCCCTCCTTTTATATTTAGGCAAACTAAACATCTTAACGAAGTATTATAAGGTGTTTTAAGATCGCTGTCTTTATCATAGAACCATCTTAAGAAAATATCATACCATTGCTTATAATTAGTGTAATAATTTCTGTGAACTTTGAATCCCTACCACCCCCACCCCTTAACCCACTTAGATCTCGGGTTATTCATCACCAAGTACTTGTGGTTCTTGGTTGCCCCCTGGTGGGAAAATTGAGAAAATATTTTGTTGAAAGCTGTGGTCATACTTGGCAATCAAAGGTAGTTAGAAGGGTATCTATCTATCTTCTTAGGAAATCATCAGATAATTTGGGTAGTAAAAAGAATCTTTTTTCTTTGCTTCAACTTTTGTGGATAGCATTTTTTAAAACTTCCAGAATTTTTAGGGGCGCCTGGGTGGCTCAGTCGTTAAAAACTTTTCCAGAATGTTTGAATTTTACAGCAGGTAGCCTTGATAAAAGACTATATGCAGAAATACAGCTTCTAAGACTATAGGTGCCCTAGTTGTAGTTTTCTTTAATGTATTTTTGTATATTCAAAATTCATCATTTAAAACTTTAAATACAAACAAATTTAAGTTAAAAATTTTAATATGTAGTCAAAGCAGGACAATTTGTGGGTGCAGGGGCAGTTATTAGCAAAAAGGGGAAATCATCCTACACCTTGTTTTAATACATATTAGGAATAGCTTGAGATTATGAGGGTAAGCAAATCTTTTTTCCTAATGCGTAAACATAATACCAGTACTGTATATACTCAGGAGGTTTATTTTCTAATACCACTGGTACTTTTGATATCAATTATTAACTGTTTGCTTCTTTAGTTTATTGGTAAACAGCAAGTAATCTACCTATGTAAAATCCAATCACATTTTAAAATAAACTTTGTATTTTCATATATGGCTGTATTACTTTTGAAAAGTAATAAAAGCACCACGTTGTTTGTTGAAAATGAAATATCTTTTTGAAAAGTCAGATTTCTGTGTGACTAGAGCTTGCCTTTAACTATACTATTCCTTACTAGACATCCATCCAAGACAGTTACACTAATAGGTTGTCATGAAGCAATCATCTGTTTACTATATACAGTTAACCCTTGAACAACATGGGGCTTAAGGGCACCAACCCCCCCACACAGTTAAAAATCCACATATTAACTTTTGACTCCCTCAAAACTTAACTACTAATAACCTACTGTTGACCAGCAGCCTTATAGATAACATAAACAGTCCATTAACACATGGTGAAATATGACATACATTATATACTGTATTCTTACAATGAAGTAAGCTAGAGAAAAATGTTCAGGAAATCATAATGAAGAGAAAATACACTTAAAATTCTGTCCTGTATTTATTGAAGGAAACTCACGTGAGTGTACTTAACATAGCTCAAATTTGTGTTGTTCAAGGGCCAACTGTAATCTTAAAGCGTGTGTGTGTGTGTGTGTGTGTGTGTGTGTAGGTAGATAGGTAGGTAGAGCAGTATCACCAAAGAGTGAATTAATTTCTAGTGTCAGTCTTCCGAAAGGCTTGCTTATCTCTTAGCTCTACTATTAGAAGTCAGAGAGAAGACCCTTGGGAATGTAGGAAGAATGCTGAGGGTCCTCACATTCCTAATCTAGAGATTACAGATCTAGGATGCAGTTCCTCGGGGGTAGATGTTGACAGAAATGAGTGTATTCGAAGCACTTCTAGGGTATATTAACTCCATAGGTTAGAATTAGCTGTTTCAAAATAGTAGGTGCAATAAGACCAGAGCCTGAAATTCCTTGAGAGGAAATTAGCTCTATTAGGATCAGAAACCTGTCTTTTGTAAGGGAAGTTATCTTTATTTAGTTCTTCTGTAATATAAGAGTATAAGCTCTTGCTTTTACTAACTGTTGGGGAAGCCATCATAAAGTTCTTTGTAATAGAGCATTAAAGTGTATTTAGTGGCAGCAGTTATGAAAGTGAGAGAATCCCAGAGAGAAGGTAACACATCCAGGAAAAGGAATATTTTTGTGAGTATCTTCTCTGCACAGGGGAGATCATCTAAGGTGCTAAAACATTGGTGATTCTATTTTGTTAGAAGAGTTACAGTTCCTATGCTGCCATGATTCTTGGCCTGAGATACAAATAGCTTTTAGGAACAAACATGGTGCATCAGTGGATACCAAAAAGTCATCCTATAACAGGATTTTATCGGTTTTTCTTGAATTTATTTTTAAATAAGAAAATACTTTAAAATCTTATTTTCCTATTGAAACTTGTGGCACATTATTTGGGTAGGTTAATGTGTGATTTGTGTAATTGTGTATGTGGGATTCATATAAAAGGGTTATCAAGAAATACTGTGCATGTAGCTATGACTCCTTGCTATATCTCCTCATACTGTTAATGATTTGTTTTTTGCTATCAAGAGACATTCGGTGGAAAAGTTTGAGAATCACTATTTTACAGTTATATAATTGCTCTACCCTTCTCACTCCTCCCTTGGGGCAAAAAGTCTTACAGCATAGATTTGAACAGTATGGCCCATTTACTTCACCTAGTTCACTCATGCTTAAGATTGTGTTTGCAAGTAATTACTAAATTAACAATGGCTTTGAACAAGTGGGTCTTTATTTTTTTTCCTAATTATAATCAGTTTGGAAGTATGCAGCTGCTGCAGCTGCTGACATCTCTGCCTTTCTCTTGGCCTTTGCCTCGTTGGAGCTTTAGCCCTAAAAACAGGAAGAGGTAGAGAAGGGAGAGGGGTGTGGTTTATAAAACTAGAAAGCTTCTGCTTCTATTTCATGTGTCACAAGGACTCTCATGGTCGTATGGGAGAGTAGGAAACCTAATATTTGCCTTTTTAAAAAGCTTCTGTAATAGAGAAAAACAAGGAAAACAGATTGTAGTGTTAGGTGAAGCAACTTACAGTGGCTGACTTAGTGTGTAAGTGCACACTTTTACTGAAGTCTGATTAATTTCAGAGATGCTAATTGATACTGCTAATCAAGTTATGTGTCTGTTTAGCTGAAATAAAGCAGTAAAGTCTGAGGCTCTTGACTTTTCACTTTCACGTTGGTCCAACCTTCGGAAGCAAAGCTAAACATTGCAAAAAGCTATCTTTGGGTTAGTTCCATACACACTGAAGTGTAAGGAGCATGTCCTATTAGTCTTAGGTTATGATATATAGTATTTAAGGCTTTCTTCAAGCCAGTTTACTAAGCTTTAATAGGTGACTTAACTATATTATTAAACAAGAATATTTTTCAAAATAGATTTCAAATTGAGAAGTATTCTATAATGAATAATGACCAGTAGCACAATGCTCATTCTAATTTGATTAGAATAATTTTAAAGTAATCAAAATTAAATGCCTTCTTATGCTAAAGCACAAGCTTCCTTTTAATATCTTTCTTCTTGTTCTAAGATTAAATGTACTTTCTCTTGGCAGTGTTGCCAAACTTTGACATTGAACCAATATCTATAGTGTACTGTTCTATTTTGGAATCCTTTTTTTATTGACTGCATGGTTTCTCCAAAGGATAAAAGTTATTCTTCAGTGACTCTGGGACTCCAACTAACTCCTCAGTCTTTCAGGATGCTATATTAAACTCCTTCCTTAAAGTGAATGGATCAAATAATTCTTTCATGTATTGGTAAATGGTTTCTAGTAGCACTTTGCTAATAGCAGTGGGCCCATAATAAGCCTGCAACGAGTTACTTGTTTATTGCTCTCTTATATCCATTTAGGACTATATACTGTAATATATTAATAATTAACCTTTTAATTTCTTTATTTAAAAATCTGTCACTTTGAAATGTAGTTTTTCTTATGTTCCTTTAAGAATGTATTTATGAGGGGTACCTGGGGTCTCAGTCAGTTAAGTGACTCTTGATTTCAGCTCAGGTCATGATCTTAGCATCCTGGGATCGAGCCCAATGTCGGGCTCTGTGCTCAACATGGAGTCTGCTTGAGATTCTCTCTCTCTGCCTCTCTCTCTCTCCTCCCTCTGCTCCTCCCCCTGCTTGTACACTCTCTCTCTCTCTCTAAAATAAATAAAATCTTTTAAAAAACAATGTAGTTATGAAATTTTCTTTTTCACAGTTGTGTTACAGATGGAAAACTTCACAATAAATTTTGAGAGAATATTTCACTTTATTTTTTTAAAAGATTTTATTTCTTTATTTGAGAGAGAAAAAGTGCGATCAGGAGGGAGAGGGAGAGAGAATCTGAAGCAGACTCCGCACTGAGTGCAGAGCCTGATGTGGGGCTTGATCCCATGACCACAAGGTCAGGACCTGAGTGGAAACCAACAGTCAGATGCTTAACCAACTGAGCCACCCAGGCGCCCCAAGAATATTTCACTTTTAAACAAATACCACTTGTTTGACCATATACCATTAAAACAGGAAATTATTCTAGAAAGTTAAAACAGGATATATGTATTTCTAATTGTTACAAAGAAAATCATGGTCATTAATTGACTCATTCTTTCATGCAGTCTCTCATCATTCAGTAATTATTCAGCATCTGTGTGCTGGGGATTTAGCAGTAGACAAAGGAAATCCTCATGGAGTTTATATTCTAATCATATTTCGTATTGTAACTTTTCTTCTTTATAGCTCTTAATTTAGATATTCCATCGGTGAGAATGTTGGAATAAAAACTCAGGAAAAACTCTACTAGGTGCATAACTAGCAATTGCTTTTTAAGCTCTATTAGTTTGCTAGGACTGTCATAACAAAATACCACAGACTTGAGTGGCTTAAACAACAAAAATTAATTTTTCTCATTATTCTGAGAGGCGGGAAGTCCATGATCAAGGTTCTGGTGAGTTGATTTCTCTCTGGTTTATCTTGGCTTGCAGATGGCCATCCTCTTGCCACCTCTTCTGTTTTCCCTGTGCTCAGGTGCCTCCCTCTGTCTCTATATATCCACATTTCCTCTTAGAAGGACACCAGCCAGATTGGATTATCATACCCTAATGGCCTCGATTTAACCTAATCACACCTTTAAAGGCCCTATTTCCAAATACAATCACATTCTGACATACTGAGTCTTAGGGCTTCCACATATGAATTTTGGGAGACAATTCAGCCCAAAACAATGTTTTTATTAAGGAAGAATTTAGGACTTCAAAGTTCCACAAGCATGTGAAGGAAGTTTTGAATGTAAAATTTTTATGACATATCACATTGGAAAACATTTCATTATAAAGTTTACTGAGCATTCATAAACTTGAACATATTCTGTCAGTGAAGATTAACAAATGAATAAGTAAGGGTACTCTGATTTAAAAATATACAATTTAAAAATTACTTGAATTTTCAGATTAAGAGTCAGTGTGACCTGCTGCTCAGTTTGGCCACCCTGTGCCTATCTGCTGCTACCAAAGAAGAAATATCTTGAGCATATTTGAGAATAGAAGGTAGGGAAGAAAACAGAATGTTTTGGTATTCTGAATTTTAATTTCATAACCATATTATCTATACACATGCATATATGTGTATGTATGTGTTTGATGGCCACCTGTGTTTGAATTAATATATGCCTCCAGTACATTGTGCTAAGTGGACTTTTTATGGCTTGGCTTTAGCAATCTAATCATAATTTATATTGTTATTTCAAGTTGTTTCAGACAATCAGAAAGTACTGATTTTTGGAATACAACCTATTCATCATTTGGGAACTGTCTCTATAAAAACATATTAGGCTCCAACATAGTTCCAGGTTATTTATTAATCTTGCAGAAGTAGAAAATATGATAGCTTTTGTTTAATGGCATGTTTTTGAGGAGTGAAGCAAATTGGCTCTTTTTCTGGACTTTAGGTCTAGGAGTGGATTTGTTCTAACACTACAGCTGTGTGTTTTGTTTTTTAAAATCAGTTTTAAACTATCGTTGGTGTTTGTTGGAGTAAAAGAAATCTTCCTTTAAATTTCACAGCCATTAAACTACTGGGAATTCACCCCAAAGATACAAATGTAGTGATCCAAGGGGGCACCTGCACCCCCGTGTTTGTAGCAGCAATGTCCACTATGGCCAAACTATGGAAAGAGCCCAGATGTCAATCGACAGATGAATGGATAAAGAAGATGAGGTAGATATATACAATGGAATACTACTCAGCCATCAAAAAAAAAAAATGAAATCTTGCCATTTGCAACAACGTGGTTGGAACTAGACAGTATTATGCTAAGCGAAATAAGTCAATCAGAGAAAGACAATTATCATATGATCTCACTGATATGTGGAATTTAAGAAACAGAACAGGGGCAGAGAGGAAAAAATAAAGCAAGGTGAAACCAGAGAGGGAGATAAACCATAAGAGACTCTCAATCATAGGAAACAAACTGATGGTTGTTGGAGGGGAGGGGTAACTGGGTGATGGACATTAAGGAGGGCACATGATGTAATGAACACTGGGTATTATACAAGACTGCTGAATCACTGACCTCTACCTCTGAAACCAATAATACATCATATGTTAGTTAATTGAATTTAAATTAAAAAATGGGAAAAAAATAAATTTCACAGCCATTAAGAGGTGTGATACACAGAAGCAGCTCCTAGCTCCTAGCAGAATTTTTATTTTTATTTATTTTTTTAAATTTTATTATGTTATGTTAGTCACCATACAATACATCATTGGTTTTTGATGTGGTGATCCATGATCCATTGTTTTCATATAACACCCAGTGCTCCATGCAGTACGTGCCTCCTTAATACCCATCACCGGGCTAACCCATCCCCCCTCCCCCCCTCCCCTCTAAAACCCTGTTTGTTTCTCAGAGTCCATAGTCTCTCATGGTTCATCTCTCCCTCCAATTCCTCCCCCCCCCCCCCCCCCCCCCCC